>NC_139221.1:167173993-167666493 GCF_055691185.1 Crinia signifera
CCCATTTGGAATAAGTGTGTTCAGTGTAAAGATCCAAAAGCTTTCTCGTTTTGCCAGGGTTAATTCTCTGTCACCCCCTCTGGGATCCAACTTAATACATTCAAGAACTGTAACCGAAAAGTTTTCCTTATCTATTTTCGAACTATGTTTTTCGGAATAGTGCCTTGACAAGCTGTGCAACATGAATTTGTTCTTTATGTTGCGCATGTGCTCCTGGATTCGTATTTTCAGCTGTCGTTTCGTTTTTCCTATGTAGGAGTGGCCGCAGTTGCACTTAATTCTGTAGATTACAAAGGTGGTATTACATGTACAATTTGAATTCAGTCTTAAGGTTTTCTTTGAGTCCAGCTTGTGCTGGAATGGGTTTTTTTCCAGAAATTTACAACAAATGCACTGATTACAAGGTACACATCTGTTAGAGGAGTTTAAAAATGTTTTCTTAGGTAAGGGATCAGGGTTTGAGACTTTTAACCTGCTTGGGGCAATAATGCTCTTCAGATTAGTAGCCCTTCGGAAGGTTACCGTAGGTTTTACTGGTAAACTTGGTCCTAAGATTGGGTCCTTCAACAAGATGGGCCAATGTTTCTCCAGGATTTTTCGTACTTTCATGTTTTCTCTGTTGAACTGTGTTACAAAAGGACGATTGTTGTTTCTCAGGTGGTTGCCTCTGGATGTATTTTCGTCTAATAATGACTCTCTATCTTTTTGGAAGGCCTTGAACTGGGCATCTCTAATTTTCTTGGGGTCGTAATCCCTCTCGATGAATTGGTCTCCCAAAGAGGCTGATTGAGCCCAGAAGTCGTCGTTGTTACTACAGTTACGTCTCAGTCTTAGGAATTGTGCGAAAGGCACCCCATTTTTCCATCTTGGGAGATGGCAGCTGGATTGAGGTATGAAACTATTTGCATCCACTTGTTTAAAGTGTGTTTTTGTAGAGACCTTTTGTCCCAATGTTCCAGTGAGCTCAAGATCCAAGTAATCAATTTGCTTATGGTCCATTCTATATGTGAATTCGAGTCCAAATGAATTATCGTGTAGGTGGACCATTAGTTTTTCAATATCAGATGGACTTCCTTTCCATATTATTAGAAGATCGTCAATGTATCTCTGATAGAAATGCATCGCAGAAAAAAAGATGGAATTTTACAGATAGGTCTCCTCCCATACGGCCATCACCAAATTAGCATACGAGGGTGCGAATTTTGTACCCATCGCGGTGCCGTGGGTTTGCAAATAAAATTTACCATTGAACTCAAAATAATTATGAGTCAAAATGTAGTGGATACTCTCCAATATGAATTCCATCATTCCCTTAGAGAAGTTGGGGTCTCTAGATAAAATATTTCTGATTGCTTCGATACCCTCTTTGTGGGGTATTGATGAGTATAAAGCTTGTACGTCTATTGTGATCCACATCATTTCCTCAGACCAAATTACATCTTTCATTTTCTTCAGGACACAAGTGGAATCTTTCAGATGGGACAGATTTCTTACTACAAGGGGTTGTAGTTTCAAGTCAATATAATGAGATAAATTTTAAGATATTGACTGGATACCTGCAACGATTGGCCGCCCTGGTGGAGATTCTCTACACTTATGTATTTTGGGCAGGTGGTAAAAAGAGGGCGTCATCGGAAACTTCACATACAGGTAGTCGAACTCTTTTCGGCTGATTATCTTGTTATTCTTAGCTTTAGATAAAAGTAGGTATAGATCATCTTGAAATTTGTTTGTGGGATTTTCTGCCAGTATTTCATAGGTGAATCCATCATGCAGAATTTTATTGGCTTCTTTAATATACGCTTCTTTAGATTGCAGTACCACCGCTCCGCCTTTATCGGCACTCTTGATAATGAGATCGTCATCTTTTTTCAATTCTTTCATGGCGCGTAATTCTTTAGATTTTAGATTGGTTTAAGCTCTCCATACACTTCCCGGTTGCACGGGACTATGGAACGCATACATAAGAACTTTGGAGCGCACACGTTTAAACTGTGCGCCTCCTACAGAAGATATCACGGAGAAGGTTACAGACAGAGCGCACACGCTGATAACGTGCGCCACACACTAAGAAGTCACGTAGAAAGATATAGATGGAGCGCACGCGTTACGGTGACGTGCGCTCCACATACACTTAATCCTAAAACGGAACTACCATATTTGGCAATTGGAACGCACACACCTCCGGCGTGCGTTCCACATATAAATAAATAATAAGAACATAGTGTATGAGACCACTTTTTTAGTAGTATTATAAGCCAGTGAGTTGTAAATGTTAGATAATCATTCTATCATTCAGCCAATGCATTTACACCTATTATCCATGAGGAAAAGCACTTAATTAATCTCACACTAACAGGAAGTAATCAGAGTCTGTATCGCTATAAATACACAGTCAGCATGCCCTTCATTATACACCAGAGTGAGCGAGGAGGAGGCATTCATTTGGAAAAGTCCCTGGTAAGCCAACAAGTGCATACTGTTATACTTTGTACCTAACAAAGAAATGATACCTTGTATATGTGTTAGGTATTATCTGTCCAACTTAGCTACTTATGTATCTTTACACTGTGTATTCAAGCTTCATATATGTGTCAATTATCATTTATCCAGCCCAGTCATTTATGTATTGTTGCACTATGTATATGTTGGAATCTTCACTTTATATTTATGTATGTTTGAAGTTATTTGGACTTTCCTTGCAAATTATACTGGGGCTGATTAGAGAATGCCACACAGATGGTGAAATTTGCAACATTTATGGATACATTGAAATACTCCATCTATGTTTTAGAGCTGATCAACTTCATTCAGAGTCTGTAAAGAATATATTATATTGTGCTGATCCAGTGCATTCTGGGGCAGTTTTAGTTTGATAAACATAATCTAATTGAATATATTCCATTACATCAGGGGTCTTCAACCCATGGCCCGCGGGCCACGAGTGGCCCACGGAGCTGATCTCAGTGGCCCTCTGCCCACCGGCCAGCCATGCACAGGATTTTTTTTTTTTTAAAGTAAAAGAAAACGCTGCCGAGGGAGGCAGGGTAATGGAGTCCCCCCGGGTGCCGCCTACCCGATTTTTCATTGGCTGCAGGCAGGGCAGAGGAGTGGATCAAGCGCGGCTGAGGGAGGAGGAGGCACATCTGGTGGGAGCTGGGGAGTTGGGACCCGGCGAAGCTGTGGGAGGAGGCGACGCAGCTGGCGGGAGCAGGGGACCTGGTGCAGGAACCGCAGGAGGAGGAGGCACAGCTGGCGGAGGGGACCCGGCGAAACTGCAGGAGGAGGCATGGATGGTGACCCGGCAAAGCTGCAGGATGAGGAGGTACAGCTGTCTGGAGCAGGGGACCTGGCAAAGCTGCAGGCATTACTGGGGGCATTGTGTGTGGGGCATTACTGGGGGCATTGTGTGTGAGGGGCACTGCTGGGGCATTGTGTGTGAGGGGCACTGCTGGGGCATTGTGTGTGGGGGCACTGTGTGGGGGCACTGCTGGGGCATTGGGTGTGGGGCACTTCTGGGGCATCATATGTAAAAGCAGGTGTACTGCTGGCATTATGGTCTGTGGCATAATGGACATCAGTGTATGGCATAATGTGCAATGGGCATAATTTTGTGTGGATTAATGTGTAATGGGCATCACGGTGTGCGGCATAATGTGTAATGGGCATTACGGTGTATGACATAATGTACAACAGGTATTACGGTGTGTGGCATAATGTCTAATGGACACTATGGTGTGATGCACAATGTGTAACAGTTTATATTGATTTAAGTAGCCTTTCATTGTTTGGGCTTGATCTGTGAGGCATACTAGTTTACTGTGTTGGGCCTTCATGCTTATATGTCACTGTGCAGCCTTCAGTCAACTTAAGCGTGTGAGGACAAAGACCATTCCTGCGGTAACCAATGTCTGGTCATGCAGGTTGCAAAAGAGGTGTCAGGTAATTGTTTTCCTGCTAGTTCACACTCTTTAAAATTAGACCACGCCCTTATAATTAGGCCACACCCCTTTTTTGGAGCGCGCCTACGGCGCGTGCAATTTATTCAATATCAAATTATATATGGGGGCCACATATTTCACTGTTTGCACTGGATCCCAAATTGGCTGCTGATGACTATTGGGGTGTGTGTGTGTGTGTGTGTGTGGGGGGGGGGGGGGTTTGTGCTGAGTATGGGCGGCTGTGCCAACTATCTATGAAGGACTGTGCTGATGTTATAGGGGAGCTGTGATTCTATGGGGCTGTCCGAAATACCGCAGTAGAGTTTAGTGGCCCTCGGGCTTCACTGGATTTTTTTAGGTGGCCCACGTTGTCTTAAAGGTTGAAGACCCCTGCATTACATAGAGCCACCTACTATATTATGCAAATGAGGGAAACCTTCCTAATATTTTATTTATATATAATGTATAGATTGATTGCTAATGGTAATCATTATCCTAAAACAGATCCAAGCTGGTGACCGATTGATCACCCACCAACTATCGAATATCCAACTTTCTGTAAAAGGTTGGCTATACCCACAATACCATATTGGTAAGTGAAAGAAACTTCATTCATTCTACGATTGAATGTAATTAATTATATAGAGCCATCCACTATTTTATGTAAATAAGGGAAACCTTCTTAATATATCTTTTTCATTTTTTTTCATTTTTTTATTTTGCATATAATGTATAGATAAATTGCTAATGGTAATCATTATCCTAAAACAGATCCAAACTGGTGACCGATTAATCACCCACCAACTTTGAATATCCAACAGATAAAAAACAGATCCAAACTGGTGACCGATTAATCACCCACCAACTTTGAATATCCAACTTTTTGTAAAAGGTTGGCTATACCCACAATACCATATTGGTAAGTGAAAGAAACCTCATTCACCCTATGACTAGCTAGCTCTCTCCCCCTTTTTAGTAACTCATTTTAATTATACGTATATCTTTTAATCATTCCAGATATATTAAAATCTACTTTAATCGGCAATACTTACTGTATGGATTATCATTCATATGGTCATACATCGGGTATGTAATATAATGATTATTTTATTTGTTAAATTTTAACAAAAAATTGTATTTTATGTACTTAAAAGTACCCCTCTTCTTTCTGTACCATTCCCAGTTGTACCCCTGATGAAGTCGTAAAGACGAAACGCGTCGGGTTGTTCTTGAAATAAAAAGATTTTTCAAAAATGAAAATTGCATGATTATTGCGAACAAATTCAATATTGGACATACAGAAATCATCTTCAGAAAGGACTTCTGAGTACTGATTGGATGAACTGGGTGGTACATGATATATATGTGACCATAGAGACAATAGGTTGTGCACTCCAATCACCCCTTTTTTCTGTATTTCTTGCTATTCCTCACTAACAGGAGGAATTTTGGAGGTGCTGCATTAGTATCTAGCGCAATACAGAGTCCAAACCCCCAATTGTATATATATATATATATATATATATATATATATATATATATATATATATATAAAATGCACCACCTTTGTTGGCTTTTCTACTGTGACCAATGCTGAGGAATACTGGGCATTGAACAAGATTGACAGGCATACTTCCCCGCGACTTCGAAATTGTTTAGATACCTGTTCTTGCTGTATAATAGCTAAATTGTATGGTTTCACTTTTTTTAAATGACCAACTCAATGCAACCAATCACAAGATATAGTGTGTGCCTCGTAGTTACTCAGGGTACTCAGGCTAGGAGCTGTTGATTTGTGCTGTATATTCTCCCAGAGGTCAATATACTGTAAATTCCCTTTCTTCTTGGTGGATTACCTATAAAACCACAGAGGTTGATATGTTATTTTATAACTCTTGTTTACCCTTGTCTGTCTCACTGCCAATGTGTTTTCCTATCCTTTAACCCTTACTTGGATTACTATGACTGCTATATTAAGCTACAGTATGCAATGCCTTAATGCAAATGTTTTATTTGTTTGTTGATGTGGTAAAATGTTTTCTGGAAAATAGGCTCTTGGGATGTGGGAGGAATAAACTCCCCACAAAAGAGAAAAAAAATATCTTACTGTATGCTAACTGAAATGAGATATTATATTTTTGCAGGAGACGCACCTGATTACTGCTGAAGTCCTCAAATTGAACAGGCTCAAATGGAAGGTATTCGATTTGGCAGCTTTCAAATCCAAAGCTAGAGGTGTCATCCTGGCAAATAACTTATAGCCCCTGATGGCTGACTCCAATGGGCACTTCATATTATGTGAGGTAGTAATAGCTGTATATTCACTGAACAAGTATTCCAATCCAATTCTTTTTCAAACTGTATTAGTGAAATTTACCTATTTTAATTATATACCTTTGCCTGTGGAGACTTTAACTTAATATAGTCAACACAATTGCATAAACAATTTCTGGGTATTGGTAATAGTAGTCTCCCCAGATTCCATGTACCTACATTTGCAAGATGTTTACAAATCTTAGATCTGTAGAGGCTATTCCACCCTACTGAAAAAGATTTTTCGGTACTTATGTAGTATCTGGACGCCCGATTTTAAGATCGGGTCGGAAAATTGCATCGATTTGCATCGAAATTGCATGTGAGATCGCGTGCAATCCAATGCAATTCGATGCGATTTTTCATAGGATTCAATGTTAACAAGGTCCTGTTCATTTCCCCACTATCCAAGTGGGCATAGAGTTGATTTTACATAGCGTGGCGAGCGGCCGCGGATTACTTAAAATGTTTTCCGCTGCGCTCGCCACACTTCGTGCTCAGTGGCTCGCTGCGCTCGCCACGCTATATAAAATCAACTCTATGCCCACTTGGATAGTGGGGAAATGAACATTGAATCCTATGAAAAATTGCATCGATTCGCATTGGATTGCAAGCGATCTCGCATGCAATTTCGATGCGATTCGATGCGATTTTGCCGAAAAATCGCGTTGAATCGCATCTGATTGTATGCCTTAAGGTAAGGCATACAATCACAAAATCGGGCACCCAGATACTACATAAGTACCGATTTTTCTTGTTTATCTGCAATTAAATGGACTATGTCCTAAATAGATTATGGGGTAAATTTAATAATAAAGCCAACTCTACAAAACAGTGTGATCCAGAAGGCACGGTCTTGAATCAATGTTGACCTTGATGTTGGTCCATATATGCATATCAATGTTTCTTTGTATTAAGATACACTTCATCCAATCTGAGAGACCCTTTTCTGTTTACTGACCTTAGAGTTAATCCCTATTTGCACGTAAAGGTATCTTTCAACTTCATTTATCTTCACACATCATAAAATGGCCCACATAAGGAAATGTACTTACCTAGGAATATATCAATATGTTCCCATAAAGGTTTTTTTGGACCTGGTCTCTTGTCCACACTAAGAAGTCAACACCTACTTGCCTTCCTTGATATTTAGCTGTGCTACCATACTTCTCAGATTTAGTACCCTTCTTCCTGCACTTTAAAGTTTCAGGAAGAAACTTCCTAGTATACCCTCCACTATTTACTATTTCGCGCCCGAAGCTGATGATCCCTCTGTCCGATTATCCATTACATCATGGTATTGGTAATCTAAAATGTACCTATTTCTATATTATTTCTATACACTTTTGGACATTCTTATGGTGCATATCTTATAGTATATATTTAATTGTGATATTATTAAACGTGATCATACTTTTTATTTCTCTATAATATAAGAGAGATTATATCCATATATCAAATTGTGTTCATTTGTAATATATATTTTAACATGCCTTTACTAGGCATACATTTCTTAAAACAAAATATACAATATACAATCTCCCACCCCCTTATCCAAACCCCTTATGGTACCTGTGAAGGAATGGCATTGGCGATAAAAGTGTATTGTGACATCTTCTACTCCACAGTAATTAATGTACATTTTAGCCCTCTTGTTCTCTGCAGATGTTTCTATTCCCCCTATCTGTGTGTACCATAATGGAATTAGACTGTACAGTTATGGCCTGGTACATCGTGGTTTACAACGCGCCATTGAGGGCTCTGACTCGCGAGTTGCAGATCACGTTATGTCCTGCGTTATGTACCACGCCATGCAATACATAGTTTAACCACTGGGTGACTAATGCTCCACGTTAAGACTTTACGCTACGGATTTTTGCTAACCACTTTTCACTACGGATTTTGTCCTTACTTTACGGACAGATTGTTTTGTATTTATTCGCAGAAGCAGCTACGTACGGTCATTTATGTAATTGGTACAGAAGCCATACTAACCTTTGCTATTGCTGGATGACTACTTAAAACATTATTTGAGGACCTACAGTATCATACTTTACACTACGGATTTTGTCCTTACTTTACGGACAGATTGTTAGTACAGTATTTATTCGCAGAAGCAGCTACGTACGGTCATTTATGTAATTGGTACAGAAGCCATGCTAACCTTTGCTATTGCTGGATGACTACTTAAAACATTATTTGAGGACCTACAGTATCATACTTTACACTACGGATTTTGTCCTTACTTTACGGACAGAGTTCTTTTCTTTTATTCGCAGCCGCAGTGACGTACTGGATGGTCATGAACTGTATTTGATTGGTGCAGAAGCCATGCTAACCATCTGCCAGCAGTAAAATCACAGGCAATAGTGGCCTAGCGGGTAGAGGCACGGCTTCACTATCTCAGTATCAGTAGTTCGATCCTCAGTTGATTACATTATATTTTTATTTTTTAAACGTTTTTTTTCGCAAAATAGATTTAGCTTTTCAGGTAAAACTCCTTGCCTTGAGGACCGTGTTTCGGGATTAAATTCGCTAACCATTGCTAACCAGCCACTTTTCACTACGGATTTTGTCCTTACTTTACGGACAGATTGTTTTGTATTTATTCGCAGAAGCAGCTACGTACGGTCAGTTATGTAATTGGTACAGAAGACATGCTAACCTTTGCTATTGCTGGATGACTACTTAAAACTTTATTTGAGGACCTACAGTATCATACTTTACACTACGGATTTTGTCCTTACTTTACGGACAGATTGTTAGTACAGTATTTATTCGCAGAAGCAGCTACGTACGGTCATTTACAGTATGTAATTGGTACAGAAGCCATGCTAACCTTTGCTATTGCTGGATGACTACTTAAAACATTATTTGAGGACCTACAGTATCATACTTTACACTACGGATTTTGTCCTTACTTTACGGACAGAGTTCTTTTCTTTTATTCGCAGCCGCAGTGACGTACTGGATGGTCATGAACTGTATTTGATTGGTGCAGAAGCCATGCTAACCATCTGCCAGGAATGAAGTCACAGGCAATAGTGGCCTAGCGGGTAGAGGCACGGCTTCACTATCTCAGTATCAGTAGTTCGATCCTCAGTTGATTACATTATATTTTTATTTTTTAAACGTTTTTTTTCGCAAAATAGATTTAGCTTTTCAGGTAAAACTCCTTGCCTTGAGGACCGTGTTTCGGGATTAAATTCGCTAACCATTGCTAACCAGCCACTTTTCACTACGGATTTTGTCCTTACTTTACGGACAGATTGTTTTGTATTTATTCGCAGAAGCAGCTACGTACGGTCAGTTATGTAATTGGTACAGAAGACATGCTAACCTTTGCTATTGCTGGATGACTACTTAAAACTTTATTTGAGGACCTACAGTATCATACTTTACACTACGGATTTTGTCCTTACTTTACGGACAGAGTTATTTTCTTTTATTCGCAGCCGCAGTGACGTACTGGATGGTCATGAACTGTATTTGATTGGTGCAGAAGCCATGCTAACCATCTGCCAGCACTAAAATCACAGGCAATAGTGGCCTAGCGGGTAGAGGCACGGCTTCACTATCTCAGTATCAGTAGTTCGATCCTCAGTTGGTTACATTATATTTTTATTTTTTAAACGTTCTTTTTTTTTTTTTAAACTAATACAGTTACAGTAGTTGGTGCTTATCAAAATCTTTCGGACTTTTCCACAAACAAAAACGATAGTTAATACCCATACTGTACATACTGTACTGCGCTACAGAGAACGTTTTTTTTCAGCAACAATAGATTTCTCCAAACTCAGACACAGACCGACACCTCAGACAATAAGATGTTGATTGCAGTCATACAGTATGTTAATTTCAGTCTGCCTTTTTGTTTCGCTGGTAATTGTACATAATTCAAATGCACCTATCAGCTTCATGAAGGATTTCCTTTGTCTCTGCCAGCATAAATTCAGCTACATTAAAATTGTCAAACAATCCAGTTTTTTTTTCTGCATCTAAACCGTGTAGAATTGCTACGGATCGTCTCTTCATCTCTTGCCTGTATACAAGCACGAGATTCTACCTGTACACCTGGACTATTCATTCTGCTGAATCCAAAGTCAAGTTGTTGCTGCGTTCGTGTTTCTACCGTTTTACCATCATACTGCCTTCCTTCCGCAAGAACACTACTGTATCTTCTCGCTGGAGCAGTAAGTACACTATACAGTAGTACAGTCATTTGTACATTTCACTGATTGCTGCATTACAGTATACAGTAAGCAGCACTACAAAACGGTCCCTGCGCGGAAGCGCTCGGTTCCCACCCTTCCCTGAATGAAGCTGTTTCCCTTCTTTTCCTACTGTTCAAATGCACCCGGTGCAGAATACTGTATACCATCGCTTGCTGTGTATACTGTATTCAGATACTGTACTGCAGGCTGCCGCTATGAGTATTGGGGCAGATGTACAGTATTAAGCGTTAACAAGAGATTCAATCCAAGGGTGATAAGGAGAGATAAACGTCCAGCCAATCATCTCCTTTCTGACTCTTTTCAAACACAGCCTGTAACATGGCAGTTAGGAGGTGATTGGCTGGATGTTTATCTCTCCTTATCACCCTTGGATTTACAGTACCTCTTGTTAAAGCTTAATACACCTGCCCCACTGTCCATAAATACTAGAGTCTGTTTCGCAGACTTACTGTATACAGTACTGTATCTACAGTGGTAGTGATATCGTGATTTTTGATGCCTTACACGTTCAGTGCAGTGCAGTAGAGATAGCGCCATTGAGAATATTGTACAATGTGTTAAAATTGCCTGGTGTGTATGGGCCGCAGATCCCCGACTAGCGATGACAGTACTCTATTAGGGTGGGCTACTTTAGGCTGCTAAATACTAGTTCTCTCCGTAATACAATTGGTGTAATACTGTAAATAACGTATTTTTTCGCTATTTTGCACTCATACTGTACTGTATTTGTGTAAAAAAATACCCTAGCTGTGTACAAAATCCCCTAGCTGTGGGTGTTCGTATTGTAAGTACGAGGGGCGGCAGTACGCATCCTCTGACCTTTTCATACCCACACTATCCACGTTGGCGTGAAGTTGATCTTACTGTACAGTACAGTATACACTGTAGCGTGGCGCGCGCAGCGAGCCCCGCGAGGGCACGCGCATTACTTCACAAGTATTACGCGTCCCCTCACGGGTCTTGCTGCGCTCGTCACGCTTCAGGTTCAGTGGCTCGCTGCGCTCTATATACTGTACTGTAAAATCAACTCCAAACTCCACGCCGACGTGTGTAGTGGGGGTATAAAAAGGTCAGAGGACGCGTACCGCCGCCCCTCGCGGGCTGGCTGCGCTCGCCACGCTTCGGGTTGGTGTTGATAATGGGGTCTCGTTACCAATGGTGGTGCATTTAAAATAGTCATTACCCATCAGGGTACTCATCTGGTTGCCTGTACAATTAAAAATCGGTCCTATCGCTTCATATCACATGCAATGCGATTTTTGGTTGTACAATGCCCTGCGATGGAAATGGTGGGCGCCTTGATAATACACAAGTACCCCATTTTTTTTTAATCATGCTACTTTTTGCCAATTTTCAGATCTACAGTAAATCTCCAAGTGTGTATAGTGTAGGCCACCAATGGGAGACACAACACTAGCAAAGTCTCCCGTCTGCTGATTTGACCAGCATGCCAGCGATGATGGATAATTTTTCATCCATCATCGCTGTGTGTGTGTGTACACCGCGCGTGCTTTCAACTTGCGGACCGCCTCTGCGCCTCCCCTTCTCCTGTCCCTGCTCCTTCCCCCTGCTCTGTGTTGTTATGAGCCACACATTACCGGCCGCTAGGGTTGCCACCTCATCCCTTTAATCCTGGAGACTGTACTGTATTTGGTACTTGTCTATTATCATCGCATCGCATACCACTAATTAAGGGAAGGCAACCCTACTGGCAGCACGTCCGGCCCCAACTTCACTCCTGCCTGCCCGGCTGACAGCCAGTCGACTTGTTGCCGAAGTACCAAAATTTCCATTACTGGTCAGTACTGTATTTACGGTACATTACTGTACAGTATCTTGTCTCCACAGTTCCTGAGATTAAACATGCCGCCAAAAATCACCAAAGAAATGAGCCAGATCATCGTCAAGATGAAGCAAGATAACAAGACAACACGAGAGATCCAGGCTTGGCTGAAAGAAAGTGGTACTGAAGTTCATTTACAGACTGTGCGCAATCATGCTTCTATGAGGATGCGCCCCAGATACAGAACTTCTTCTCACTGCACATTGTAAGTACAGTACTCTATACAGTATTAGCAGATTCTATAATTACTGTACTGTATATTACTACTGTATACTGTACTGTACCAGGCGGCTTCAAGCTGTGGCCCTCCAGCCGTTGTGAAACTACTGTACAATTGCCATCATGCTGTGCCATCGATTTGCTATTAGAGAAAGATACTGTAAAGTACAATTACAGTGTGGCAAGGCATGCCTGGATGTGTAGTTTCACAACAGCTGGAGGTCCACAGTTTGGACATGCCTGCTGTACTGTACAGTATGCTGTACAATCATTTTTGTCTGTGTTATACTGTACTATAGGAAAGTCCAAAAGATTGTAGAAGAATTAACTTGTGGTGATGATGAGCGTACTGCTGGAAAAATAAAAAACATTCTTCATTCGGACTATGATATGGACGTTTCAGTTTCCAGTGTGAAACGGATGCGAAGAACAATGGGATGGAGATATTGTCGCACAAGGTAATGTAAAATACTGTACTGTACAGTACATCAACCTTAATTTTACAATACTGTATACTGCAAGTCATAAGCATTTAATGCCTCAATGGTCCTAATTTTTCTTTACTTACTGTACCTCTAGGCTGCATCCCATGATAAGAGATGTCAATAAAGAAAAGAGAGTGATACAAGCTCAACAGTGGATTGACAGTGCCGAAAAATTTAATGATGTACTTTTCACAGATGAAACTTCTGTTTCTATGGAGAGGTTCTCAAGAATGTCCTTCTGCAAACCTACCTTTATCTCATTGAAACCACGAGCAAAGTTTCCATTAAAAGTCCACGTATGGGGAGGTATATCTCGCAGGGGTGCTGGACCTATGTTAGTTTTTGAAGGTACTGTACTGTACATTTCTACTGTACTGTAGTTTTAAACAACTCAGAACCCTGAAATGTGTACATGTTAATGGCATCTTACTGTACTGTATCTCTGTAGGGATTATGGATAAGATCTTCTTCCAAGAACAAATAGTCGATCGTGTTTTGGTGCCATTTATCAGAAAATACTATCCATCTGGACACAGAGTATTCCAAGATAATGACCCAAAACATTCTGCTTCTGCAAAATACATGGAAGAGAGAGGAATAATTTGGCAACGCACACCACCAGAGTGAGTATTATTCGAACAGCATTTACTGAACTACAGTACACTACTTATTGTACAGTCGTGATTTTATTACTACTGTACTGTACAGTATGTTAATACAGTAGTACTTAACTTTTGTATGTACTGTACTACGTATACTTTAGGTCACCGGACATGAACCCAATTGAAATGGTCTGGGCACAAATGAAGAAGTTCATCAGGAATGAAGTGAAACCGAAAAATAAACAAGAACTTTTGGATGGGATCAGGACTTTTTGGGAAAAAAAACTGACACGTGTCCAGTGTATTAAGTACATAAACCATCTGGACACCGTCTTGCCTGTCGTCATTGAGCGAAATGGGCATGCAACTGCTAAGTAGATTCTCCAGTACTGTATAATACAGTATAAAGTACTGTACCTGTAAAAATGAACCCCTCGCAGCAGTCTCTTACAGTACAGTATACTGTACTGTACAGTACAGTACCTCTCCTTTTACTCGCTGTCCACCTCACAACTTACTGTATTTCCCTCCCTTCAATGTTTACTTGACATGTACTACACATTGCAGTTTGCTTGGGTCAGAGAACAAGGAAGAACCACTGGCCTGAAAAAAGTACAGTAAGTTTATGATCTTACTGTACAACACTCTTACAGATTGTCATGTGTACTGTACTGTACAGTATCTCTCCCTCGCTATTATTTTTTCTACTCTACCATGAGCAAAATCAAGCGTGTTTGGGCCAGAGAACAAAGGACTGGCAATGAAATGGAAAAAAAGTAAGTTTATGATCTTACTGTACATTATCTCTCTCCCTCTCTCCCATCCCCTTCCCCTGCCAACATGTCCCCCCCCCCCCCCCCGAAACCCTTGTGACCATTCAGTACTAACGCTATTCTTTTTTCTTCTCCCCTTACTGTATCCACCACATGCCACTCTACCATGAGCAAAATCAAGCGAGTTTGGGACAGTGAACAAAGGACTGGCAATGAAATGGAAAAAAGTACGTTTATGATCTTACTGTACATTACTGTATCTCTCTCCCTCTCTCCCATCCCCTTCCCCTGCCAACATGTGTCTCCCCCCCCCCCCCGAAACCCTTGTGACCATTCAGTACTAACGCTATTCTTTTTTCTTCTCCCCTTACTGTATCCACCACATGCCACTCTACCATGAGCAAAATCAAGCGAGTTTGGGACAGTGAACAAAGGACTGGCAATGAAATGGAAAAAAAGTACGTTTATGATCTTACTGTACAGTACATTACTGTATCTCTCTCCCTCTCTCCCATCCCCTTCCCCTGCCAACATGTGTCTCCCCCCCCCCCCCGAAACCCTTGTGACCATTCAGTACTAACGCTATTCTTTTTTCTTCTCCCCTTATCCACCACATGCCACTATACTACAGTATGAGCAAAATCAAGCGTGTTTGGGACAGAGAGCAAAGGACAGGCAATGAAATGGAAAAAAGTAAGTTTATGGGGCGAGATTTATTGTGTTTACCGTTTTTCCGAAAATGCGATTTTTGCTCAAATCGCCCTTTATCGCCGTTTTTTTAAATCGCTTTTTTTTCCAGAACTAGAATATTTAATGAGGTGTGTATTCCGGCATGAAAAGTGGTACCTGGAGGAGTGGGGACCCCCCCAATAAAGGGGTCCCCCCCCCAGCCTTCACCCGTCCAGGGCTGAAGCCTGGGGCTGTCACCGGCGTCCCTGGCCATTGGACGCCGGCCTGATAGGGTTAAATTGTCATTCCTAGCATTGCTTAATACAGGAGAACTGCAAGTGCCAGCAGACCTCCCCAGCAGGCTGGGACTTGGGGAACCACAAGTCCCAGCATGCGTGGCATTAATGGGCCCGCTGGGACTAGTAGCCCACCTGTAAAAAGAATGTTAAAATAAAGCACACGAATGCGAATTCCGGAGTTAAAAATAATCGCACTTTTAGAAAAGTGCGATTTACAGTATGCCGCAAATCGCCACCCATTACAAAAATGGATTTGGGAAAACAATGAAAAAACGGCCGTTTTGGCGATAAAAATCGCCAAAAACCCACCATCGATCTCTAATACTGTAAATGTCACCAATGATCTTACTGTACATTACTGTATCTCTCTCCCTCTATCCCCTCCTCTTCCCCTGCCAACATGTGTCTACCCTCCCCCCCCCCCCCCTGAAATCCTTGTGACCATTCAGTACTAACGCTATTCTTTTTTTCTTCTCTCCCCATACCACTCTACCATGAGCAAAATCAAGCGTGTTTGGGACAAAAGAGAGACCCACTGCCTTGGAAAAAGCTTTCTTGTCACCTACTGTAAAATACTGTACTGTACTTTACTTAAAATACTGTGTTAGGACTGATTGAATTACTGTACTTTTTTATTATTATACTGTATTCTACGTTAAGTCCCCAGACAAACTGCAAACCATCTGTACAGGGTCTTGCCTGACGTCATTGAATGTAATGTAATGTACAGTACATGCATACTGTAAATACTGTAACACTTCTCCTGCACTGTATTGTACTGTACTGTATGTTTTAAGAAAAATGAAGTGCTGTAATGTACTGTACAATATTTTTGGTCAATGCTGTGTTTTGTCAATAAAGTACCGGTAGTCCTTGCAGGTGCTGAAGTACTGTAGCAGGCAGCGGCGGAGAGTTGAGTGCAGTGGTGGGTGTCAGGGTAGCGGCACTGCGGAGGTAGTAGGCGGCTTTGCGGCTGTGAGGGGAGTTGTAGCTTGGAGGTCGCGGCTGGAGAGGGTAGCAGGCATTGTGCGCACTCTGCAGAAGTGTGTCAGTGAGTAATGAGTACACCTGTGTGTCTGTGCTGTGACCTGGGAAGTGTGTCAGGGGGTGCGGGTGCATATACTGTACTACAGTATTTGGCTTTTGTGTGTGTGTGTGTGTAATGCTGGGGGGGGCGGGGTTCATTGGGGAGAGAGTGTGAGAGAGAGAGCAGGGGATATAGAGAGACAGTGGGAGAGAGAGCAGGGGATAGATGCACAAATATTAAGTACTGTAGCACTGAAATGTACAGTACAGTATTAAGGTGGACCGCAGCAGGAATCTCCGATCCCTGCTGCGATCCCCCCCTGCAGCACCGCCGGCCGCATCCCCCATAGGTTTCTATGGGGGATGCGAAGCTGCCCGATGTATCAGCCCCCCTTTCGGAGCCCTGTCCCTGCGCACAGCAGGTGATACAGTACATCCCGGTGATACTGTATGATCGCATTTTACAATGCGATCCTGGAGGTACTGTAATATTCCGCCCAGATCGCATTGTAAATGCGATCAATGATAAATGGGGGCCATAGAGAGACAGTGGGAGAGAGAGCAGGGGATAGGGAGACAGTGGGAGAGAGAACAGGGGATACTGTAGGTGTACAGTGTGAGAGAGAGCAGGGGATAGATGCACAGTGTGAGAGAGAGCATGGTATACTGTAGATGCACAGTGTGAGAGAGAGCAGGCGAGTGGGAGTACCTGTGTCTGTTGTGGTCCGCAGTTACTGTAGCTGCTAGGTATAGAGCCAGCCTTCTTCTTTGTGCTGCCAATGGAACCCGGGAGGAAGAAGATGACCACGGGAGAGGTGAAGGGGGAGGGTGCTTCCAGTGGAGCGTGAGCTTCAGCAGCCGGGGGGAGAGAGCAGCGTTGCCGCTGCTGCAGGTCGGCAGAGCCCATGCTCTGGGATGTGTGGCTGCGTGGAAGACCAGCGTGGATTAGTGCAGAGGCTGTCCGGCAGTGTGAAGGAGACCAGGGGAGATTATTGTGTTGGCTGTCCGGCTCCTGCTCACCTTGTAATTCACCGCAGTACTGTAATTCCATTAAGGGGGGGTGGGGGGGTGGGTAGAATGGGACTTGTTTTATAACTTCCCTGTCTCCAAATCTCTGCTGCTTTGCATGACCCCCACTGTGCCAGTGCCGGGGAGATGGCAAGTGACATGCTGCGCGCTGTGGTCGGCCTTCTGGCGGGCCAGGGATTGCCCTGGTGGCTCCGTTTCCATGGGCGGGGTGATCAACCCCCCCAAAAAAAGTAGTCTACTACTAAGATGGATAGTAACACAAATAAATAGCACTGCACATTTAAAACAAAATTCATTATTTATATATTTTTTACAATATAATCAAAGAGTTGATTTTCTGCCCCAATGAGTCTCCCGATTTCACTTCGTATGGCATCTGTGAAAATAAAAAAAAATGAACAGTTTTAGAACAATAATACAAGTTGAGTACTTTACAGTAAACATTATTACAGTGTTTATAAGCTCCTGCATTCAGCAAGGCACAAAAAGGCCAAGAGGAATCATGACTGGCAGATGGCCTGACGCCATGATGTTGCCAAGCAGAGGCTAAAGGCCCCCATGCACTATGAGATTTACTGTATCTTACTGTACCTGTAAAATTGCATCTGATTTCCCTTGAATTTCCCCGGCTGCTTCCCAGGAGGCCTACATACTGTACAGTACTGTACAATTTGACACTAGATGTGCCATTCTTTACATCCAATTTGCGTCAGATAAATCACATGTGATTTATCTGATGTAAATTTGGATGTGCCACTGAGACAATGCAGGTTAGCACCTAGCACACTGGCTAAAGCGTCTATGGGACATTGCAGGCTGGCACCAAGCACACTGGCTAAAGGCCCCCATACTGTACATTAGACCGACTTGTCCTAAGGACAATTCGGACCCAATTCTCCTGCGAGCTTCCCGGCAGCTCCCCGGGAGGCTCACAAACAATTTGGCCCTTGATGTGCAATTACAAAACCGGGGAGCTGCAGGGCGGTGAGGAGCAGTGGGGCGGGCAGCAGCGGTGCCGGTGAGGAGCAGGCATGGGGCAGCAGCGGTTCCTGTGAGGAGCAGTGGGGGCGGGCTGCGGCGGATCTCAAATGATCATCAGTGTGCACCGCCGCAGCGGCGGCTATTACAACTTTAAAATAATGTGTCGAATGACTGTCCAGCTTTTGATTGGCTGAGATAGAGCACTCTTAGCCAATCAGCGGCCTCCCTCTGGCGGAAGCTTATTGGCTGAGAGTGCTCTACTGTATCTCAGCCAATCAGAAGACGGACAGTCAATGGACACATTATTTTAAAGTTGTAATTGCCGCTGCTGCCTGCCCCCTGCACACAGCACACGTATCTCAGCCAATCAGAAGACGGACAGTCAATGGACACATTATTTTAAAGTTGTAATTGCCGCTGCTGCCTGCCCCCTGCACACAGCACACTGATGATCACCGCCGTGGCCGCACTGCTTCCCCACCGGCACACACACACCCCCCCGCCCCTTAAAGCGTCCCTGGGACAATGCAGACTGGCACCTAGCACACTGGGTACAGAGGGGCAGATGTACAGTATTAAAGATCGATATGAGGGAGAAGGGGTATCAGCGCACGTTATGTGCACTGATACCACATCTCCCCAATGTATTAAGGAGCCAGCATGCAGTAAATGACAGGGGCACTATGCGCCTCTGTCCATATCGGCGCTGCTATCTAAATGATAGCAGGCCAAATGTATGAACGGTCAGCACTGCTGACCATTCAGCCCGCTGCTGGTTTTGCGCCAGCAGCAGGCTGGCGTAGCCCTATCTCAACAGCAGGGACAGCGCTGTCCCTACTGTTGGCTCTGTGCTACAGTACTGTATGCTGGGGATCTTGCAATTAAAAAAAAAGGTTTAAAAATACCTGTACTGTACTGTAAGTTACAGTATTAAGAAGTATAAAACTGTACTGTACCTTGTTGGTCTTCATCCTCAGATGGTGCAGGAGTTGCTGTAAAAAAAAAAAAAGCACTGTCAGTTTACTACTAGTTTAAAACTAAACTTCTAATCTTCCATCCCCCAAACATACTACAGTACCCTTTTTCCCACTATCTCCATCAGCATTGGTGAAACCGAGATCACCTCCACCGACCAAACGCGCGGCCTTGGTGTCATCATTGACTCTTCCCTCTCTTTCACCCCCCACATTCGTGCTCTCTCCAAGTCTTGCCGTTTTAACCTACGCAACATCTCACGCATCAGACCATTCCTCTCCACTGACACGACCAAAATTCTCATTCACTCTCTTGTCATCTCCCGCCTTGACTACTGCAACATCCTTCTCTCTGGGTTACCTCGAACACGCCTTGCACCACTCCAATCCATTATTAACGCTGCTGCTAGGCTCATCTTCCTCTCCCGCCACTCTACCTCTGCCTCCTGGAACAACCTCCCGCCACCTACTGTATCAGGCTTTCTGATTCCCTTACCTCCTTCAAGCGCTCCCTCAAAACCCACTTTTTTCGACTAGCCTATCCCTCCTCCTAACCTCTTTTGATCCTCCTATCATGCCTCCGTTCCCATCTGTTCCTACAGTACTTACAGTACAGTATCCTATTGTTTTTCGTTCGTCCTCCTTTTACTGTAGTCTGTTAACTCTTATGAGTAGGGCCCTCCTTCCTCACGTACTCACCCTACCTCTTTACCTCACCTGTGCTCCTCTCCTGTTGTTCCCTTCATCTACTGTACTGTACTGTACTTCATTTCAACACCTACAGTACTTCTGAACTGATGCTGATTTTAGTTCTACCAGCTACAGTATACTGTACCCCTATTTACAGTATGCTGTAATTTTCAACACACCCTGTACAGTACGTTACCTTGTAATTTGTTTTTTTGTTTGCTACAGTACTGTATGTACGGCGCTGTGGACACTTTGTGGCGCCCAGGGGCGCTGGAACGTTTTTAGGTTGGGGGGGGGGGCAAGATATAATCTCATTTTGGCGCACCCTAAATTGCTATATGTTACCCCCGGGCACTATACACACTGGCAGCGGCATATACACGTGGGCATTATACACCGGGCAGCGGCATATACAGTACATGTGGCCAGAGACACCAGGACTGACATTAATCCAGGGGTTGTCATTTACTGTACTCGTAAAAAGTGGAAAAAGTGGCACTGTCACCTCCAAACAGATTTACTGTATGTGATTATGTCTGATTATGATAATCAGACATAATTACATAAACCTGTTTGGTTGTGAATCCAGGGGTAAATGACAACCCCTGGATCCAGGAGTCACTGGGGAAGGGAGGGTGAGAGGAGCAGCATTTACCTTTAAGTTTTAGTTGTGGCAGCACAGCGTGATGGCTGCTGCTGCGGCTGTTGTAGCATGCTCCCGCGGCTCCCGCCCATGCACTGATCCACGCGACCAGTCTCCCTCCCTACGGCCCGCATCACGCCCGCCAATCACTTTGGACGCATCACATCCACAGCCACTGTGATTGGCGGGCGCTGGTTCTCAACATCTCCCCGCAGAAGTCATCCATGTGGGCGGACGGCTGCGAATAGGAATCGGATTCTTGCTGAGGCGCTAAAGCAGCTGTGCGGGCGGGCGGCTGCGATTAATCAGTAATATAGGCGGACGGGCGGGAGGCTGGATCAAGCTTATTCAGCCCACCGCCCGCCCGCCTACTGTATATTACTGATTAATCAGCCGCCCGCACAGCTGCTTTAGCGCCTCAGTAATTTGGGGGGGGGCAAGCTGCCCGCTCGCCCCCCCCCTTCCGGCGCCACTGGTGGCGCCTAATAAATAAACGTACTGCTACTATTACTACTTACATGGTTGGGGAGGAGTTTGTTCATACTGCCAAGGTAGCCAAGGGGAATGCACTGTGGAAAAAGAAATGTTTGATCATTTTCTGTAACAATAGTAATACAGTACAGCATATTGTACAGTACATACGGTACATTACTGTACAGTACAGTACAAATACTTTACTGTACAGTACTGAACAATAGTGTCTCATACTGCAGCACATACAGTACTGTACACTAGTGTACTGTACAGTACTGTATGAACACCAATAAAGTCATAAGAATTGTCATAGTGGAGCACAACTTTCTGTGTACAGTAATGTACAGGTGGAGCAGCTCCCATTTCAGCTGCTCCTGGAGACAGAATCTCAGGACAGCTATCCATACTGTAGGCCAGTATTCAATGCAGCAGAAGCAGTTGCAGCAGTGAGTGTTGATGAATGAAGGCATTACACAAGTCAGGGGGCATTGTGCATTAGGTGATGGGGGGGGGGGGGGGGGTTGAATGCATACTGTAATTACTGTAGGCACTAAAGGGGGGCATTCTTCATACAGTATGGGTCATTCTGTACAGTATACAGAATGGCAATATTGAGGGAATTTTGTAGTGCACAGGTACAGTACAGTACTGTACAGTATACAGTATGGCTTTACAGGTGGACTCCACAACTCCCTCAATGCTCCACACCATTACTCCCACCTTCCCTCCCTGCTCCACACTACTACTCCTACCCTCCCTCCCTGCTCCGCACTATTACTCCCACCCTCCCTCCTGCTCTGCATTATTACTCCCTCCCTCCCTCCCTCCCTTCTCCACACTATTACTCCCCCCCCTGCTCCACACCACTACTATGCTTGATGGGGAAGGGGCCCCAGAGAGATCAATTTATGGGGCCCCAGGATTGCTGTTGCTGGCCATGAGTACAGTACTTACACCCTGGGGGAGTTCTGCTGGATGCAGGAGGAAGCGCTGCTGCCACCTCGCTTTCTTCCTCCGAGCGGCAGGAACAGTAGCTCCAATTTTCCTGGGGCTCCGGGGATGAACAGCTCCAGGTGTCCATACTGCAGGTGTCCATACTGTCCTCCTTTGGCACCTCTGGGTATTGCAGGTCTGTAAAAAAAATTGCACCAAAATTTGAGCTTGCTGATACAGTACAGTATACTAGGTAACAATAAATACAATAGGTAACAATAAAGTCTTGAGCGTAGAGGATACTGTATGCTGTACAGTAGAGAGGGGTGAAGAGAGACAGAGTGCCTAATTCAGAGGTGAGCACAAGCAGACACACTTGTACAGTATTTCTGCGCATGTGTAAGAGGGCATGGAAGGGAGGTGGGGTATATTAGCAGCACTTGCCTCCATAATACAGTATACTGTACTGTACTGTACTGGTAGAGATACAGTACCAGTGTTGCAAGTAAGGGGGTACGGCGTGGTACGGAGAAATATGTTGCAGGTACGCAGTACCACTTATTCCCTGACCCACTGTCAATTCTATTTTTATTGTACTGTAAGTCTAAATATACTGTAATGCATCCGCAGCCCGCCCACCCAGTGTTATGATTGGTGCTGTATGCAGCTACTGGCTACTGCTGATTTAGCCTGTCACACGGTGCCGACAGCATGAAGAGCAGGCTCCACAATTGTAAGTACAGTACAAGCTGCCCGGCTCTCCCCAAGCAAGAGCCAACCCACCCCCAGTCATTCCCTGTTTCTCATTCCCTGTCTCCCAATGCCATGCTACTATTGTCATTAATACCCCTTTTACACCAAGTGAGAAACCCAGGTTGGACACAGGTCAGTGTTGGTGTAAAAGGGGCCACCCTGGTCCAGTAACACTGGTTTCCTACCCAGGTCCTGACCGAAGTTAAACACTGGTTGGACCTGGGTCGTGGGTGGTGTAAATGGTCCCACCCCAGGTTCCACAGGGGAGCTCACATGGTTGATGCTGTACTTTTATACCGCTATGTGTCCTTGAGCACTGAATAAAACTTTTTGAACAAATATTTAACAAAATAAACAAACCGACATTTTTCAATGCTAACTTTTCATGTCTTTTTTATTTTATTTTTTTAATCAATGACGGAAGGTTGACTGGAAGTTTATCAGTCCTAAAATGGACATTTTTTAATGTCATCCAAAGGGAAAAGCAGGGCTGACCCGGGTTCAGTATAAATGGCGCAGACCTGGGTCCGACCTGGGACATAGTGCTGTGTAAATGGGGTATAAAGCTGGGTTCAACCCTGGAAACTCCTGTGTACAAAGATCAGGTCTAACCAAGGATTTTGGTTTAAAGTGGGTATAAGTCACTCCCCTAGCTTTGTGTGACCATGCCCCCTCATGACACATGGCCACGCCCATTTTTGGTGGAAGCTATCAGTACCACCAAGAAAAAAATTCTACTTGCACCACTGTACAATACTGTAACATCTGATGCAGCCCCATAGAGAGAAAAACTAACAAATATGTACTGTAAACAAAAACATGTACTGTACTTACTAGGTGGAGGGCTGATACGGCCTCTCCAGAGCTGTCTGGGAGCTCCCACTTGTTGAGGGGGTTGCTGGGCTGTTGGAAGACATGTCACCGCAATTAGCAAACGGCCAACGGCACGCCAGACACAAGCATTAGGTCGACATGGTCTAGGTCGACAGTCAAAAGGTCAACATGGGGTTTTTCACTGTTTTTTTTTATCCGAATGTCGACATACTGTACTGTAGTTTTAAGTGTCCATGCACTCGGCACACTATTTTATTCTCACACAATGCCCCAGTGCAGTGATGGCTAACCTTAACACTCCAGCTGTTGTTGAACTACAGTACACATCCCAGCATGCCCTGCATCAGTTTTAGCATGGCCAAATAGTAAAACTGTAGCAGGGCATGCTGGGATGTGTAGTTCATTAACAGCTGGAGTGTCAAGGTTAGCCATCATCTACAAGCATTAGGTCGACCACTGAAGGTTGACATGCATGAAGGTCGACATGACTGAAGGTCAACATGGGTTAGGGAGACATGGTCATTAGGAAAACTAAATTATTAGGTCGACATGGGTATGGTCAACATTCAAAAAGTTCACCATCGAGTTTTTCATTATTGTTGACTGAATGTCGACACAGTCAACATGGACACTAGAAAAGTGCATTGCGTCCCCTCAGCCTCGGCCAACGGCACGCCAACAAAAGACACAAGTTGGAAAGGAAGAAAAAATACACAAACTCAATAAACAAATGACAGGACTTACTGTCAGACGGAGCGGCTGAGGCGCTGGGGGCTGTAACGGCCCGCAAGGGCAGGGTGCCCTGGTCTTCAAGCGGAGGCACTATGTGAAGATGAGAAAAATGAGAAAGTGTGCTGTTTAAATAAAGTTACTGTACTCATTACTGGGTTTACAAAAATCAGTTTTAGCATGGCCAAATAGTAAAACTGTAGCAGGGCATGCTGGGATGTGTAGTTCATTAACAGCTGGAGTGTCAAGGTTAGCCATCACTGCCCTAGTGGATATTAGGGCATGAAATACCGCCTGTCGGCTCTTTAAACAGTGAAAAATCCTATGCCGACCTAATGACTTGTTGACCTTGCAGTATGTCGACCTAGTGGTGAGGCCCTAATGACTGTCGACCATCTTTAGGTCGACCAACTGAATGCTGCTGCAGGGGCAGAGGACTGGGGGGAGCACATGGGTGATGCTGCACTTTTATACCGCTACAGTATGTGCGCTTCATCACTGAATACTGTATAACTTTTTGACAAAATATTTTGCTAAATAAACCAACCAACATTTTTCAATGCTAACATTTCATGTCTTTTAATTTTTATTTAAATCATCGAGGGAAGGTTGGCTTCAGTTTCTCACAAATACAGTATCCTATAAACGACAATACATTAGTGGGGGTTGGTGGTGGAGAGCTTTAACACATAGAAATGCTAATGAGTTAGTGTACTTGGAGTGGGGAGGCTAATAGTGTGATTTTTCCTTTCACAGATACAAGATTCAAATGTAAATGTCCTTTTTAGACAATGCAGTCCAGGTTTATAGTGACCCTTAATCAAATTATCGGTCTGCACTTAACACTACAGAAAGGAGGGTGAACTGTCATCTCTAGTACAGTATGCAGCTTTGAAAAGGGGAATCCAGTCATCACATTTGAAGAAAACTTTCAGATTTTCACAAATACAGTATACAGGCCCTTAATCTGATCTAAGCGGTAACGGCCGCATGCGGCCGTTCCGCCGATGTTTTCGATCTGCGCATGTGCAGAGGGCACTCTGCGCATGTGCAGGCGAAATCGCCGCACAATTTTTTTTAACGCCGCAAAGGGGGTGGATAGGGGCGTGAGGGACTACTTAGCCTCATTTCCCTATGCATACGCCCCGCGTTTCATGGGCGTTCCCATGCAAACGCGGGGCGTACGCATGGTAATGAGGCTGTGACGCATGTGTTGGGGGCGGGCATCTGACATCGCCGGATGTCAGCTGCCCGGCCCCATACATGCTTTTACACGGACAAGTGTCCGTGAGGTCTATGGGTGCGGGAGCTGGTGACGTCACCGGCGCGCGCACACACTCGCGCAATGCATTCCTGGGACCGCTGGAGACCCTGGAGAAGATGCCGGAGGCCTGCTGTGGACGCCCGGGGACTTGGTAAGTATGAAAAGAGGGTTAGGGGTTGAAAAATAAAAAATAAAAAAAAATTCGAATGATTCCAAAAACCACGGTTTTTGGAATCATTCGGATAAGGGATGTCCGGATACCGGATACTCAACCTGTATACTGTACTGTAGTAGCAAACAAAGATGGGTCATAGGAAAGACAGACATTACTGTAGGTCTACAAGCATTAGGTCGACCACTGAAGGTTGACATGCATGAAGGTCGACATGACTGAAGGTCAACATGGGTTAGGGAGACATGGTCATTAGGAAAACTAAATTATTAGGTCGACATGGGTATGGTCAACATTCAAAAAGTTCACCATCGAGTTTTTCATTATTGTTGACTGAATGTCGACACAGTCAACATGGACACTAGAAAAGTGCATTGCGTCCCCTCAGCCTCGGCCAACGGCACGCCAACAAAAGACACAAGTTGGAAAGGAAGAAAAAATACACAAACTCAATAAACAAATGACAGGACTTACTGTCAGACGGAGCGGCTGAGGCGCTGGGGGCTGTAACGGCCCGCAAGGGCAGGGTGCCCTGGTCTTCCTCTAGGCTTGGCACTGTGGGGAAATGATAAAATGTGCTGTTAAAATACTGTAAAGTTATTATTCTTACTCTAAATGGGGAGGAGGGGGTGTTAAAAAAAAAAGCCGTGGACTGTTTTCAATAAAGTGCTGTGCCCACCACACTTGATAAAATAGACTCCACGTCAACGTGGATACTGGGGGTACTGTATGAACAGGTCGGGAGGACACTTACTGGCTGCCAAAGTTTGAGGGGACCTTCTTGGGGGTACCCTTTCCATCCTCCTCTGAAGTCCTGTGTAAAAATAATTACAGTACATTACAGTATACTGTACTGTAGTGTCCTTTGAAACATTAGTTCACACACACTACTGTGATCACTGAGGTTATGGTAGAGTATACAGTATTGCAGTACTGTATACTGTAGATAAATAATGTCTAGGTCAAAACGTCGTGCATCAGACGTACCGCACGCCTCCACTCCCACCCCCTTTGTGCACGAGACGCAGAGCTACAGTACCTGACGGGGACATTACGGTAATTGTGCAGGGCTCCCGTGGGGACACTACGCTGACTGTGCTAGGCTGCCGTTGGCCGATGCTGACAGCGTCGCCCAACGGCACGGCAAAAAACTACACAAGTTCAAACACACAAACACAAAACACAATAAAGAAATGACAGGACTTACTGCTTAGCATCGTGGCGATGCTTGAGGGGGGGCCTGTAGCATGCCCGCAGGGCAGGGTGCCCTGGTCTTCAATCGGAGTCACTGTGGGAAAATGTCAAAAATGAGAACAAGTAACTTACCGTACTCTTATTACTGTAAATGGGGCTGGGGTGGCTTTACAAAAAGGCGTGGACTGGATTTTATAAAGTGCTGCGCCCGCCATACTGTACTTTAGAAAATCCACTCTGCTCCACAGTGGATAGGACACATACCGCTGCGCATTCCCTGCTTACGGCTGCCCTGGATAGTGGTTGTTTCAAAAGGAGGCATTTGCCAGTGCAGTACCGGATGTAAACTAGTACTGCCAGTGGCAATTGCCTCCTTTTGTGCATCAGAGGCATTGGCGCAACGCTCCACCCCCACCCCCCTGACATGGACACAACGCTGACTACGCAGGGCTGCGCTAGGCTGCCATTGGCCCACGCTACCAGCGTGGGCCAATGGCACGCCAAGAGAAGACACAATTACTGTACAGTAGGAGAGAAAGAAAAAAAAAAACACAAACTCAATAAAGAAATGACAGGACTTACTCTCAGATGGAGCGGCTGAGGCGGTGGGGGCTGGAAGGGTGCCCTGGTCTGCAATCGGAGTCACTGTGGGAAAATGTCAAAAATGAGAACAAGGATGGATTGTACAGTATGGTCGACCGAAAGATTGTCGACAGTCATAAGGTCGACATACTGCAAGGTCGACAGGTGTCTAGGTCGACATGGGATAAGATCGACAGGTCATCAGGTCGACACAAGCATTAGGTCGACATGGTCTAGGTCGACAGTCAAAAAGTTCACCATTGAGTTTTTCATTATTGTTGACTGAATGTCGACACAGTCAACATGGACAATAGAAAAGTGCATTGCGTCCCCTCAGCCTCGGCCAAAGGCACGCCAAGAAAATACACAAGTTGGAAAGGAAGAAAAAATACACAAACTCAATAAAGAAATGACAGGACTTACTTTCAGACGGAGCGGCTGAGGCTGTAACGGCCCGCAAGGGCAGGGTGTCCTCCTCGCCTTCAAGCGGAGGCACTGTGTGAAGATGAGAAAAATGAGAAAGTGTGCTGTTTAAATAAAGTTACTGTACTCATTACTGGGTTTACAAAAAGGCGTGGACTGGATTTTATAAAGTGCTGCGGCCGCTATACAGTAGTGTACTTTATAAAATCAACTCCGCTCCAAAGTGGATAGGACCGCTGCGCTTGGTATGGTCGACCGAAAGATTGTCGACAGTCATAAGGTCGACATACTGCAAGGTCGACAGGTGTCTAGGTCGACATGGGATAAGATCGACAGGTCATCAGGTCGACACAAGCATTAGGTCGACATGGTCTAGGTCGACAGTCAAAAAGTTCACCATTGAGTTTTTCATTATTGTTGACTGAATGTCGACACAGTCAACATGGACAATAGAAAAGTGCATTGCGTCCCCTCAGCCTCGGCCAAAGGCACGCCAAGAAAATACACAAGTTGGAAAGGAAGAAAAAATACACAAACTCAATAAAGAAATGACAGGACTTACTTTCAGACGGAGCGGCTGAGGCTGTAATGGCCCGCAAGGGCAGGGTGTCCTCCTCGCCTTCAAGCGGAGGCACTGTGTGAAGATGAGAAAAATGAGAAAGTGTGCTGTTTAAATAAAGTTACTGTACTCATTACTGGGTTTACAAAAAGGCGTGGACTGGATTTTATAAAGTGCTGCGGCCGCTATACAGTAGTGTACTGTACTTTATAAAATCAACTCCGCTCCAAAGTGGATAGGACCGCTGCGCTTGGTATGGTCGACCGAAAGATTGTCGACAGTCATAAGGTCGACATACTGCAAGGTCGACAGGTGTCTAGGTCGACATGGGATAAGATCGACAGGTCATCAGGTCGACACAAGCATTAGGTCGACATGGTCTAGGTCGACAGTCAAAAAGTTCACCATTGAGTTTTTCATTATTGTTGACTGAATGTCGACACAGTCAACATGGACAATAGAAAAGTGCATTGCGTCCCCTCAGCCTCGGCCAAAGGCACGCCAAGAAAATACACAAGTTGGAAAGGAAGAAAAAATACACAAACTCAATAAAGAAATGACAGGACTTACTTTCAGACGGAGCGGCTGAGGCTGTAACGGCCCGCAAGGGCAGGGTGTCCTCCTCGCCTTCAAGCGGAGGCACTGTGTGAAGATGAGAAAAATGAGAAAGTGTGCTGTTTAAATAAAGTTACTGTACTCATTACTGGGTTTACAAAAAGGCGTGGACTGGATTTTATAAAGTGCTGCGGCCGCTATACAGTAGTGTACTGTACTTTATAAAATCAACTCCGCTCCAAAGTGGATAGGACCGCTGCGCTTGGTATGGTCGACCGAAAGATTGTCGACAGTCATAAGGTCGACATACTGCAAGGTCGACAGGTGTCTAGGTCGACATGGGATAAGATCGACAGGTCATCAGGTCGACACAAGCATTAGGTCGACATGGTCTAGGTGCAGTACCGGATGTACACTAGTACTGCCAGTGGCAATTGCCTCCTTTTGTGCATCAGAGGCCTTGGCGCAACGCTCCACCCCCACCCCCCTGAAGAAAAAATACACAAACTCAATAAAGAAATGACAGGACTTACTCTCAGATGGAGCGGCGCCGCTTGTTGAGGCGGTGGGGGCTGTATCGGCCTGCATTTCCCTCCTCCTCCTCCCATGAAGTCCTGTGTAAAAATAACATTTACAGTATACTGTAGTGTCCTTTCAAACATTAGTGCATTGGGTCAACACCACTAGGTCGACAGAAAGCAAGGTCGACATGGGTTTAGGTCGATTTTGGTCAAGGTCGACATTTCATTTGGTCAACACACCTACTATTACAGCATTCCCGCCAGACAATGGGCCTTATTCTGATCGGTGCAGATTTCTCCGCATGCGGTCATCCCGCCGATGGTCACTCTGCGCATGTGCAGGCGATTTCGCCGCACGTATTCTTTACACGCCGCACAGGGGGCGTAGAGGGGCGTGAGGTGCTACTTAGCCTCATTACCCTATGCATACGCCCCGCGTTTCATGGGCGTTCCCATGCAAATGCGGGGCGTATGCATGGTAATGAAGCCGTGACGCGTGTGTAGGGGGCGGGCATCTGACATCGCCGGATGTCAGCTGCCCGCCCCCATACATGATTTCACACGGACAAGTGTCCGTGTGGTCTTGGGTGGCGGGACCTGGTGGAGCGTGCGGCCCTGCATTCGATGTTCGGCGACCATCGAATGCAGGGGCTGCTCCCAAGACGGAGGAGGCGTATCCCCGTCCACTTTCATGCGGATCGCCACATATCCGCGTACGGACGGAGGTGGCGATCCGTATGGAAGGCGGGGATTCGCCTGCACGGTCGTGGCCGCATATTCTCATCGGGCCGCACCGATCAGAATAAGGCCCAATGTTTGTACCGTCATGTGATCAGGGACGTCATCACAGCTACTGTACATACTGTACTGTACTGTATACAGTAAGTCTGGCCACGCGTGAGAGCGCTACGCCGCTACGACGGTGGCACGGGGAGCTGGAGGGCTTGCACCAATACTAACCCTAATACAATGAGCCATGGGACGTGCAATCGCAGCTTGGCTCCGACATCTCCGCATCGCCATCTCCTGACGCTGCGACATACTGTACTGTACAATACTTGCGACAGTGTCCTACATGCGCCAAATACTGTATACTGTACAGCCAAATACAGTATACTGTACTGTACAGTACCTGTATACTGTAGTATTTTTTTAAAAATACAGTATATACAGTACCTGTATATACTGTACTGTGTGCTGCATTACCTAATACAGTACATTATTTGCTGATACAGTATGTCCTTAAAAATTGTGTTTCGGGGTAATTATTATCTGCAAATATTGGGGAAGATGTAGAACCGGCCCTTTGAGGGTGACCAAACTGCTGATGCGGCCCCGGATTAATTTGAGTTTGACACCCCTGCCCTAGTGGATGATAGGGCATGAAATACAGTTTCGCCTGTCAGCACATGGCGGATTCCAAAAACACTGGAATATACCATGTCGACCTTTTGAATGTTGACATACTGTAATGCTTGTGTCAATCTAATCACATGTCCACCTTGGCCCATGTCGACCTTCCTGACAGTCGACCTAATGACTGTAGACCTAAGTTCATTCTGACCGATGTCCCGATTACCTTTTTTCATAGTAAACCACCCCCACTACCAACGCCGACCCGAAGCGTGGCGAGCGCAGCGAGCCCACGAGGGGCGGCGTTACGTGTCCAACGACCTTTTCATAACCCCACTATCCACGTCGCCGTGGAGTTTAGAACAGAAAGTGTGGCGAGCGCAGCGAGCCACCGAGCCCAGCAAGCACCGCGAGGGGACACGGATATGTACCTGTACAGATAAACGCTTACCCACGCGGGCTTCACAGGTGTCCGCGTCCCCTTGCGTTTGTGTCTATCCAATTATCCATACCCGCTATAATAACAGTAAATACTGTACTACAGTACTAATGTACTTTAATTTTGTTAATGTCATGTACTGTACAGTACCTCTGCTCAGCTTGGCCCTCAATTTGGCCAGTTTATCTGGCTGCCTCCGAAGCAGGTCACTCCACCTCTTCTGCAGCGAGAGGATACTCCTATCCCTGTGCAGGACTTCCAAAATCTCCTCCTTTGCGCTCCTGTATGCGCTGTTCTTCTCTGCATTACTGGCCAAGGATTTGTCCACATGCCGCAGCAAAATCAGGAGCTCCGCATCACAGAAGTTTCTGTTTCTGTGCGCCATGTTGTCTACAGTATACTGTAATGGTGGCCGCCTTCCACGCATGTCACATGTCGACACAGGTCACATGTCAAACAAAAAACGGAAGCCCTCCACTAAAAACGGAAAAATTCGCAGTACAAATTCCACTTAACACGGAAAAATTCGCATAACAAACTTGCGCCGCATAAACGTAAACGCCTTACAGCCATCACAGATTACGGAAACCCTCCACTAAATATGGAAAAATTCGCAGAAGAAACTTGCGCCGCATAAACTATACATACTGTACAGTATTAATCGCAGGAATAATACTGTAGCAGCTGCAACGCACAATTTATTAAATTAAATTAATACAGTATGAGGCCTCCCATATACTGTACTGTACGGTATGAAGACACAATTTTATTAAAGTTAAGAAACTCATTCACTGTATAGTACTGTACAGTACTGGATTGATTACTTTAGCCTACTGACTACCATGTGTCCTGCGTTTTGTGTCATGCGCTGGGGAGTGTTCACTTCCAAAATGGATTCTGCTCAGAGACAGAGACAGCGTTACAGCTACGCAGAGCTGATCATTTTGGTTAGCTGCCGGGACAAGCCTCTGAGCAGTAACCGGGAGAAGCGCAATGCTTATAAGGATGCGCGCAGGATAATAATGCGCAAGTACTGCCGGCTGCGCAGGATTAGGTCACTCCAAAGAAAATGGAGTGACCTAGTCACAAGGCAGCCTGCGAAGCTGGAGGCCCTGCGCCGTTCCGTCGCCAGTAAGTACTGTACACTACTCCTGTTAAGGCCCATACACACTTGAAGATTTTCATTTCAAAAGACTTTGCCAAAATCTTTGATAGATATATCTGTCACCAAAGTAGTGCGTACACACTGATCTATTTTCCCAAAAGAGCAAGAGATGTTCAGGAGGTGAAAGACTTTGCTGAAAATCTTTCATGTAAAAGGCTATTTACTGTACATAATGGGCTGGGTTTGATTTCCAAGGGTGGGAGAAGGGGCCATATTATTCTGTGCATTTCAGTTTTTGGGTCCTGATTCAGAATTGATCGCTGGGCGGAGTATATTCGGAGAAATGCGATTTTGCATGCGATATCAAACGCAATTTAATACCTCTTTATTTCCCGACTATCCACTACGGCGTGGAGTCGAAATTATACAGTGTGGCGAGCGCAGCGAGCCACTGAACCCGAAGCGTGGCGAGCGGACACGGATTATGGTACATTACTGATATCGCATTCCGTGTCCCCTTGCGGCGCTCGCCAAGTTTCGGGCTCGGTGTCTCGCTGCGCTCGCCACACTATATAAAATCAACTCCACGCCACAGCGGATAGTGGGGATATGAACAGGTATTAAATCGCATGTGATATCGCATGCGATTTAGTGGCGCCGTGAAACTACACAAGTACCCGCCGGTCTATCGGATTATGTGTGTACGCAGCACGGGCTGAAAGATTGAGCCACTTTCAGCCCGCATGCCGCCCCGCCGCCTCCCCCTGCTCCCTCCCCCAACATGCACCTAAATTCCGGCTACAGTACCCCTCCGAATGGCCACAATTTCATCAGGCTGCTGGGCACCCCTCCGCCCGCAGGTCCTTCCGGCCACACGCCCACCTGACATGTCTGCCTGGATGCCCCCGCACCCCCGCAGCAGCTTCCAGGGTCCCCAGCCGCTGCCTCCTCATACAGTATGTTAAAAAAAAAAGCAGTTGTTAAAACTTTTATAAAATGAGACCACTGCCATCAATGTGAGATTGCCCACAAGTGTATTTATATTATAGATATATTTATGTATATACAGTATATAGTTAAATATATACTGTATATCTATATATCTATATATATATATAATATATATATTATATTTATAGATAATAAATATATATATATATACTGTATATATATACTGTATACAGTGTATATACTGTATACAGTATATATCTATTATAATGTGTAAGGGGCATTATGGTTATAAGGACATTAATAACATGTGTCATGTGTAAGGGGCATTACTGTGTGGTATTATCAGGGGTGCCGAGAGAAAGGGGTAGGGGGTACAAATTACCCAGGCCAAAGTCTGATGGATGATGTCCCTGATCACATGACGGTACAAACATTGGCTGGCGGGAATGCTGTAATACTGTAGGTGAAGGCTGCGTGGGCCACATGTCGAGGTCTTGCGGGCCAGATTTGGCCCATGGGCCTTGTGTTTGACACCCGTGCACTAGAGCGTGGTGGGATAATAAAATACAGTACTTGTACTTTACTGTACTAATGTTTGAAAGGACACTACAGTATACTGTAAATGTTATTTTTACACAGGACGTCAGAGGAGGAGGAGGGAAAGGGCACTTTTGTCATCAAGTGGAAGCGTGGCAAGCGGTATGTGTCCTATCCACTTTGGTGGGGAGTGGATTTTATAACGTACAGTATGGCATCCGCAGCACTTTATAAAATCCAGTCCACGCCTTTTTGTAAACCCACCCCTTCCCCATTTACAGTAATAAGAGTAGAGTAACTTTATGAAAACAGCACATTTTCTAATTTTTCTAATTTTCCCACAGTGCCTCCGCTTGAAAGTTTGCAGGCCGCTACAGCCGCCCCATCCGGCTCAACAGGCGCAGCCGCTGCCCAGTTTGAGAGTAAGTCCTGCCATTTCTTACCGTGGTTTTTGGAATCATTTGAATTTTTTTTCTATTTTTTAACCCCTAACCCTCTTTTCATACTTACCAAGTCCCCGGGCGTCCACAGCAGGCTTCCGGCATCTTCTCCAGGGTCTCCAGCGGTCCCAGGAATGCATTGCGCGCGCACACTCGCGCAATGCATTCCTGGGACCGCTGGAGACCAGGAGAAGATGTCGGAGGCCTGCTGTGGACGCCCGCGGACTGCGCGGACGCCGAGGGACGCCCGGGGACCATCAGGGGACAGGTAAGTATGGCTGCAAAAAAAATATTCCAAAAACCGGAAAATTCCCCTATCCAAAATGCTCGCGGTCCTGAGCATTTCGGATAGGGGATACTCAACCTGTACTGTACTGTATTTGTGAAAATCTGAAAGTTTTCTTCAAATGTGATGACTGGATTCCCCTTTTCAAAGCTGCATTGTACTAGAGATGCCAGTTCAACCTCCTTTCTGTAGTGTTAAGTGCAGACAGATACAGTAATTTGATTAAGGGTCGCTATAAACCTGCATTGTCTAAAGACTGCATTGTCTAAAAAGGACATTTACATTTGAATCTTGTATCTGTGAAAGGAAAAATCACACTATTAGCCTCCCCACTCCAAGTACACTAACTCATTAGCATTTCTATGTGTTAAAGCTCTCCACCACCAACCCCCACTAATGTATTGTCGTTTATAGGATACTGTATTTGTGAGAAACTGAAGCCAACCTTCCCTCGATGATTTAAATAAAAATTAAAAGACATGAAATGTTAGCATTGAAAAATGTTGGTTGGTTTATTTAGCAAAATATTTTGTCAAAAAGTTATACAGTATTCAGTGATGAAGCGCACATACTGTAGCGGTATAAAAGTGCAGCATCACCCATGTGCCCCCCCCAGTCCTCTGCCCCTGCAGCAGCATTCAGTTGGTCGACCTAAAGATGGTCGACAGTCATTAGGGCCTCACCACTAGGTCGACATACTGCAAGGTCCACATGGGACAAGGTCAACAAGTCATTAGGTCGGCATAGGATTTTTCACTGTTTAAAGAGCCGACAGGCGGTATTTCATGCCCTAATATCCACTAGGGCAGTGATGGCTAACCTTGACACTCCAGCTGTTATTGAACTACACATCCCAGCATGCCCTGCTACAGTTTTACTATTTGGCCATGCTAAAACTGATGCAGGGCATGCTGGGATGTGTAGTTCAACAACAGCTGGAGTGTTAAGGTTAGCCATCACTGCACTGGGGCATTGTGGGAGAATAAAATAGTGTGCCGAGTGCATGGACACTTAAAAGTACAGTACTGTATGTCGACATTCGGGTAAAAAAAAACAGTGGAAAAACCCCATGTTGACCTTTTGACTGTCGACCTAGACCATGTCGACCTAATGCTTGTGTCGACCTGATGACCTGTCGATCTTATCCCATGTCGACCTAGACACCTGTCGACCTTGCAGTATGTCGACCTTATGACTGTCGACAATCTTTCGGTCGACCATACCAAGCGCAGCGGTCCTATCCACTTTGGAGCGGAGTTGATTTTATAAAGTACACTACTGTATAGCGGCCGCAGCACTTTATAAAATCCAGTCCACGCCTTTTTGTAAACCCAGTAATGAGTACAGTAACTTTATTTAAACAGCACACTTTCTCATTTTTCTCATCTTCACACAGTGCCTCCGCTTGAAGGCGAGGAGGACACCCTGCCCTTGCGGGCCGTTACAGCCTCAGCCGCTCCGTCTGAAAGTAAGTCCTGTCATTTCTTTATTGAGTTTGTGTATTTTTTCTTCCTTTCCAACTTGTGTATTTTCTTGGCGTGCCTTTGGCCGAGGCTGAGGGGACGCAATGCACTTTTCTATTGTCCATGTTGACTGTGTCGACATTCAGTCAACAATAATGAAAAACTCAATGGTAAACTTTTTGACTGTCGACCTAGACCATGTCGACCTAATGCTTGTGTCGACCTGATGACCTGTCGATCTTATCCCATGTCGACCTAGACACCTGTCGACCTTGCAGTATGTCGACCTTATGACTGTCGACAATCTTTCGGTCGACCATACCAAGCGCAGCGGTCCTATCCACTTTGGAGCGGAGTTGATTTTATAAAGTACACTACTGTATAGCGGCCGCAGCACTTTATAAAATCCAGTCCACGCCTTTTTGTAAACCCAGTAATGAGTACAGTAACTTTATTTAAACAGCACACTTTCTCATTTTTCTCATCTTCACACAGTGCCTCCGCTTGAAGGCGAGGAGGACACCCTGCCCTTGCGGGCCGTTACAGCCTCAGCCGCTCCGTCTGAAAGTAAGTCCTGTCATTTCTTTATTGAGTTTGTGTATTTTTTCTTCCTTTCCAACTTGTGTATTTTCTTGGCGTGCCTTTGGCCGAGGCTGAGGGGACGCAATGCACTTTTCTATTGTCCATGTTGACTGTGTCGACATTCAGTCAACAATAATGAAAAACTCAATGGTGAACTTTTTGACTGTCGACCTAGACCATGTCGACCTAATGCTTGTGTCGACCTGATGACCTGTCGATCTTATCCCATGTCGACCTAGACACCTGTCGACCTTGCAGTATGTCGACCTTATGACTGTCGACAATCTTTCGGTCGACCATACCAAGCGCAGCGGTCCTATCCACTTTGGAGCGGAGTTGATTTTATAAAGTACAGTACACTACTGTATAGCGGCCGCAGCACTTTATAAAATCCAGTCCACGCCTTTTTGTAAACCCAGTAATGAGTACAGTAACTTTATTTAAACAGCACACTTTCTCATTTTTCTCATCTTCACACAGTGCCTCCGCTTGAAGGCGAGGAGGACACCCTGCCCTTGCGGGCCATTACAGCCTCAGCCGCTCCGTCTGAAAGTAAGTCCTGTCATTTCTTTATTGAGTTTGTGTATTTTTTCTTCCTTTCCAACTTGTGTATTTTCTTGGCGTGCCTTTGGCCGAGGCTGAGGGGACGCAATGCACTTTTCTATTGTCCATGTTGACTGTGTCGACATTCAGTCAACAATAATGAAAAACTCAATGGTGAACTTTTTGACTGTCGACCTAGACCATGTCGACCTAATGCTTGTGTCGACCTGATGACCTGTCGATCTTATCCCATGTCGACCTAGACACCTGTCGACCTTGCAGTATGTCGACCTTATGACTGTCGACAATCTTTCGGTCGACCATACCAAGCGCAGCGGTCCTATCCACTTTGGAGCGGAGTTGATTTTATAAAGTACACTACTGTATAGCGGCCGCAGCACTTTATAAAATCCAGTCCACGCCTTTTTGTAAACCCAGTAATGAGTACAGTAACTTTATTTAAACAGCACACTTTCTCATTTTTCTCATCTTCACACAGTGCCTCCGCTTGAAGGCGAGGAGGACACCCTGCCCTTGCGGGCCGTTACAGCCTCAGCCGCTCCGTCTGAAAGTAAGTCCTGTCATTTCTTTATTGAGTTTGTGTATTTTTTCTTCCTTTCCAACTTGTGTATTTTCTTGGCGTGCCTTTGGCCGAGGCTGAGGGGACGCAATGCACTTTTCTATTGTCCATGTTGACTGTGTCGACATTCAGTCAACAATAATGAAAAACTCAATGGTGAACTTTTTGACTGTCGACCTAGACCATGTCGACCTAATGCTTGTGTCGACCTGATGACCTGTCGATCTTATCCCATGTCGACCTAGACACCTGTCGACCTTGCAGTATGTCGACCTTATGACTGTCGACAATCTTTCGGTCGACCATACCAAGCGCAGCGGTCCTATCCACTTTGGAGCGGAGTTGATTTTATAAAGTACACTACTGTATAGCGGCCGCAGCACTTTATAAAATCCAGTCCACGCCTTTTTGTAAACCCAGTAATGAGTACAGTAACTTTATTTAAACAGCACACTTTCTCATTTTTCTCATCTTCACACAGTGCCTCCGCTTGAAGGCGAGGAGGACACCCTGCCCTTGCGGGCCGTTACAGCCTCAGCCGCTCCGTCTGAAAGTAAGTCCTGTCATTTCTTTATTGAGTTTGTGTATTTTTTCTTCCTTTCCAACTTGTGTATTTTCTTGGCGTGCCTTTGGCCGAGGCTGAGGGGACGCAATGCACTTTTCTATTGTCCATGTTGACTGTGTCGACATTCAGTCAACAATAATGAAAAACTCAATGGTGAACTTTTTGACTGTCGACCTAGACCATGTCGACCTAATGCTTGTGTCGACCTGATGACCTGTCGATCTTATCCCATGTCGACCTAGACACCTGTCGACCTTGCAGTATGTCGACCTTATGACTGTCGACAATCTTTCGGTCGACCATACCAAGCGCAGCGGTCCTATCCACTTTGGAGCGGAGTTGATTTTATAAAGTACAGTACACTACTGTATAGCGGCCGCAGCACTTTATAAAATCCAGTCCACGCCTTTTTGTAAACCCAGTAATGAGTACAGTAACTTTATTTAAACAGCACACTTTCTCATTTTTCTCATCTTCACACAGTGCCTCCGCTTGAAGGCGAGGAGGACACCCTGCCCTTGCGGGCCATTACAGCCTCAGCCGCTCCGTCTGAAAGTAAGTCCTGTCATTTCTTTATTGAGTTTGTGTATTTTTTCTTCCTTTCCAACTTGTGTATTTTCTTGGCGTGCCTTTGGCCGAGGCTGAGGGGACGCAATGCACTTTTCTATTGTCCATGTTGACTGTGTCGACATTCAGTCAACAATAATGAAAAACTCAATGGTGAACTTTTTGACTGTCGACCTAGACCATGTCGACCTAATGCTTGTGTCGACCTGATGACCTGTCGATCTTATCCCATGTCGACCTAGACACCTGTCGACCTTGCAGTATGTCGACCTTATGACTGTCGACAATCTTTCGGTCGACCATACCAAGCGCAGCGGTCCTATCCACTTTGGAGCGGAGTTGATTTTATAAAGTACAGTACACTACTGTATAGCGGCCGCAGCACTTTATAAAATCCAGTCCACGCCTTTTTGTAAACCCAGTAATGAGTACAGTAACTTTATTTAAACAGCACACTTTCTCATTTTTCTCATCTTCACACAGTGCCTCCGCTTGAAGGCGAGGAGGACACCCTGCCCTTGCGGGCCGTTACAGCCTCAGCCGCTCCGTCTGAAAGTAAGTCCTGTCATTTCTTTATTGAGTTTGTGTATTTTTTCTTCCTTTCCAACTTGTGTATTTTCTTGGCGTGCCTTTGGCCGAGGCTGAGGGGACGCAATGCACTTTTCTATTGTCCATGTTGACTGTGTCGACATTCAGTCAACAATAATGAAAAACTCAATGGTGAACTTTTTGACTGTCGACCTAGACCATGTCGACCTAATGCTTGTGTCGACCTGATGACCTGTCGATCTTATCCCATGTCGACCTAGACACCTGTCGACCTTGCAGTATGTCGACCTTATGACTGTCGACAATCTTTCGGTCGACCATACCAAGCGCAGCGGTCCTATCCACTTTGGAGCGGAGTTGATTTTATAAAGTACACTACTGTATAGCGGCCGCAGCACTTTATAAAATCCAGTCCACGCCTTTTTGTAAACCCAGTAATGAGTACAGTAACTTTATTTAAACAGCACACTTTCTCATTTTTCTCATCTTCACACAGTGCCTCCGCTTGAAGGCGAGGAGGACACCCTGCCCTTGCGGGCCGTTACAGCCTCAGCCGCTCCGTCTGAAAGTAAGTCCTGTCATTTCTTTATTGAGTTTGTGTATTTTTTCTTCCTTTCCAACTTGTGTATTTTCTTGGCGTGCCTTTGGCCGAGGCTGAGGGGACGCAATGCACTTTTCTATTGTCCATGTTGACTGTGTCGACATTCAGTCAACAATAATGAAAAACTCAATGGTGAACTTTTTGACTGTCGACCTAGACCATGTCGACCTAATGCTTGTGTCGACCTGATGACCTGTCGATCTTATCCCATGTCGACCTAGACACCTGTCGACCTTGCAGTATGTCGACCTTATGACTGTCGACAATCTTTCGGTCGACCATACCAAGCGCAGCGGTCCTATCCACTTTGGAGCGGAGTTGATTTTATAAAGTACACTACTGTATAGCGGCCGCAGCACTTTATAAAATCCAGTCCACGCCTTTTTGTAAACCCAGTAATGAGTACAGTAACTTTATTTAAACAGCACACTTTCTCATTTTTCTCATCTTCACACAGTGCCTCCGCTTGAAGGCGAGGAGGACACCCTGCCCTTGCGGGCCGTTACAGCCTCAGCCGCTCCGTCTGAAAGTAAGTCCTGTCATTTCTTTATTGAGTTTGTGTATTTTTTCTTCCTTTCCAACTTGTGTATTTTCTTGGTGTGCCTTTGGCCGAGGCTGAGGGGACGCAATGCACTTTTCTATTGTCCATGTTGACTGTGTCGACATTCAGTCAACAATAATGAAAAACTCAATGGTGAACTTTTTGACTGTCGACCTAGACCATGTCGACCTAATGCTTGTGTCGACCTGATGACCTGTCGATCTTATCCCATGTCGACCTAGACACCTGTCGACCTTGCAGTATGTCGACCTTATGACTGTCGACAATCTTTCGGTCGACCATACCAAGCGCAGCGGTCCTATCCACTTTGGAGCGGAGTTGATTTTATAAAGTACAGTACACTACTGTATAGCGGCCGCAGCACTTTATAAAATCCAGTCCACGCCTTTTTGTAAACCCAGTAATGAGTACAGTAACTTTATTTAAACAGCACACTTTCTCATTTTTCTCATCTTCACACAGTGCCTCCGCTTGAAGGCGAGGAGGACACCCTGCCCTTGCGGGCCATTACAGCCTCAGCCGCTCCGTCTGAAAGTAAGTCCTGTCATTTCTTTATTGAGTTTGTGTATTTTTTCTTCCTTTCCAACTTGTGTATTTTCTTGGCGTGCCTTTGGCCGAGGCTGAGGGGACGCAATGCACTTTTCTATTGTCCATGTTGACTGTGTCGACATTCAGTCAACAATAATGAAAAACTCAATGGTAAACTTTTTGACTGTCGACCTAGACCATGTCGACCTAATGCTTGTGTCGACCTGATGACCTGTCGATCTTATCCCATGTCGACCTAGACACCTGTCGACCTTGCAGTATGTCGACCTTATGACTGTCGACAATCTTTCGGTCGACCATACCAAGCGCAGCGGTCCTATCCACTTTGGAGCGGAGTTGATTTTATAAAGTACACTACTGTATAGCGGCCGCAGCACTTTATAAAATCCAGTCCACGCCTTTTTGTAAACCCAGTAATGAGTACAGTAACTTTATTTAAACAGCACACTTTCTCATTTTTCTCATCTTCACACAGTGCCTCCGCTTGAAGGCGAGGAGGACACCCTGCCCTTGCGGGCCGTTACAGCCTCAGCCGCTCCGTCTGAAAGTAAGTCCTGTCATTTCTTTATTGAGTTTGTGTATTTTTTCTTCCTTTCCAACTTGTGTATTTTCTTGGCGTGCCTTTGGCCGAGGCTGAGGGGACGCAATGCACTTTTCTATTGTCCATGTTGACTGTGTCGACATTCAGTCAACAATAATGAAAAACATGTTGACTGTGTCGACATTCAGTCAACAATAATGAAAAACTCAATGGTGAACTTTTTGACTGTCGACCTAGACCATGTCGACCTAATGCTTGTGTCGACCTGATGACCTGTCGATCTTATCCCATGTCGACCTAGACACCTGTCGACCTTGCAGTATGTCGACCTTATGACTGTCGACAATCTTTCGGTCGACCATACAATCCATCCTTGTTCTCATTTTTGACATTTTCCCACAGTGACTCCGATTGCAGACCAGGGCACCCTGCCCTTGATGTGGCTGGACACCCCTCCTCGTCCTCTTTACCCCTTCCAATATAACAGTCCCTGTGCTTCCATCCGCCATGAAGAAGGTACTGTAAGCATTGCTGCGCATACTGTACAGTATAGTAGGTGTGCGTAGCCCATTTTATTAGGGGGTGCACCATTCAAGGGGCATGTCAATCACTGGACATGTCCATCACCGCCTATTATTACACAAAATGCCACACACTTTAATGCCCATTAGAGATACTGTAATTACACACACAGTAATGCCAATTCCACATACTGTACTGTAATGCCATGCACAGTAATGTCCATTCCACATAATGCCACACACAGTAATGCCCATTCCACATAATGCCACCCAACATACAGTACAGTAATGCCAATTACACATAATGCCACACACCATAATGGCCAACACTCATACTGTAATGCTACACACAGTAATGACCATTTTACATACAGTAATGCTACACACCATACTGCCCATGACACATTATGCCAGGGCTTGACCAATGTTTGTAAAACAGGGATAATAGAAAATGTGCGTTCCAATGGTGCACGTCAAAAATTTACACCGTAATGCCGATTACATGTCACACAGCCAATACATACTGTAGTACTGTATACCACATGCCATAATGCCCATTACACGTTATGCCACACACCGTAATGCCCATTGCACTGCAAACTGTGATGCCCTCACTGTGATGCCCATTACATGGTACACCTCACACTTCGTAATGCCTATTACATGTCACACAGACATTACACATTATGCCTCAGACCGTGATGCCCATTCAACATTAAGCCTCACACCGTGATGCCCATTACACATTATGCCACACACCATGATGCCCATCACACATAATGGTACACACAGTAATGGCCATTACACTGAATGCTATACACTATAATGGCCATTACACATTAGGCCACATACTGTATTGCCCATTACACATTATTTGACACACATTATGCCACACACCGTAATGCCCATTACATACTGTACTGTACAGTATTATGCCACACAACTGCGGCTTACCTACAGTGCATTCTCATTGCTAGATGTTACATGCTTGATGCCAGGGATTTATTGCTCGATGCCAGGGATTACAGTACATCTTATTGCCCTGGTCTACATGCTCCATTCCAGGTGTCTCATGCTCGTTGCCAGAGGGTGTGAAATGCTAATTGCCAGGGGGGTGGGGTGAACTGCTCATTTCCAGGGGTACTGTAACATGCATTTTACCAGGGGTTCCATGCTACCTGAGAAGGGGGTGGTTAAATGCTAATTGACAGTGGAAGTTTCATGCTCATTGCTTGGGGGCACACTGCACACACTTTCGGAAAGCATTAAGCACTCTTCGTATCAGATACCTGCCGGAGCCGCAGCCTTCTTCCTTTTTAAACTGCATTCCCACATGCCAGAGCCACAGCAGCCTCCTTCCCTTTTGAGCTGCTGCCATATGCTGCACGTCATTTTTGTAAAGCCACCCCCGCCCTATTTACAGTACTAAGAGTACGGTAAGTTTATTAACAGTAAACAGCACTTGTTCTCATATTTGACATTTTCCCACAGTGACTCCGATTGCAGACCAGGGCACCCTTCCAGCCCCCACCGCCTCAGCCGCTCCGTCTGAGAGTAAGTCCTGTCATTTCTTTATTGAGTTTGTGTTTTTTTTTTCTTTCTCTCCTACTGTACAGTAATTGTGTCTTCTCTTGGCGTGCCATTGGCCCACGCTGGTAGCGTGGGCCAATGGCAGCCTAGCGCAGCCCTGCGTAGTCAGCGTTGTGTCCATGTCAGGGGGGTGGGGGTGGAGCGTTGCGCCAAGGCCTCTGATGCACAAAAGGAGGCAATTGCCACTGGCAGTACTAGTGTACATCCGGTACTGCACTGGCAAATGCCTCCTTTTGAAACAACCACTATCCAGGGCAGCCGCAAGCAGGGAATGCGCAGCGGTATGTGTCCTATCCACTGTGGAGCAGAGTGGATTTTCTAAAGTACAGTATGGCGGGCGCAGCACTTTATAAAATTCAGTCCACGCCTTTTTGTAAAGCCACCCCCGCCCTATTTACAGTACTAAGAGTACGGTAAGTTTATTAACAGTAAACAGCACTTGTTCTCATTTTTGACATTTTCCCACAGTGACTCCGATTGCAGACCAGGGCACCATAAAAGCCCCCACCGCCTCAGCCGCTCCGTCTGAGAGTAAGTCCTGTCATTTCTTTATTGAGTTTGTGTTTTTTTTTTTCTTTCTCTCCTACTGTACAGTAATTGTGTCTTCTCTTGGCGTGCCATTGGCCCACGCTGGTACCCTGCGGGCATTCTACAGGCCCCCCCACCAATTGTTAATGTTGATTTATTATGACCAAAGGACAATAAGTGAAAAGCCTAGGTTACGTATTACAGTATGTCCGTAACCAGCGTACCTTTTATACCTACAGTAGGTACGTGCGAACAAATCGTGGCGCAGCGTAGCGTACCTTTATTGTGTATTATACACCAAAGAACCAATACCTTAATAATAGATCCCTTCGCAGTACTCTGTCTCTAATCTGCGAATACACCTTTAAGGACAGTGTCCGTAATATACCTTATCGCTATATGTGAATAACAGACGAGACCACAGTATACTGTAGAAGTAAGGAGATAGAAACTCCGTAAATGATGTATTAAAGTCCCTAATGGACAAAAGGGGGTTACAGGAATAGGAAATAACAGGTACTGTATAACAAGTAATACAATAGTCTAACAATGAGTATAATAATCAAGCTCTGATAGGGGAAGAAAAACAGACACAGGATACAATCAGCCAACAATACACCGTTACACGTTATGCCACACACCGTAATGCCCATTGCACTGCAAACTGTGATGCCCTCACTGTGATGCCCATTACATGGTACACCTCACACTTCGTAATGCCTATTACATGTCACACAGACATTACACATTATGCCTCAGACCGTGATGCCCATTCAACATTAAGCCTCACACCGTGATGCCCATTACACATTATGCCACACACCATGATGCCCATCACACATAATGGTACACACAGTAATGGCCATTACACTGAATGCTATACACTATAATGGCCATTACACATTAGGCCACATACTGTATTGCCCTTTACACATTATTTGACACACATTATGCCACACACCGTAATGCCCATTACAGTACATACTGTACTGTACAGTATTATGCCACACAACTGCGGCTTACCTACAGTGCATTCTCATTGCTACCTGTAGATGTTACATGCTTGATGCCAGGGATTTATTGCTCGATGCCAGGGATTACATCTTATTGCCCTGGCAGCAGCCTCCTTCCCTTTTGAGCTGCTGCCATACAGTGGCCCTTATTCTAATCGGCTCGGTACGGCCCGCGTGCGGCCGTACCGCCGATGTTTTCTCTCTGCACATGCGCAGAGGTCACTCTGCGCATGTGCAGGGGAATTCTCCGTGTTAAAAATTTAGACGCCGCAAAGGGGGCGTATAGGGGCGTGAGGGGCTTCATCCCCTCATTTCCCTATGTGTACGCCCCGCGTTTCATGGGCGTTCCCATGCAAACGCGGGGCGTACGCATGGTAATGAGGGCATGACGCCACTCATGGGGGCGGAAAGCTGACGTCGCCGGATGTCAGCTTTCAGCCCCCATACAAGCTACCACACGGACGATTGTCCGTGTGGTCTCAGCTTGCGGGAGCTGCCGCGGCGTGCGGTCCTGCCTTCGATGGTCGTCGACCATCGAATGCAGGGGGCAGCTCCCAGCATGGTGGAGGCGTACGCCTCCACCATTTTCGTGCGGTTCGCCAGCCGTCCGTGTACGGACGGCCGTGGCGAACCGTATGGTGGGCGGGGATTCGTCTGGTGCGGTCGGAGCCGCATATGCGGCTCGACCGCACCAACCAGAATAAGGGCCCGTATGCTGCACGTCATATCGCACACTTACTGTACTTTACAGTAAGAACCATACAGTAACTAGTGTATTACAAGTAATAATAATAATAATACTACAGTAATAAAAACTTTATTTTTAAAGTATATTTTCTCATTTTTCCACAGTGCCAAGGGTACAAGAGGACGAGGCAGCCTCCACCCCTCATCCAAATCCGCCCATGGATAGAGGTAAAGTACAGTACAGTATACTGTAGTAATAGTAATGCTTACTGTACTGTAAAGTACAGTATTCAACATGTACAGTATTTCTGTTCTAAAACTGTACATTGTTTGTTTGTTTATTTTCACAGAAGAATTAAGAAGAGTGGTGCAAATGCTGCAGGGGATAATAAATCACATTTTCAATTTATTATTAAGATTAATATAATTTTTTTTTTTTTTTAATAAAAAATTTATAACAATCATTACTGTCAGTACGTTTCATTACAATTTGAATCATGTGTGGGGACTTCAAATACAGTATAATAAAAAATAAAATAAAAAAAACACAGCACATTAATTTAAACAGGACAAAGTCATACAGTATTTTAGGTACAATAATTTAAAGTACTGTTGGTCACAACAAAGCTTCTTGCAAGGCGTGGCTGTCCTTTGTTCTCGGTCCCAAACTCGCTTGATTTTGCTCATTGTAGAGTGGCATGTGGTGGATAAGGGTTGAAGAAAAAAGAATAGCATTAGTACTGAATGGTCACAAGGGTTTCGGGGGGGGGGGGGGGGGAAACATGTTGGCAGGGGAAGGGGATGGGAGAGAGGGAGAGAGATACAGTAATGTACAGTAAGATCATAAACGTACTTTTTTTCCATTTCATTGCCAGTCCTTTGTTCTCAGTCCCAAACTCGCTTGATTTTGCTCATTGTAGAGTGGCATGTGGTGGATAAGAGTTGAAGAAAAAAGAATAGCATTAGTACTGAATGGTCACAAGGGTTTCGGGGGGGGGGGGGGAAACATGTTGGCAGGGGAAGGGGATGGGAGAGAGGGAGAGAGATACAGTAATGTACAGTAAGATCATAAACGTACTTTTTTTCCATTTCATTGCCAGTCCTTTGTTCTCGGTCCCAAACTCGCTTGATTTTGCTCATTGTAGAGTGGCATGTGGTGGATAAGGGTTGAAGAAAAAAGAATAGCATTAGTACTGAATGGTCACAAGGGTTTCGGGGGGGGGGGGGGGAAATGTTGGCAGGGGAAGGGGATGGGAGAGAGGGAGAGAGATACAGTAATGTACAGTAAGATCATAAACGTACTTTTTTTCCATTTCATTGCCAGTCCTTTGTTCTCGGTCCCAAACTCGCTTGATTTTGCTCATTGTAGAGTGGCATGTGGTGGATAAGAGTTGAAGAAAAAAGAATAGCATTAGTACTGAATGGTCACAAGGGTTTCGGGGGGGGGGGGGAAACATGTTGGCAGGGGAAGGGGATGGGAGAGAGGGAGAGAGATACAGTAATGTACAGTAAGATCATAAACGTACTTTTTTTCCATTTCATTGCCAGTCCTTTGTTCTCGGTCCCAAACTCGCTTGATTTTGCTCATTGTAGAGTGGCATGTGGTGGATAAGAGTTGAAGAAAAAAGAATAGCATTAGTACTGAATGGTCACAAGGGTTTCGGGGGGGGGGGGAAACATGTTGGCAGGGGAAGGGGATGGGAGAGAGGGAGAGAGATACAGTAATGTACAGTAAGATCATAAACGTACTTTTTTTCCATTTCATTGCCAGTCCTTTGTTCTCGGTCCCAAACTCGCTTGATTTTGCTCATTGTAGAGTGGCATGTGGTGGATAAGGGTTGAAGAAAAAAGAATAGCATTAGTACTGAATGGTCACAAGGGTTTCGGGGGGGGGGGGGGGGGGAAATGTTGGCAGGGGAAGGGGATGGGAGAGAGGGAGAGAGATACAGTAATGTACAGTAAGATCATAAACGTACTTTTTTTCCATTTCATTGCCAGTCCTTTGTTCTCGGTCCCAAACTCGCTTGATTTTGCTCATTGTAGAGTGGCATGTGGTGGATAAGGGTTGAAGAAAAAAGAATAGCATTAGTACTGAATGGTCACAAGGGTTTCGGGGGGGGGGGGAAACATGTTGGCAGGGGAAGGGGATGGGAGAGAGGGAGAGAGATACAGTAATGTACAGTAAGATCATAAACGTACTTTTTTTCCATTTCATTGCCAGTCCTTTGTTCTCGGTCCCAAACTCGCTTGATTTTGCTCATTGTAGAGTGGCATGGGGAGAGAAGAAAAGAGAATAGCGTTAGTACTGAATGGTCACAAGGATGTCAGGGGGGGGGGAGAGAGAGATACAGTATGTTGGAAGGGGATGGGAGAGAGGGAGAGAGATACAGTACAGTAAGATCATAAACGTACTTTTTTTCCATTTCATTGCCAGTCCTTTGTTCTGTGAGTACAGTAGATGCCAGTTTGAAGAGACGTCTCCAGTTGCTGTGCTACAGTAAGCACGTCCAGCGTGTAACTCTGGGCATCCGTAGCAATCCATTTATAGTGTCCTTTATCTTTGTACAATCAGCCTTTGTAAGCTCAAATTTCCCCATGAGCCGTGTCACTATATCGAGGCGCAGATTTTCTGGGATTGCAAATTTATTACGTTGCCCATCATAATTGACCCGATTGCACCAATTCTTATACAGGTCAAAAGAAACATGCTCTTGGAAAATCTGTTGTGCATAACGGTGCATTTCCATCTTCGCTGCTTTAAAGAGAGTGTTGACACCCTCAGCTGTGATGACTTTGAGCGGCATGTCAGGCAAGGAAATCCCCACAGCGCACAATTCTTTGGGTATGATTCTAGGTGTTCTTTCATGTAGAGGTGATGTTCTTTGATGTTGAGGTAAGGTTGCGACGATCATATTTCCAGGGGACAATTGGGATGATGCAACCATTGCAGTGTCCATGTTGTTAGAGGCTTGGGATGGTGCATTGTGTCTGTCAGCCAACCAGTGAGATGTCAGTGGGGTACTTGTTAAGTTGGTCTGACGTTGTTGTGTATCTGAAGCATTATGTGTGGCAGGCAACCAGTGAGATGACACTGGTGTTGTGTCCATGTTCACCAATTCATTTGGTAAAACAGTTTCTGTGTCCATGCTAGGGCTGGCCAATCGGTTGGATGAAGCTGGTGTCATCTCCAAATCAGAAAAGTGGAAAGATGTGGTTGGTTGGGTCATTTCCAAGTCAAAATCCTCTGTTTCAAATGCATCAGGGCAGTCAAATTGTGATTGTACTGGATTAGATGTTGTGGGTGTAATGGGTGGCCCTGTAGCAGCTTGCCATTGTTTGGCTTGAGCAAGCATGTCAATCAGACCTCCTGACAGCACTTTAATTTGTCCTGTCAGTACATGAATTTCCGCTTTCAGTTCATCCACATGTACAGACAGTCCATTGTTTTGGGTTTCCAGGTGGGTCATCTTGCCCAAAATGTCTCTCACCAGCCCTGTGCAGCTACATTGTGGTGGGTTGTGATCCAGAAAGTTAAGTTTCCTACGGGACGGTGATTGAGATTTTTGTTCCAGAGGTGTAATGTGAAGCTCCAAAGGGTGCAAGTCATTATCTACGGGAACTGACACATCTGTCACTGTGTTAATGTCTTGCTGTGCATCAGTGTTAATGTCTTGCACCAGACAGTCATCGTGAGATTCTCCTATAGTCGCGAACAAAGACTTGTTCTTGGCCTTGGCATTTTTCCGTAGTTTGACAACAGGAATATTTTCTTTTCCTGCTTTCTTCTTAACGATATTATTTTTAATGTTTGGCACTAATGCAGCCATTCTCTTGGGACATGCAAGTGTAGGTTCTCCAGAATAGAATTTTTTTGTTTTCACCATCTTCAGTAGGCAGTGCACTCTACAATACACAACAATAAGATTCAAGTTAATACAGTACATACTGTACAGTACAGTACATTAGTTACAGTACAATACAGTAGCATACAGTATTGTATTATGGTATTACAGTAGTGAAAATTACAGTAGGTACAGTACTTGTGACTTATTTGGGCGCCTGATTTTCTTCATCGCACCTAAAATCGCGTCAAATTGCATCGCATACAATCATACAATTGACCCCATTTTTTATTGTATTCCCACCCTGATGGCTAAATGCCCCCATTGTTAACGCCACCCCACTTGCGCTCGCCACACTATATAAAATCAACTCCACGCCGACGTGGATTGTGGGGGTATGAAAAGGTCGGAGGACGCGTAACGCCGCCGCTCGCCACGCTTCGGGTTGGCGTTGATAGTGGGGTGGCGTTAACAATGGGGGCATTTAGCCATCAGGGTGGGAATACAATTAAAAATGGGGTCTGGGGGGCCATTTCACATACTGTATGAAACAGGCATCTGGGTACATCTGTACATACTGTACAGTACAGTATTAAAATCGCATCAAATCGCATCGCATGCAATACAATAGCATACAATGCAACAGCAATTTTCTCTTCAAAGGAATTTCAAGGGAAATCGCATCAAATTGCATGCTTTACGTAGCTGCTTCTGCGAATAAATACAAAACAATCTGTCCGTAAAGTAAGGACAAAATCCGTAGTGAAAAGTGGCTGGTTAGCAATGGTTAGCGAATTTAATCCCGAAACACGGTCCTCAAGGCAAGGAGTTTTACCTGAAAAGCTAAATCTATTTTGCGAAAAAAAAGTTTAAAAAATAAAAATATAATGTAATCAACTGAGGATCGAACTACTGATACTGAGATAGTGAAGCCGTGCCTCTACCCGCTAGGCCACTATTGCCTGTGATTTTACTCCTGGCAGATGGTTAGCATGGCTTCTGCACCAATCAAATACAGTTCATGACCATCCAGTACGTCACTGCGGCTGCGAATAAAAGAAAAGAACTCTGTCCGTAAAGTAAGGACAAAATCCGTAGTGTAAAGTATGATACTGTAGGTCCTCAAATAATGTTTTAAGTAGTCATCCAGCAATATCAAAGGTTAGCATGGCTTCTGTACCAATTACATAAATGACCGTACGTAGCTGCTTCTGCGAATAAATACAAAACAATCTGTCCGTAAAGTAAGGACAAAATCCGTAGTGAAAAGTCGTGGCGGCCACTGTTTTGTAGAAGAGATTTTTACGCATGCGCTGTACTGTTTGGGAAAAGTGACATCTGGTGGTCAATGAGTGTAAGTGCAGGTTACATTTACAAGATTACGTTACGTTATAACGCGATCTATAACGGGACTATAGCGCAAGGAGCAGGCGCGATCCAGGCGCGATTTGCATGGCGCACTGTATGCGCAACGCAGCCACGATGTACCAGGCCATAACTGTATATTGCCCAATATGATCAGACAAGAAATGTCCACAGGGGGTAATCAGGAAATAAACCAAATTACCTGGTGGTTGTTCCTCCTTATTAACACTCCTTTGCATATCTCTGGTCACTAGCAGACTTATTGGAACCAGACCCAGCAGAGGGGCAGCAGCAGATGGACAGGTGGGATATACCTGATTCTTGAATCCACCAATCCTGGACTTGGGCATGCCCACTGATGGTACCAGGACCGTAGGAAATTAGAAGGTTTTAAAATGACTTGCACACAAGCCAGGGGGGAGATTTTTTGGACTGTCCTAGACTAAGAGGTTGTACTCTGTCTAGGTATCGTGTGGACTTATCTGCTATCACTGCTGTGTGGAGGAGTGATAGTTTTGTGATTTGGAACTGCTGCTACAAGGACTGCCATTTTGGACTGCTACCCGATAACGTTTATATGCTACATTTGCCTCGGGTTCCTGTGTTTGTCTACCTGTGTGTGCTTTGGAAAATAAACCGATATTTTGGTTTCATCTGCTCGGTGTCTGAGTGATTGAGGAACCTCGTAACCTCACAGTACCAACCCCGCCCCCCCTCCAAATATTATAGAATTTCGTTACTGAATTTATAAGAACCATTTAACTTCAAAGTCTGCATTCAACCCCCTTGGACATAAGGTTTATAATTCATATATGGTACACATTTCTGTACATGCTAACCGCTTATCCCTTTCAATAGTCCTCTAATGGGGTTGAACAACCCTGAAATGTTTAGTAACCATATTGTGTTGTGTTTTAAAATGCATAGATACATTCTGCGTATCCAGAACATTTTTGCATATCATACACCCCTTTTACACCGCCTCTAAACACCTGGTCTTCGGCGGTTCAGACCCGGGTCAGAGGCGGTGTAAATGCGGCACGCCGTGTCCCTTTACACGGGACTTCTACCCAGGTCCTGACCTGGGTAGAACACGGCCAGGACCTGGGTAGAGGGCGGTGTAAATGGGTACGCCGGGTCATCCGACCCAGCTCCCATTTACATCAATGGGGGACGTCCAACCTGCGGACCACAGCATCTGCAGGTTGGACAGGGGGGCACACACAGCCTCCGCTGCTGTCTGCTATACTCTGCAGACAGCAGCAGTGGCAGGGGAGGAGGTGAATGGATGCCTGTGTGCGGCATCCATTCACCTCCTGGACGACGGCTGGGGGGTGCACGGGGACTGGGGGCAGCCCAGCAGATTACCTTAGTGCTGGGCTGCCCCCAGCGCAGCGGTGCGGGTCCCAGTGGTGGCGATCGGCGCTTGGAGATGATGTCATATCCAAGCACTGGCGGGAGGGGGAGCGCCGGTGTAAAAGCTGCAAAACGCTGGGTCTCACCCGCCTTGATCCTGGGTCTATAAAGCCGGGTGCGACCCGGAGTTTTGGTGTAAAAGGGGTTTTACACATACTGCATACCCCACATTTGTAAAAACCTTTCGATTCAATTAAATTCAGTGGCACCGGTATATTAACTGCACTAGTCACAGTTTGATCTTTTAGGTTTCTTGCAATCTTATATACTGTATGAAACAGGGTTTCTCTTTAATATATTCTTTAAGGGGCGGAATCACCCGTTAATATTCCCCAATGTTTTCTTATAATTTTTTTTATTTGTTTGTGTTGGCTACTGAATTTTGTAATAAACAACACACCATTATTGATATCTTTTTTTTTTAGTCGCTATATCATTAGTATCAAATATCGCTTTATGGTAAAGTGATATTTGATACAGCGATTTTTGATCCTGCCACAGGAGGATTTACTGCTTACCCCCACCATTGGGTCTATGTGAAGAATTACTTCAGCTCAGTTCTGGTGAGAGGAAAGCATACTGTTTAGCATTGTATTGGCCCTACCTGTGAAGGCTGTTTTTCTGCTTTAAAGATTATCTGCTTTGTTTTTATTTATTTTTTAAGAATAAACACCCCCCCCCCCTTTTTTTTATGTAGAATTGGAGGTGTTGACTTCTTGGTGTGGACATGACACCAAGTCCAAAGAAACCTTTAATTAAAATAAGTTTGGACAAACATTTATTGGTTATAAAACATCCAGAGGTACAAATAAGAATAATAATCTGTCTTTAAAAATATCAGTTTTTCACTACATATAACAAGGGTTAAGCTAATAAACCAAGTTTGAACTCGACGCAAGTCTTTATTCAGCCTTAACTACTATGTAACAATGTAACTATATGGAACATAGGGAAATATTTCCAGGTCAGTACATTTCCTTATGTGGGCCATTTTATGATGTGTGAAGATAAATGATGTAGAAAGATACCTTTACATGCAAATAGGGATTAACCATATGGTCAGTAAACAGTAAACTGTCTCTCAGATTAAATGAAGCATATCTGAATACATAGAAACCTTGATATGCATATAATAGAGACCAACATCAAGGTCAGTGTTGGTCCATAGAGTTTTCCTGGGAGAGCACTTAATATTGATCACCAGTTATTCAAGACAGTGCCTTCTGGATCACACTGTTTTGTACATTGGTTAGTGTTTAGGGATTGATAACCCTGTGTGAATTATGGGCTGCGGTCTTCTGTGGCACAGGGCACCAAGTGTATTTTTGTTAGTTACTTATAAAGCCGGGATCAGCCATAATCGGGCTGAAAATACGAATGGAGAATACGGCTTATTTACAATGCTGCTGTAGTCTCTGGATTCACATTTTCTGATAGTGAAGTAATTCGTTTTTTTGGCTTTTGTGCTTCCCGGCAGCAAAATAAGGATGACCATGAGGCATCATATTGATCAGTCAAATCCTCAGGATGCTTCTCGGTGTAAAAAAAAAAAGGAAAATAAATCTTTTTTTTTTTAAACTGTGTGTGGTCCCCTGCATGAGCAAAACCAGCCCCAGCTCATTGAACCGGTCCTGGTTGCGGAAATACAGGGGAAAAATAAATGGGGTCCCCCTGTATTTTTATAACAAGCAGCAGGTTCTTGGCCTGGTCCCTGTTCCCAAAATACGGGGTACAAAAGGAGTAGGGGGTCCCCCGTATTTCAGAAGCCAACACCGGGTTCAAAAAGCCAGCGGTGTTGTGGCACAGCCAGGGGACATTTTTTACATAAGGTCCCTCGGTCAAAGGATGAGCATCCTCACCAGCTCTTTCCTCGGCTAATCAGGAGTGCCCTTGATAGGCTCTATGCGGCTCCATAGAAGTTATGAATTTAACATAGGCTACTATAGTGGGACCCTGCAATTCAGTCTGAACGCAATTGCCCTCAGTGGGGTCACCTTGTAGTCAGCCTGAATTGCTGGTATACAAGTCTCAGTGAGCCCATTTATGCCCCACATGCTGGAACTTGTGGTTCTCCAAGTCCTGTAGTTCTACTATAGAAACCAAGATCTATTTTATACACTTATAACACCATCGGCCCACCACCCACAGCCCAGGGGTGGTGGAGGAAGCCTCGTGCTTCAGCCTGGGCTGGGGTTCCCCTGGAGGAGGGACCCCTTTTTTGGGGGGTCCCCACTCCCCCAGTGACCCAGACCAGGCTGACCAGCCATGGGGAACCTTATGTAAAAAGTGTCCCCCAGCTGTGGCACACACTGCTAGCATTTTGAGCCCAGTGTTGGTTTCCAAAATACAGGGGACCCCTACTCCTTTTGTCCCATGTATTTTGGGAACCATGAATGGACCAAGAGCCTGGTGCTGGTTATAGAAATACAGGGGGAGCCCATTTCATTTTCCCCCTGTATTTCTGCAACAAGCACTGGATCAATGAGCCCGGAGCTGTAATTATCATGGGGGGATCCCTTGCCATTTTTCTTCATTATTTATTCATTTTTCTTATTTTTACACAGAGAAGCCTGCACAGATTTGATTGATCAATGCAGGCTTTAGCAAAGCTCACATGGAAAATGAGGTGTATTTTCCATTCATATTTACTGCTGAATTCATAGTCGAATTCAGCAGCACAAATGATTGTAAATTAGCTAATCAGATAGAACTCTATGGCCATATATAGCCAAGTTATATTGATGGTGTATTCAATCATACAGCCTAATTTGGCTGAAGTTGCCATTCGTGATAATGTGAAAACAGCCGAATTCGGCTATTAGGAAATTTGGAGGGCATCGGGTCCGGCCTGGATATCACATTTTCTGTGGGCTATAACAAAGCCAATTTTTTTTACATCTGTACACTTTAAATTAATGGTCTATTTTTACATTTCTGATGAATTTATAACTGTTTCAGTGACGGATTTCCCACTAGGCAGGTACGTTTTGTCATCACTTGTTGGTGACAGCACAGTATGAACACCCTGCACCAAGAGGCTTCCGGTTTGATATGGATTCCTGGAGGTCTTGTGGTTCTTTTTTTTTATTAACAGGCTGACAGGTTGTGCTGGAGCGCCCTCTTAGGGTTACATTTACTAAAGGTTCTAAAAATCAAAATCAGATTCTCTATTGCATTCTCGAAACTGATAGACTGAACCTGATTGGTTTCTATGGGCAGCATCACCCCTGTTAATTCTAGAACTTTTAGTAAATTGACTCCTTGGGTGGGTGTTCAATCCTGTTTCCAACTGTAATAACATTTCCGACTTTTGCAAATATCGGTCAGTTTGACAGTTGGCAAATATCGGTCAGTTTGACTATCAATCTTCCGACTGTCGGAAATGATCTGACAGTTGGAACAGCTGTGGATTGTCGTTAAAGGCTGCAGATTCTATAAAATGGCCTCAAATTCAACAATTTATCATCCATTTTCAACAATGCAGATTCAACTTTTGAATCTGTATGGCTTCAATGCGGATGAAAACTGCAGCATTGAATTGGTGTGTGCCAATATTTCCAGTGGCAGACATTGGATATCCTACAATAGAGTCATCAGCTTAGAGAAAGGCTTGTGTGCAGATAGAACCACATACACATACAAAGCGCAGGAGCATCTTGGGAACATGACATAGAAGCACTGTCCCTTGACACAGACACTCAATGTGTATTCAACTGCCCCACAACAGCATGTGATTCACCTTCCATAGAGGAAAAGAAAACTTTCAAATTAATTAATAATACAAAAAATGTATAAAATCCAAAAAACAATAAATCTGACCACGGCTATTTCAGCAATTGTATCTACAGCATGGGTCTTCAACCTGTGGCCCTCCAGATGTTGTGAAACTACATGTTCCAACATGCATTGACACATTTTTTCCTATAAGAGCATACCAAAAAAACCTCAGGGCATGCTGGGACATGTAGTTCCACAACATCTGGAGGGCCACAGGTTGAAGACCCATGATCTACAGGTTATCAAATTATTTTTCTTTAATATGTAAATTCTAGAAAACCTTCAATGTAATGATATCAAACAAGACACCTAAATAAAAGATGGTAAATAGTCTAATCAATGTAAAAAATGATTCACCAATCTGTCATTTACAGTGCCTTCCTGGACCATTCGGATTATACCAAGCATAACTAATATCTAAATGCAATTGTGAACATATTGTACAGTCCCTTAATGCTACTACAAATGTCAAGAAAACTAATTTATTTTAATGCAATAGCAAATCAATGATTTTAAATACCACAGATCATTTATTCAGTAGATACATAAGAGAAAGCTCTCAATCAATTTAAACTATCCCTAGCATGCGTTTAGTGCTTCCACCATGCACATCTAAGACACAACACTAAATACAATCACTACAGCATGGTAGGACAAATATAAATAATATGAGAATGCAGGTAGCATTCTCATAATACCTGATCATGAGAAAGCCAGCATCCCTCAAAATGAAATGTAGCTAATTATTGAACCAAAAGTACATTCCAAGACAATATACTGAAAGAAGCTTAGAATTTATCATGGGGGAAATTTAATATGTGGAGAGATTCAGAAAGTGAGAGATTTGGTAAGAAATCTCCATTTTTTTTAAAGCGATTATCATCTGATTGGTTGTTATGGGCAATACCCCATCTTCAATAGAACTCCCATCATAGCAAATTTACCCCTGTATGTTTTAAAGAGTCAGAGTTTGCACTCTGTACAGCAATTAGGATGGGGAGTAGTTTACATCTTTGCTAAAATTTTATGGCTTGTAATTCTTCTACAGTATTATTAATATGCATCATCAATAATTAGGGTTCATATTGAACTACATTTGTTTTGAAAGATTTCCAGTAAGATTTTGTAGAAAAGATCCCAGATCACTTGTCCATTGCCCACACACTACAACATTTTTTTTTGCCAAGTAGGCCGATTTCAATTGGATGCGCGCTCCCGCGGATCTTTTGCTAAATCTTTTGATCTTACATGCTGCATGAAATATCAGAAGATTTAGCAAAAGATCAGTAGGATTGCTCACTGGATCTTAAGATAAATCTAAAGGCCCCATACATTAGGCCGACTTGTCCTTGGGACAAGTCAGACCCAATTCACCTGTGAGCCGCCCGGCAGCTCCCCGTTAGGTTCACATACAATTTGGCACTTGATGAGCCAATTCACATGTGATAAATCGCTTGTGATTTATCACATGTACGGGGAGCTGCAGCAGGCGGTGAGGAGCAGGGGTCGGGCGGTGATCCTCATCAGGGGGACGCCGGAGCGAGCAGCGGGTCCTGATGCTTTAACTAGCTGGTGGCGGCGAGTGCTGACCTGGCCGGGTGTGTGTTCACAGACATCAGCAGTGGGGACGGGCAGTGTAGTGGCGGCCGGGTATTAGATTTTTAAAATACCTGTCAAATGACTGGCCATTCTCTGATTGACTGAGAGCTCTCAAATCATTTATTTGCTATTGTGCTTATCTTGAGGGAGCAATTGGAGAAGTTAGGGAATTTGTATGTAATCAAATAATTTGGGAACCAGTGAATGGTGCTTATTTTGTAAATGTCAGGGGAGATACTAGAAGCTGTACTTAAGAGTTCAAAGGCAAATCGGTACTTGTGTATTATCACGGCACCAAGATTTGCTACGTACGCTAACGTAGTGAAATCGCAACGCATCGAATCCGATTAATGTATGGCATGCGATGCGATGTGATGCAATGCGATTTTCCTATGTAATGTATTCACTGCTCTCTGTCAGTGAATACATTAAAAAAATCGTATCCGATATAAAACCGGGTCCGATATCGTATCCGATTTTACATGGTTTTATGGCGTTTAATGTACTGTACAATGAGATGACATACAATGTAATTTATTCATGTGATTTACGCACCCCCCCCCCCCCACACTATCCACGCCACCCCGAAGCGTGACGAGCGCTATAATCAACTCCACGCTGACGTGGATAGTGGGGGTATGAAAAGGTCGGGAAGGCGCGTTCCGCCGACCCTCACCACGCTTCGGGCTGGCGTGGATAGTGGGGGGATGTGCAAATCACATTAATAAATTACATTGTATGTCATCTCATTGTACAGTACATTAAATGCCATAAAACCATGTAAAATCAGATCCGATATCGGACCTGGTTTTATATCGGATACAATTTTTGTCATGTATTCACTGACAGAGAGCAGGTATCTTGCTACAAATGATTGATAGTTTGAAGAGTATTCACTTAGCTATTGCTCTAAAGCAGAGTCATTTCCAAATAATGAAATTAAAGTCAGATTATAAATGATCATGTTTTCCTATATTATGAGCCAAAGCTTTGGATGATTAGTCAATTAGTTTTTCTTGCAGGAAGATTTTGAAGAAAAATCATGCATCACGTATACAGTATAACAATAATAGCCTATCATCCATGATGGATTTATCAAAGTGTCATAGGGGTAGATTTACTAAGTGATGGCTTTTACAAGCTGCCAATTCCTGGAACTTTTGATTAATGTAAAACACTAATTATATTAGCAGCAAAATGAAGCATTAAATAATATTCCTGCTTTAAATTTTGGTGTCAAAGTCACTATGAATTAGCAGCTCGCAAAAGCCTCTGCTTAGTAAATCTAGCACTAAAGTAGAATTGAATACAGACGTGAGCAATTCTGTACTTTTAATGGTTGGAAGCCTGAGGTTTGTGCAGGTTAGACCATTATCTTGCTTTTTGTTGGCTGTCATTGAAAACATATTGGTAATAGATATTTAAGGATTCTTTTTAAGAATCAGAATAAGAATCAGAATCATCTTTATTGGCCAGGTATACTTGCGTATGCTTGGAATTTTTTGTGGTAACAGTGCAGCATCAATCAGGGAACACAAAGGGGGTGGGAAGAGAGGCATAAACATACATCACATACATTTCACATGTATCTAGAAAAGTTCGAGTTAGTATTTGGTATGTTCAATACGGTTTAGTTGGTGGACAGCTATTGGGAAGAAGCCTTTTGTAGTTCTTGTCGTCTTTGCTGGGATGGACCTAAACGTCTGCCTGACGGAAGGGGTTCAAACAGGTTGTGGCCAGGGTGTAGCTTGTCCGCCAAGATCTTTCCTGCACGCTTATTGACCCTGGCTAGGTATAGTTCTTGGACAGTGGGGAGCTCCGCCCCAATGATCTTTTCTGCCATTCTCACCACTCTTTGCAACTTTCGTCTGTCATTCTCGTTTGCTCCTCCGAACCAGATTGTGATCGAGGAGCAAAGGACAGACTCTACTATGGCAGTGTAGAAGATAAGCAGCAGCTCCTGCAGGATGTTGGATTTCTTGAGTTGCCTCAGGAAGAACAACCGCTGCTGAGCCTTCTTGACAGTTGTAATGATGTTGGGACCCCATTTGAGGTCGCAGGAAATCTTTGTTCCTAGGAATTTGAAGGAGTCGACCCTCGACACTACTCTGTCAGATATTATGAGTGGGTGCATGGCATTTAAGTTGTTGAGATCAGATCTAATTTATGAAAAACCATCTGGGATTCTGATAAAATTCTCACTCAAAGTTTTTGGTTTTGTGCCATAATACTATGTGAAAGATAAGGTCCAAGGGATACTGGACATTGTTATCTCTCAGTTTAATATATTTGGCCTGACATCATGATTTTGGTGCAGAGTCGCTGTATAAATGCTCTGATAGATAAAGTGGCAAAATATTTCCAAGTTTTGAAGGTTCAGAAACGTACTGTTGTATGTGAACATATATCAAAATATATATTAAAAAAATAATATAAAATATACAAAACACATACAAAACACTTTTAAATAATGCCTAACATTACATGTGTACAGGCCGGCCGAACAGACATGTAAACAAAATACTGTAACCAGCTTAAACAGTTTTACAACTCTTGGGACCAGGGGTAGACAAGGCTTTGGGCAGATGCAAGCTGCTCATCACTATGTGGAGCAGCCGCATACTCAGCGGCATGGTGAGTAGTTGCTGGGTGTGCTGTTCTAGCTGTATATTCAGGGGCCTGGCGAGGATTTGGTGGAGGGTGTGCTGTTCCAGCTGTATACTCAGGGGCCTGGTGAGGATTTGGTGGATGGTGTTGTGTTCCAGCCGGATAATTATGTGGCATTGGTGGAGGGTGTGACATTCTGTGTGCTTCCTTGGCCTCGAGGAAAAAATATTTTTGCCCTCTGCTATACATTGGACTACTACTACCCTCCAAATTATTATGTGGTGGCTGGGGCTGTGGTGCATAGCCTTGGGTCCTACATAAAAGGCTATTAAGGAACTCCATTTGTGTCTTTCGATTCCTGCGATTTATATTTATAATCAGGCATACCAACAATCGCTGTAAGGAAAGAGTTCTGTAGCTCACGCTCATTCTCCATAAATCGCTGCAGGCGAGCATCTTCGTGCGCTTGCATAGATTAATCCATTTCCTTCAGGTGTTTGAGCATTAAGGTGGTCATTGCCTCTGTGGCTGGTTCCATCTTTGCGGCCCGCTTCTTCCGTTGTGGAACATTATAAACTATGGGAAGAACAAACACAACACATTAGTACAGCAGCCTATAGGGGGGGATTCAATGTGGGGGGTCAAGGTAGTCCATATTGATAATAATATGGATATTTCTGCACCTTTCAAAAATACATTGTTGGTGGCCATACACTAAGAACCCACCATAAGAACTGCATACCGGGTTCAGGCTGGTCAGGGGGGGATTGCGGCCGACTTCTCATGCAGACCTGTTAGCATTTTTGCTGACAGACCTGAATCAGATCACGAAAATTATGCAGAGGCAAGAAAGAAATGCCTGTGTGGTGCACCTAAGAACTGACGCAATAATACATAACTTTTAATTAGATACATATTAAAAATAGCGAAATAAAAGACCCAAAATACATACAAAACATTTTGACACGGACATGTGTTAAAAAGGATATTGTATCCTCACAACGTGGGGCCCCAAACCCAAATATATGTTGATACATTCAAAGATGGCTTTATTAGTATAAATGTAATGCTTTTGTCTGTAGTGATCACAATGACTATCATAAAGGTAGCGTATTCTCCTTAAGATTGCGGAGCAGTATCGGATATGATGTTCAATATTTCAGCATGCTATTGAGTGTTAGCAGATTTGAGCGATCTTTAGTAAATCAAACGGATCAGTGCGTATGTAACATATGCTGAAGATGCTTCAAATCCCAACTGTTGTAACACTAACCCGACTCGCTGAGTGCAGCATGGGTACGGGAAAGACGGCTACGCCGCATTGCAGCGTCACTTGCTGCGCCCGGTAGGGTTGCTGAATGTGGCTACTTGTGGTGCCACACGAGCACCTGCTAGCCGGAGCTGGTAAGTCACGGTGCTAGTAGGTAGCACACCGTGTATCTTGTAGCCGGACTCATAGGGTATGAGACCACCGGAATGCACCTCTATTGAAATAAGATATTTAAACTAAACAGATCAAAATGCATTGATATGAGGGAAGGGGATGGGGCACACACACAAATTGTACGGTCGGCATACGCTTCGCTATTGAGCTTCTTCAGGACCGCCAATGAGGCTGAATTAATGAATTAATGCAAAGAAGAGTGGGCATGATTTTCCCCACAGTTATATGAAATACATATCTTATGGGAAGGGTGTGGTTGCAGGTGTTGAAAAAGATTATTAGGTTTGGGGGGGAATTCATTTGGCTATTAAAAAATTAGACTGGTACTATAATTTGTTTCATTATATTAAGTGCATTGTAACTCCATTCCCCTTCTATCTATTCGCCTTCTGAATCCACACACTGCTAAATTCTTATTTTTCATTCATAAGAATACTGCACCTTATTATCGGCCTGCTGTCTCAACAGCTTTTTGTTTGATCAATGGTGGGGCTAAAACATACATTTACTAATATTTAAAATTAATTAAAATATATTGTCTGCTATTAAATGTGTTTTTGATCAATATTGATTTTTAATCACTCTGTCATCAATTAAAATAAATAAAAAAACACCTTTAGTACATATACCCTAGGTCATAAACTCAGACGTCCTCTTAATGCAAGAGCTGTCCATTTGTTTTTTTCTTTCAAGCATGCAGTGTTATTAAACATGTGTGAATTATTAATGAATACTAGCTGACCCGCCCGGCGTTGCCCGGGAAAACCTTGGGTTTTTTTTATTTCCAAAATTGCTGAAAAATGTAATCTTACAGTATGCTGTGCCAAAGACCTAAGATTGTAATTTGTTGTAGATTTCACCATAATGTTAGAATGTGTTTGCATTGATACTCAATGACGGCAATGAATTCAGGTGTGGTGGTGTTGTTTGAAACACAACGATCCGGAGTTGATAACTTGTATGTGTTGATGAATTCTACATCCACTCCTGAGATTTAGCACCTATGACATAGCCTCCAACATCTGAGGGTCAGAAATCGGTACAAAATCAGAAAGGGATGTGGCCACACCTCCATTTCCATACTTTCAATGGTACAGTTTCTAGGATGTGTAAATACAGGTGCTGAGTGCGTGGAGACCGGGGTGGGCATTACTTACCGCGCCATAATTAATAAAAAATTCAACGTTCCCTGCCACTCCCGCTCCCCTCACCAATCCAGCCTGCTGCAGTCTCTGAGGTCTGGAGATCTGTAAAGCACATGCACCGGTCATCTCTACCAGTGGGCAGCTCCTGAGTGTGGGAGCATGTCCGCAGGCCTGGCCACATGAAGTCATAACGCGACGCAGGCTACCCGCACAACACTGCAATGCACCACTGGGAATGGGTGCAATGGGCCAAATTCTTCCCTACACCCGCCGGGCCAATCCACCGATCCAGCCATCGCAATCATCAATGGGTGCATTGATAAGGGTTGGAGTGTAAGAAGTTGAAGAATAAGACTGAGATAAAGATTTTCCATGTTAAAGTGTACAATTGACTCAATAAATCATGAAAAGATATAAGTGTACATAGAAGTACAATCAAGAAATGAAAGTAGGATTAAAAAATAAGTTCTGATTCAAACTCATAATTGTTTGGATGGGGGTGGGTTGTGAAACAAATCTATAGGTGGAGGGGGATATGGATATTGTGGGCATAATTGGTGTTTGGTACACCTACAGGGGCTACTCATTTGATGGGATTTTCACTACAGTGTCATGGTCACAGTGTCACCATAAGGGGATTCCCAATTCGGGTCCAGGTGGTCTTTTAGGAACCCTTTACAATCCCGTAGGTCTCTTCTCCTTGAGCCTACGGTCTCCCTTAATAATAGTCAATCACTGAGGGAGACCATAGGCTTTAGGAGAAGAGACCAACGGGATTGTAAAGGGGTCCCTAAAAGACCACCTGAACCCCAATTGGATTTCCCCCTACGGTGACACTGTAGTGAAAATTTCTCATCAACTGGGGACCCCCTGTAGGTGTACCAAACACCAATTATGCCCACAATATCCATACCCCCCTCCACTTATAGATTTGTTTGGCAACCCACCCCATCCAAACAATTATCAGTTTGAATTAGAATTTATTTTTTAAACCTACTTTTATTTCTTGGTTGTACTTCTATGTACATATATTTTTTTCACGATTTATTGAGTAAATTGTACACTTTAACATGGCAAACCTTCATCTCAGTATTATTCTTCAAATTCTTACACTCATAACATTCAAACGAATACATGCAGCGCTCATGCCCATCGACCAAACATTATGTATGAACCAAAAGAGTCTGGGACACCCTCAAGGCAGAGCAGTGCCTAACATACAACTGCCAGGGTGAGTGCAGTGTACCCACTTTGTATTGATCAAGGGGTGCATTGGCCAGGACAAAGATTTCTCAGTGCAACTGGCTGGGGAGCGCAGTGACAGGCTGGAGGACTGGAGAGACGGATATGCGGAAAAAAGAAAAAACGGTACATTAGGTACAGTTTTTATTTGCTGGTACAGACTGTTAAATAAACGTCAATTTTTTATGTGTTCTGTGTGTTGTACTGTTTTTGTTTGTGTGATGTAGTGTATGTGGTTGTGTGTGTTGCATGTATCTGTCCAATGCGTAAGTGTGTGAGGTGTGCTATGTATATACAGTATGTGTATGTTGTGTCTTTGTGTATATGTGCAATGTTTAAGTGTGTGTTTTGTGTATGTTGTACTGTTTTTTGGGTGTGTGTTGTGTTGTTAGAGGTATGTTATGTGTGTGTGTGTGCTGTGTGTATCTGCCCTATGTGTAAGTGCGTAAGGTGTGCTACGTATAAATGTGTGTGCCGTGTGTATCTGTGCAATGTTTAAGTGTGTGTGTTCTGTGTATTGTACTATTTTTGGCTGTTTGTTGTAGTGAATGTGGGTGTATGTTGTGTTGTTAGAGGTATGTTATGTGTGTGTGTGCTGTGTTTATCTGCCCTATGTGTAAGTGCGTAAGGTGTGCTACGTATAAATGTGTGTGTGTGTAGTGTGCCGTGTGTATCTGTGCAATGTTTAAGTGTGTGTGATCTGTGTATTGTACTGTTTTTGGCTGTGTGTTGTAGTGAATGTGGGTGTGTGTTGTACTGTGAGTGGTGTGTTATGTGTGTGTGTGTTGTGTGTATCTGCCGAATGTGTAAGTTTGTGAGGTGCGCTACATATACATGTGTGTGTAGTGTAGTGTGCTGTGCCTATCCTGGCAATGTTTGTGTGTGTTTCTGTATCTGCACAATGTTTAAGTGTGTGTGTGTTTGTTGTACTGTTTTTGGGTGTGTGTTGTAGTGTATATGGGTTTGTGATGTACTGCATGTGGTGTGTTATGTGTGTGTTTTGTTGTGTGTATCTGTCCAATGTGTAAGTGTGTGAAGCTCGCTACGTATATATGTGTGTGTTGTGTACTATGTGTGCGTATATGTGGTGTACTGTGTGTGTGTGCACGTGTACAATGTGTACATTTGTGTGTGATGTGTGGTCTATGTATATCCTCATTTATTCCTAATTGTTTAAAGTCTCCACCATAGTGTTAGAATGTGTCATTCATACTCAATGACAGCAATGAAATCAGGTGTGGAGTTGTTCCTTCGCAACGGTTTCCCAGATCGTCGATCCTTTTCCCAGATCATCAATTAAGGCAAATTAAAACTTGGTGTTTTTTAAATTTCTAAGTGAAATTTCCCAAAAACGGCTTCGAGGTGCACACCACCGGGTACAGAGGTATCTTGTTGCAGAATTTGGTGGCTCTGAGTGCCACGGTGTGTCCGCAATGCAACGGACACGCACACACACACACACACGCACACACACACGCACGCACACAGACTCTTCAACTTATTATATAGATTAAGCAATATTATTATTTAATATTACACAAAAATATGAAATACTCTATTGCTATTTTTTTTAAAGCCCAGGAACAATTGGCAAAATTGGTGAACTTTAAGAATAAAAAATATTTTCTAGTAGACAGATACGTGGTACATATCAGTGGAAGCAGTATGAAATCCCGGTGGTCGGGATCCCGGCGTTCAAAATCCCGATGCCGGAATCCCGACCGCCGAAATCCCGACAAGGGGGGGGGACGTGGATCGCCCCCCCTTGCGGGCTCGCTGCGCTCGCCACGCTGCGGGCCCGGTGCCTCGCTACGCTCGGCACACTAATTTATTCTCTCTCCAGGGGTGTCGTGGACACCCCAGGAGGGAGAAAGTGTCGGGATTTCGGCGGTCGGGATTTCGGCGGTCGGGATTCCGGCGTCGGGATTTTGAACGCCGGGATCCCGACCGCCGGGATTTTAACTGCATCCCATATCAGTCATGCTCCTGGTAGTAATCCAATCCGAATTAATGAATCAGCTATTGGAAATGATTTTAAACCTGCATTATAAAAATTGAAAATGCTGCTTTATAATCCATCATGGTTTGTATAAATTAAAGAAGTGCATATGCTTTATAAGCAATTTAACTATATTTCAGCAACTTAGGTGGGTGGGCAGCATATTGCTATAATTAAGTTACAGGTACTATACAGTCTAAAAAAAGTATTTTAGAAAAATGTATATTTTATCACTTTAAAATGTGTTTTCAACAAATTGATAGAGCATACACATTTTCAAATACATTTACTAAAATTTTACCATATGAATATTTAATTAACTTTGGACTGCCTTGTGCTTAAAATGTGAATCATAGTAATTAAGTAATTAATTTATTTATTCAATAAAGTGCACCTGTTACCTGCACAGTATGACAAAGTAATATAGTAATTATTTACTGATAGATCACAATCAATCACAATCAGCACTGGGTGTTAAAAAAATAAATCATGATTATAATCACTGGTACTTGTGTAGTTTCACGGCTTCGCTCGCCCACGCTGCAGGCTCGGTGGCTCGCTACGCTCGCCACGCTATCTAAAATCAACTCCATGCCAACATGGATAGTGGGGGTATGAACTATCCATGTTGGCATGGAGTTAAGTTAGTTTATTTTAGATAGTTGTGGCGAGCATAGAACCCAGAAGTAGCACGGTGCCATGCTGGCGCCGTGAAACTACACAAGTACTTAAGCACTTTATTTGGTACTTATGTAGTATCTGGGCTGCCGATTTCTAAATCGGGTACATCGCATCGCATCGCATGCAACCATCGGATGCGATGCGATGCGATGCGATGACCCGATTTTTCCATAGGAATCAATGTTAAAATGGACTGAGTCCATTTTAACATGGAATTCAATGGGAAAAAGGGGTCCTTTTCATACCCCTACTATCCAAGTGGGCATGGAGTTGGATATAAACCTGTGGCGAGCGTAGCGAGCCACCGAGCCCGAAGCGTGGCGAGCGTAGCGAGCCCCGCGAGGGGACACAGAATACCGTCCCCTCGCGGGGCTCGCTTCGCTCGCCACGCTTCGGGCTCGGTGGCTCGCTACGCTCGCCACAGGTTTATATCCAACTCCATGCCCACTTGGATAGTAGGGGTATGAAAAGGACCCCTTTTTCCCATTGAATTCCATGTTAAAATGGACTCAGTCCATTTTAACATTGATTCCTATGGAAAAATCGGGTCATCGCATCCGATGGTCGCATGCGATGCGATGCGATATCGCATCGCATCGCATCTGATTGTATGCCTTAACTTAAGGCATACAATCAAAAAATCGGCAGCCCAGATACTACATAAGTACCCTTTATTTAATTGTTTAAAGGTATATATAATTTTTTTAAGGATGCGGTCGATTGATCGACAGCATGTTGGTCGACAGTCATTACGTCGACACCACTATGTTGACATGCTGAAAGGTAAACATGGGATAAGGTCGACAGGTCATTAGATGGACACGAGCATTAGGTCGACATGGGCAAGGTTGACAGTCAAAAGGTCGACATGGGGTTTTTCATTGTTTTTTGAGCCAACAGCATGGCGAGCGCAGCAAGCCATGCGAGGGGACTTGGTGCTACGTTTTAGTGTCCATGTCGACTGTGTTGACATTCGCGTAAAAAAAGTGAAAAAACCCATGTCGACCTTTTAACTGTCGACCCTGCCCATGTCGGCAAATATGCGTGTGTTGACCTAATGACCTGTCGACCATGTCCCAATGTCGACCTAGACCCATGTCAACCTTTCAGCATGTCGACCTAGTGGTGCCAACCTAATGACTGTCGACCAACATGCTGTCAACCTAATGATCCACACACGTTTATATGTTGCACTTTATTTTTTAATTGTACATATGTTCTGTAGAAAATTAACACAATTCCCATGTTACTACTTGGGATATATTTTAATGCCATTTGCCTTTTTTTCTATTAAAACATTGAATACAAGAATTTTTGGATGTGAGGATAGATTAGTACTATATTTATGAATGTACAAGATACAGTGTTAAATTCATTTGGCAAGATGTCCATTATTGATGTAATTAAAGGTGCATAACATTTGTTCTATTCAAGTACAGATTATTTTTTACTTTATTTAACATGTTATTACATTTTATACCTTGTACTTTTCTATTATTATAATTATTGTGGAATACCAGCCTTCTAGATATTTTGCAATTGCAAATATTTTTATTGTATGCCTCTTGGACTGACCTCTGTCAGCAATTAAACTATTCCTGCTAACCACTTGTTCTGACCAAATTTTTAGACTGAATTTGATCTGGTTCAGCCTAGGAGACTTGTATTATGTGATCAAAGAAGAAAAGAGGAGATGTCCTGTATCGGTGCACCAAATAAGAATAAAACGTAACCTTTATTATTTATTTTGTATTGAGCTCTCAGTGACGCATGCTCACATATCAATGAGTGGGGTTGGCACACCTACAGAATGAAGGTAACATCGGATGGGGATCAACACACACTGGGGTAATTGATCAGTGTATGAGTGAATTATCACTATTAACTCCTGATAGGAGGATCCCTTCGATGCTGTAGCCCCCTCTGTATTGGCGTGCTTTGCTGGTGCAGACTGCCCACAACCTTCTAATGTAGGTTGCCTTGTGTGCAGGGGTACACTATCCAGCTTGGAAGTGCTCTATTGATGGATAGTATGGGCTCCCAGTGGCGGAGGTTACATTTACAAGTAATCAGTGCACCACCTGGGTATCTTCTAAATTCAATCATTTTTATTGAGTTTTGCAGATTGAACATAAACATAACCCCCAAAACATACATATTCTGCAGGCAAAGTTAGCTTATAATACAATGTCTTCGTAGTGGTCCGGCAGAGTATACCACCTGGGTATCTTGCTGCACAAGTCCAATGGAGTCGCCTCCAAGTGGACTAACACACTCAGTCGTGAGCGCCTTTACAAAGGCTATTGTGGCAAGTCACTGTCTAAGTACATAATCAAAATGCATAAATATTAAAAATAATAAAGACTGCAAACATCTGCCCACGCACCGCTAGCCGACACGCGCTTCGCAGATTCAGCTTCCTCAGGGCCAACCTGACTGAGTGTCTGCTGGGCTTTTTATACCGATGGTCTAATCATATGCTCCAATCCGTGTGGTTCTGAACAGGCGTGCCTCCGGAAGTATCGGCCGGGGTTTGCCGTCCTATCGCATATCTCGTAGGTGCTCGAGCCCCCGGACGGTGTCCGCTGTGTTCAGATTCACTAGCAGCGTCATTGTTGCTATGGTAGCCGGGGTCGCGTGTAAACAGATGCGGATGCATCTTCTTTGTGCGCCTGCCCTCAGCCTATCGCGTGAGGTTTGTAGCATCATGTTGCCGTGGAGATTAATCCGTGTTGATGTGTTTATCAACATTGTGCTTGCTCCAGACAGGAAGAATGGGATTAATTTCATTATGCATGTCCTATAGCGATCGCTATTGATACTATAGCGGTAACATCCTGTTGTTGTGATACAGGTATATGGATGAGGGTTGTTCACCCTGTATACGTTCTCTACTGGTAGTTGTTGTTGCGGTATCATGATGCTGCTGTGGGGGATCCATAACTGCGATCATTATTAATAAATAAATAAATAAAAATGCAGGGGATATAAATCAACAACTACCAGTAGAGAACGTATACAGGGCGAACAACCCTCATCCATATACCTGTATCACTACAACAGGATGTTACCGCTATAGTATCAATAGCGATCGCTAAAGGACATGCATAATGAAATTAATCCCATTCTTCCTGTCTGGAGCAAGCACAATGTTGATAAACACATCAACACGGATCAATCTCCACCGCAACATGAGGCTACAAACCTCACGCGATAGGCTGAGGGCAGGCGCACAAAGAAGATGCATCCGCATCTGTTTACACGCGACCCCGGCTGCCATAGCAACAATGACGCTGCTAGTGAATCTGAACACAGCGGGGGACTCGCGCACCTACGAGATATGCGATAGGATGGCAAACCACGGCCGATACTTCCGGAGGCACGCGTGTTCAGAACCACACGTATTGGAGCATACGATTAGACCATCGGTATAAAAAGCCCAGCAGACACTCAGTCAGGTTGGCCCTGAGGAAGCTGAATCTGTGAAGCACGTGCCGGCTAGCGGTGCGTGGGCAGATGTTTGCAGTCTTTATTATTTTTCATATCTATGCATTTTGATTATGTACTTAGACAGTGACTTGCCTTTGTAAAGGCGCTCACAACTGAGTGTGTTAGCCCAATTGGAGGCGACTCCATTGGACTTGTGCAGCAAGATACCCAGGTGGTGCACTGATTACTTGTAAATTTAACCCCGCCACTGGAAGCCCATACTATCCATCAATAGAGCGCTTCCACGCTGGATAGTGTACCCCTGCACACAAGGCAACCTACATTAGAAGGTTGTGGGCAGTCTGCACCAGCAAAGCACGCTAATACAGAGGGGGCTACAGCATCGAAGGGATCCTCCTATCAGGAGTTAATAGTGATAATTCACTCATACACTGTTCAATTAACCCAGTGTGTGTTGATCCCCATCCGATGTTACCTTCATTCTGTAGGTGTGCCAACCCCACTCATTGATATGTGAGCATGCTTCACTGAGAGCTCAATACAAAAGAGGTTTTTGTGGAATAAACCCGCTCTCACATAAATAACCTGGCCTGCCTGATTATATTTCTTTTTCTGCACAGACCAGGAACACACTGTTTCTAAGACACATCAGTATTGATTAAAGTTCTTGCAACATCTGCCTGCCACCTTGGTTTTAAATTGTGTGAACCCCACCCTTGTTTGTTGTTATATGTCGAAACTTTTATCTCGCAGTTCTTAAAAAATAAATAATAAAGGTTAAGTTTTATTCTTATTTGGTGCACTGATACAGGACATCTCCTCTTTTCTTCTTTGATCTTGTGAACTCCTTATGTCCGATGGTAGCACACCCCCACTATTGTACTCAGTACATATAATACAACAATCAACCCTAGGGGGTCCACCTATTTCCAATTGTGTCTTGTGCGACTAACAAAACCCCTCTTGTATTCTAGACTTGTATTATGTACCACAGGTTTACCCTATCTAGGTTCTAGCTAATGTAGATCACATAGCACACCACACTACTATGTTGAAGACAGGAGTTAAAGTGGGCCAGAACGGGGTGGAACTGCATTCCATCAGTTCCAATTTGGAGGCAGAATGGTTACCACTTTGTTCGGCTCTCCCCCTCCCAAGCTAGAAGACTGCTAGCTGGCAGTATCACTAGCGGCCAGTGGATGTAGGCCACCGGAAGTGAGCTTGCTAAAGATCCTCAGCGGGAAGGAGTAGCATTTGTGTGCGGACTGTGGAGCACAGCAAGGAGGTTATTCAAACCTGGGAGTATGAGATCAGGAGCTACACCTGTCTGAAATATTACTCCCCTCCACACTTCAGCCTGTAACCTCCTGCTGGGTAAGTGCTTTGCAGGGAATGGGAGGTGAGGGGTAGGGATGGGCATATATGTATAAGGGAATTTAATAATATGAGGCATGTGTTAGGGGCATTATGTGTGTCACTATGTATGTATTAGGGCATTAAATAAAGTGGGGCATTTGTAAGGAGAATTATGTAGGGCTTTATGTGTATAAGTGCATTTAATAATGTGGGGTATGTGTAAGGAGTTTTATGTGTGTTTATGTGTTTAAGTGCATTTAATAATGTGGAACATTTTATAATGTGAATATAGGTCACTAAGGCCCTTATTCTGGTCGGTGCGGATATATCCGCATGCGTTCGGCCCGCCGATGTTTTGTGTCTGCGCATGTGCAGGGCGTACGGCCAAATCCCGCATGATATGTGAACACTCCGAACAGGGGGTGGAGAGGGGCGTGAAGGGCTATTTGGGCTCATTACCATATGCATACGCCCCGCGTTTCATGGGCGTTCCCATGCAAACGCTGGGCGTACGTATGGTAATGCGGCCGTGACGCACGTGTAGGGGGCGGACATATGACATCGCCGGATGTCAGCTGCCCGCCCAGATCCCTGCTTTTGCACGGAAAAATGTCCGTGTGGTCTGAGGTTGCGGGAGCTGGTGGAGCACTCGGTCCTGCATTCGATGGTCTGCGACCATCGAATGATGGGGGAGGTTCCCTTAGATGGAGGAGGCGTATTCCATGAAAAATACACGTGCGGTCCGTTCGGCCAGCTTCTTACCGCGTACGGACGGAGTTGGCGATCCGTATAGAAGGCGGGGTTTCGCACGCACGGTCCTGGCCGCATAATCGGATCCGGCCGCACCGATCAGAATAAGGGCCTAAGTGTCTTGTGTAATGTGAATAAGGGTCACTATGTGTTGTGTAATGTTAAAATTTGTCACTACGTGTTGTGTAACGTGAATATGGGTCACTATGTAAGGTGTAACATGAATATGGGTCACTACATGAGGTGTAATGTGAATAAGGGTCACTATGAGATGTGTAATGTTAAAATGTGTCACTACGTGTTGTGTAACATGAATATGACTCATTACTTGTGTAAAGTGAATGTGTCACTATATGAGGTATAGCATAAATATGGGTCACTACATGAGGTGTAACGTGAATATGGGTCACTATGGGGGTTATTTTGGTTCATACTTTCAGAAAAATTCCTTCTTAGATGGACAAAACCATGTGCATTGCAGGGGGGCAGATGTAAAATGTGCAGAGAGAATGCAATTTGGTGAGTTATTTTGTTTCTGTGCAGGGAAAATTCTGACTGCTTTATTTTTACACTGCAATATAAATCTAACTTTGAAGTAAAACCCCACCCAAATCTAATTCTCTATGCACAAGTTACATCTGCCCTCCTGCAGTACACATGGTTTTGTCCATCTAAGATGGAACTTGTCAGAAAGAGTGAACTAAAATAACCCCCTATGTGAGGTGTAATGTGAATATGGGTCACTATGGCCCTTATTCTGATCGGTGCGGCCGGATCCGATTATGCGACCAGGACCTTGCGTGCGAAACCCCGCCTTCTATACGGATCGCCAACTCCGTCCGTACGCGGTAAGAAGCTGGCCGAACGGACCGCATGTGTATTTTTCACGGAATACGCCTCCTCCATCTAAGGGAACCTCCCCCATCATTCGATGGTCGCAGACCATCGAATGCAGGACCGAGTGCTCCACCAGCTCCCGCAACCTCAGACCACACGGACATTTTTCCGTGCAAAAGCAGGGATCTGGGCGGGCAGCTGACATCCGGAGATGTCATATGTCCGCCCCCTACACGTGCGTCACGGCCGCATTACCATACGTACGCCCAGCATTTGCATGGGAACGCCCATGAAACGCGGGTCGTATGCATATGGTAATGAGCCCAAATAGACCTTCACGCCCCTCTCCACCCCCTGTTCGGAGTGTTCTGCTCGCACATGAGACGCCTCTGCACATGCGCAGACACAAAACATCGGCGGGCCGAACGCACGCGGATATATCCGCACCGACCAGAATAAGGGCCTATGTGAGGTGTAACGTGAATATGGGTCACTACGTGTTGTGTAACGTGAATATGGGTCACTACCTGTTGTTTAAAGTTAAAATGGGTCACTAGGTTTTGTGTAACGAGATTATGGGTCACTACATGAGGTGTAAAGTGAATATGGGTCACTGGGGCAGATGTATTAAGCCTTAACAAGATTTAAAGCAAGGTTGATAAAGAGAGATAAATGAGGAGCCAATCAGCTCCTTACTGACTTTTTTCAAACGTAGCCTGTAACATGGCAGTTATGAGGTGATTGGCTGGACGTTTATCTCTCTTTATCACCCTTGCATTTATCTCTTGTTAAGGCTTAATACATCTGCCCCATTATGAGTTGTGTAGCGTGAATATGGGTCACTATGGGAGTAATTCTAGTTCACTCTTTCTGACAAAATCCTTCTTAGATGGACAAAACCATGTCCACTGCAGGGGGGCAGATGTAAAATGTGCAGAGAGAATTAGATTTGGGTGAGTTATTTTGTTTCTGTGCAGGGTAAATACTGGCTGCTTTATTTTTACACTGCAATATAGATCTCACTTTGAAGTAAAACCCCACCCAAATCTAATTCTCTCTGCACAAGTTACATCTGCCCCACCTGCAGTGCACATGGGCCCTTATTCAGAATCGTGCGGTACGGCCCGCGTGCGGCCGTACCGCCGATGTTTTTAGTCTGCACATGCGCAGAGGTCAATCTGCGCATGTGCAGCCCAATTCGCCGCAGACGTAGTTCGTCCGCCGCAAAGGGGGCGTATAGGGGCGTGAGGGGCTTCATACCCTCATTTCCCTATGCATACGCCCCGCGTTTCATGGGCGTTCCCATGCAAACGCGGGGCGTATGCATGCTAATGAGGGTATGACGCCAGTGATGGGGGCGGAAAGCTGACGTCGCCGGATGTCAGCTCTCAGCCCCCATACAAGCTATCACACGGACGATTGTCCGTGTGGTCTCAGCTTGCGGGACCTGGTGGGGCGTGCGGCCCTGCCTTCGATGGTCGCTGACCATCGAATGCAGGGGGCAGCTCCCACCATGGTGGAGGCGTACGCCCCACCATTTTCTTGCGGATCGCCAGCCGTCCGTGTACGGACGGCCGTGGCGATCCGTATAGTAGGCGGGGATTGGTTGGTGCGGCCGGAGCCCCGTATGCGGCTCTGGCCGCACCGACCAGAATAAGGGCCACGGTTTTGTCCATCTAAGAATGATTTTGTCAGAAAGAGTGAACTAGAATAAGGCCCTATGTGAGGTTAGCGTGATTAAGGGCCACTACGTGTGTGGTGTAAAGTGAATAGGATTGTTCTACTCTATGTCATAATTTGAACTGGGGTTACCATTGTGTGGCCATACTAATTTTTTATACCACATCCCCTTTTTTCACTGCATAACGTGCACTATTTCTTTATAGTGTTTGGTCAGTAGGGATCAAATTTTCAATTTGGAAGGTGTAACAAACACGCTAGTACCAACCCTTGCTCTGCCTGCTGGGAGGAGTGTTTTGGGAATTAGAGTTCCACCACCTCTCCATGACCACTTTAAGCACTGGTTGAAGAATTTTTAGATCCTAGCTTTACAGTTTAGGAATTATGCTGCAAAACACTTCTGTGAGTCTCAGTAAATAGTAGGTTAAGTGACATGAGAAAATGAAAGGTCAGACTGACTATTGGAAAACTAACAATGAAAATGTTAGCATACAAATCAATGAAAATAGAAATGTGTCATAATATTCCACAACTTGACTTTTTTGCACATGTCTACAAATATGTTGTAAATAAAATTATTTTGACATTTACCCTTTCTCTATTCATACATTTTAAACCATGCGAGTTGAGTATGTGACATTTTCTAACATAAATCCTACATTGGATGCTTGCCACCTGCCCATAAAGCATTCATGCAGTTAGATTATAAATAAAATATACAAAGAAACCAAACAAAGTAAAAAATGTAATAAATGATATCTGTGTACAAGCCAAGGATGCTATTATTTTTTCAAATAACTCTGAAGCAGTGGTGTAACTATAGCACCGCAGCCCCCGCGGTCGCGGGGGGGGGGCGCTGTGCATGTGGGGGCGCCGGGGGGCTGCGTTGGTATAGTTAGCACCCTCCCGTCCGCCGGTCCGCCCATCCACCACTTGCCGCCCGCCCGCCCATCGCCCGCCAATCCGCCGCCCGCAGCCTTACCTGTCTTCAGTTCTTCTGCTAGTGAGACGGACCACAATAAAATGTCCGCCCCATATAGCAGACAGTTCTCTGAAACTGTCTGCTGTATGGGGGCAGACATTTTGTGTTGGTCCGTCTCCATAGCAGAAGAATGAAGCCAGCAAGGGAGCCGGGACCAGCGGCAGCAAGACAGGTAAGGCTGCGGGTAGGGGATGGGGGAGGGGGGGGGTGCTGCGGAGGGGGAGGGGGCGCTGCGGAGGGGGGGGCGCCCCCCAATTAATGGCGGGGGGGGGCGCCCAATTCATAGTTACGCTACTGCTCTGAAGAGTTACTTAAACTAAACTCTCGCTATTATGTTGATAGCAGAAAGAATATGGATGGTTTGAGGAATGGTTCTGGAGGAAGATATTCTGGGGCCTCAGGCTCTATTGTGAGCCCCCATCTTATTGATAATGCTGCAGTTTTGCAGGGTCAGACTGCCAATGCGACTCTGGTAAATACAGTGTAGCAAGAAGTACACATTTGCTAACACTAACACCTGGAGTGAAGTGGTCAGACTACAGTCATTACAACAGCCCAGTAAAAAAAAGACCACAGTGGCTGGACAACTGGCAACCACAGCATCAATCAGCCCAGATGAAAAGACCACAGCAGCATGTTTTTTTACTCTAGTTTGCCTACATCCCCTAGCAACACAGAAGATGTTGGATCCTGCTCATTTGATCCTCTGGTAGTGCCCAGTGATGCTCCTGACCCTACTTTTTTGACAACTCTGGCAGTGTGTATGAATGACTTCCCAATGACACTTTCCAGCCAGACTGACCCAAGAAATCCCCATCTGGATTCCCCAGTAGGGTGTACTAATTTAGTAGAAATTTAAGGTCATGGGCCGGCGTGTAGTGAGGCTCAACTCTTTGATCCACGCCTAGAATTCACAATGTGCCAAGCTGGGGGCTTTGACTGAATTTGGGCAGGAAATGTGACCTGGTGGGAAGGGTTAATGTACAGAGAAGCCAGAAAGTTAGAAGGGGATAGACCACTGCTGTGTCTTTGTATCAAAATGTATGCAATTGATACTATGATTATGATGTTCAAAACAAACAATGTTTCTACTGGATCATTAACATACTGCTATAAAAAATGAACATGATGCCACAGCATGATTTCTTTATTATATGGGAGGTGTTTAGTGGATTAGAATTTGAGGTAGTGTCACCCATTGAATTTGTTTAACTGCGTTTTTTTTTTGCAGAACTCTTATTTTTATTAGTAGATTTATTATATTATACACAAATTTTATGGTATGCATTTACCAGTCTGAAAGTCGCTCATCTTTCAGCCATAATTACTCGTGCACCGTTTACACTGATCCTTGAGGGTTGAAAATGTAAACATCATTTCAAAACATGCTGGTGAAACCAGCCGATGGCCCACCTCACTAGCAATCATGTGGGAGCACACATCATCTCTAGCAGTCCGTTGTTGGAGCATACACATTAGGCGACTTCAGATCAAAATCTCTCAAAACGGCCAAAATTAGTGTTTTTGAACTGAAAATCATTTAATGTGTAGGAGTCTTTATAGTCGGTAGCTTTTTTTAGTTAAAAAGTATTTGCTTTTTACTATCTAAAATATGTGTTTTCTTACTTATTGATGTAATACTCATTTAAATTAGGAGTGTATTTTTATAAACCCCTAATATATTTTTTCAAACCCTCTGAATATACACTACCATTTAAAAGTTTGGGGTCACCCAGACAATTTTGTGTTTCAAATGAAAACGGACATTTATTAAATGACTTGAAAAATCAGTAGAACATATAGTCAAGACATTGGCAAGGTTAGAAATAATGATTTTTATTTGAAATAATAATTTTGTCCTTCAAAGTTTGGGCCTTATTCTAGTTCACTCTTTCTGACAAAATCCTTCTTAGATGGACAAAACCATGTGCACTGCAGGTGGGGCAGATGTAACTTGTGCAGAGAGAATTCGATTTGGGTGGGGTGTTACTTTAAAGTGAGATCTACATATATTGCAGTGTAAAAATAAAGCAGCCAATATTTACCCTGCACAGAAACAAAATAACTCGCCCAAAGCTAACTCTCTCTGCACATTTTACATCTGTCCCCCTGGAGTGCACATGGCTTTGTCCATCTAAGAAGGATTTTGTCAGAAAGAGTGAACTAGAATAAGGCCCTTTGTTTCATCACAGAATGCTCCCTTTGCAGCAATTACAGCATTGCAGACCTTTGGCATTCTAGATGTTAATTTGTTGATGTAATCTGAAGAAATTTCACCTTAAGCTCCTCCCACAAGTTCAATTAGCTTGATGGGCACTTCTTGCGTAACAATAGGGTCAAGCTGCTTTCACAACAGCTCAATGAGGTTGAGATCTGATGACTGCGCTGGTCACTCAATTACAGACATTACAAACAGAATACCAGCTGCCTGCTTCTTCCCTAAATAGATATTGCATAATTTGTGTGCTTTGGGTCATTGTCCTGTTGGAGGAGAAAATTGGCTCCAATCAAGCGCTGTCCAAAGGGTATGTAATGGCGTTGCAAAATAGAGGGACAGCCTTCCTTATCCAAAATCCCTATTAGCTTGTACAAATATCCCACTTTACCAAGACCAAAGCAGCTGCAGACCATCACCTATAGTTTAGGTGGAGACACAGAGACATGGGCAAAACCAATGGATGTCGATGCAACCAGAGGCTTTCCATGGCACACAACACCAAGAAGAGTACGGACCTTAGAAACGGTAAGGACCTCTGGGTGAGTTGTCCCTGAGTTTTGTTTGGTAGTGATATCCCTTAAAGATTTTACTAGGAAGGGTCTTCCCATGTCAGTGGACTTTGTACCCGCTAGTGAGTTGACATTCTAGTCATTGAAGGAAGCTTTGGTACCAGCTGCAATGCTGATGGTGTAAATACTTGACCAGGACATTGTGGTACAAGCTAATGACTGGGATTGGCACTGTGCCAGGAAGACCCATATGGTCTGTTTAAGCAGGATACTGCTAAAGTGACAGGTGGAGTATGCCACAGTTGGGACACATTTATTATTTATGAACCATTATTTATATAGCACACACATATACTGCAGAATTTACAACAAATAGTTGAACATTCACATCAGTCTATGCCCCAGTTGAGGTTACAAACTATATTGTCTACCACACTGGTTCCACATTGTGTGTGAATCGGACCAACTGCAGAACTGTTTGTACACTTCCCTCCCCAGAGCTGACTTACCACCCACTAATTACGTGGTTATTTACTCATTATTATTATTATTTATTACTAGTTATTTATATGATTTTAGTTTGCTCAATAAGCTGCAAGGATCTCAGTTTACTGAGCTTCTGAGAAGCCGCACCACCAAATACACGCTCCCCCTATCGCTGATTCCCCTTGCTACCATGCCAGGGCCATCTTAAAGGCATTGTGGGCCCTAGGAAAAGCAAAGCACTGGGGCCACTATGCCCCTAAGCCTTAAATAAACAAATCATAACTTCCTCCAGTGTCTCTCCTCAGCTACCCAGAAATTAGCATTAGCTTAAAACCATTAACTGTTTGGCTGTAGGTCAGTAGAGAATGTTTCCCAGAAGATCTGTTTTTGAGTAAGTCACAAGCAGGTGAAGCCAGGTAGCAATCTCTACTAGCCTCACAAGAAACTCCAGCAATACCAACAAACCATTGTTAAGACGACCCTGCATGCCTCCACTGCAGGTGAAATCATTCTATGGTCACCAACCATTGAATGATTTCTCCTGGCTTCTGTCCTGGGATATCAGCCACCCACCCCTGCATACCCATGGGAACACCCACCATTTTCATGGGAATGCCCATAAGATGCTGGGCATTCCCATGGGTGACCCCCATCCCCACTGCAGTTGCCCCAGGCCTGCCCCCATCCTTGCAAATGGCTCAGCGACTATGCAAGTCGCTGGAGCCAGTCGCAAGGGGGAGCATCCGCAGAGCAACAATCATCCGATTGGGGCCGCATTCGCCCTGTTCTGAGTGTTTCAGAATGAGGGCCCTTATGACATTACCCTTATACCAGCACAGCAATTTCTTTGAGATTCAGTCCATGGGAGCCTATGACTAGACTTACACAGCAGTAAGTGATATTCATGTGCTGGTGGTAAGGACCTGAGTAGAAAAGCGGTTGCAGGGTTGGTGGAAAGACCTGGTTGTGGCAGCAATGTACCTGGCCATTATGCAGTAGGAGGAGTCAGTATATCCTATGAGACCCAAACCCATTCTGTGATCATATGGTGCAGGTAATGCGGGTGCATCTTGTCCCATGTGAAATTACTGTACATTTAAGATTGCAAAGAGAGTGCAGAAAAACCACAAGTAAGAGAGTTAAAAAGAAAATCCCTGGAATTGTATAGTTGCTGGAGTGTGACTGTTAACTGTGAGTGCTAAGAGGACATGACTATTGGTGAGATGCTATGGTGGTAAGGTATTGCCAAAGTTGGGATTTTGGGAACTTCAGCCTTTTGTAGGAAAATGTAAATTTTAGAAAAAGTCAAGGCATGTATTGGTAGCACATCTGAGGATTTTCAGGACAGCAGGTGGACAAGATCAAAGTAATCCTATGTAGGCTTTACAGATGACAGACAAGTGAGAGGTGGGAGCTCCTTTGACTCAGTTGAAAAGCAAGAGCCAAAAATGGAACAATGGAACAATGGACAAAAGAACCTGTATGGAAACACCAGGACTGCTTTTAAGACACAGGCACCATACATATTATCGATTAATGAGTTTTCTTCCAGTGCACAAGATGTAGTAGCTCATCTGAGTTACAGTGATTCGGGGGAACATTGCAAGTGGCCTACCCCTTATGCAACAAAGCTAGTTTGCCATGCCCTGGTGAAAAAGCGGTACTGGAACTAAAATAAGCTGAACATGGTTCCAGAGCCATGCTGACAATGAACTTGGTATCTAGTCACACGCTCTGTTGAATTACAGTATTGCTGAAAGATTTAAAAAACAACACAGATAGAACATTTTGATTTGCCATCTCCATTTGTACATTCAAACCTTCCACACCGATTTTTCTTATAACTAAAGCTTCCCATACTTTCAGCAAATACCATAACAAGTCTTATCAATTTAAATAAGGGGGAAGGGGGAACTTTGGTCACAATGTTTGTTGCCAATCCAAAGCGTAAACCCGCCAAATCAGGGTATGTACAGTACTGTAGAATAAAGAACAATGAAAGAGACTGATTGAATCAAAGGCACATCTAGTGTAACTATATAATATATATAATCTATATGTAATATATATGTATGCAGAATTACTGTATTGATTTTTGGTCTGATTCAAATTTAAGGGTGATTGCATGTGGGGCAGTACGGATGGTGTAATGATTAGCATTACTGCCTCACAGCGCTGAGGTCATGGGTTTGATTCAGACCATGGCTCTAACTGTGCGGAGTTTGTATTTTCTCCCCGTACTTTCGTGGGTTTCCTCTGGTTATTCCGGTTTCCTCCCACAATCCAAAAACATACTGGTAGGCTAATTGGCTCCCAACAAATGAACCCTAGAATGTCTGTGTGCGAGTACATGTGGTAGGGAATATAGATTGTAAGCTCCACTGGGGCAGGGACTGATGTGAGTGTTCAACTATACTCCTGTAAAGCGCTGCGGAATATGTATGTGCTATGTAAGAAACAGTTAATAAATAATACATGTGGCATAGTGGCTAATTGAGATTGAGTATTACTACTTCAAAGAAACCTTTACAGGCTTCATTACACCCCATTCTGTGTGAATAAAGTCCGCCATCCAACCCATACATTTTAGGTGATCGGTTTGTTTCCTACTACCCGTCTATTCATCTACTTGAATATCTAGTTAGGTGTGCAATGTAAAACTTTATCACATACATTGTAGAATATCCTTTATTTTGTCATTCACTGACATCAACGTTAATACAAAGCCTGCACTAAACATTGTATATCTTTTACTCTTTTCCATATGTATATGTTATTACGTGACAATTTGATAGAGAACATTGAAAAGAAAACTCTAACTGTAAGACCACTGTCTGATTTGCCCAAATGGATATTATAGTGAATTGAGCAACTCATCATTTAGAAGAAATCTAGTTTCGCTATAATCCTTTTCAAGTGACTAGGGTATGCATCCAGATTTCTCTTAGATGAGGGGACATTTCTACTCATAAAGCAAAATTGGATAGCCTTCTTGCTCAGATCACCCTATATCTTCTAACACTTGGTGTCATCCACACTATTATAAGCCTATAACACACTGCGTATTCCATTTTTTTATATACAATAATAGAAAAAGCGTTTATTATTAAGCCCATTTTTCACATATCCTTTATATTTGCATTCACAGTTATACTTTGTTAATCCTTTCATTGAAGCCACCACTTGTATTGTTCCTTATCAATTTAATTAGTTCAAAATGACTAATGCTGCTTTCAGACGGCAAAACTGGCTTTGACCCTGTATTTGAAAACGTTTCCAAAAACGGATCTGCTAGGTAAAACCCCATTCACACTGCATCTCTTAAACGGTATATTACCGTTTAAGTGCGTTTTTTTTACACTGGCAGACCCGTTTTTGGAAACTTTCCAAATACAGGGTCAAAGCCAGTCTTCAGCACGCCCCCCCCCCCCCGCGGGTTAACACACACAACCACCCCCCCTCGGGTTAACACTCCCCCTCCGTGGGTTAACACCCCCCCCAGGCTAACTACCCCCCCCAATGTGTTTAAGAACCCCCTCCCCCCCCCGTGCAGCCGTACCTCCGTAATTGCGGATCCCGGCACTGCAGTATGGACGGATGCACTTATGAAAAAAGTGACTTTCCGAAACTGTCTTTACGAAAGACAGTTTTTTTAAACAGGTTTTCCTATTGGGCAGACACTTTTTTTCATAAGTGCATCGGGCGGGGCGGCGGGGGCGGCTCGAGTGCTATGAATGAGCTCATTAATGAGCGCTCATTAAATATTCACTGCGCTGAATTTAGGACCCAGCTCATTGGCTGGGTCCTAAATACCGTTTCAGACCCGATTTTGATGCCAAAATACCGGGTCTGAAATGGGTAGGACCCTCCATTTTAACCGTTTTACAAAATCGGCTTTCGTAAAACGGTAAAGTGATCCTGCACCTTTCAGACCGCACAGGTTACCGTTTTAAAAAGGTTAAAAATCGGCAAAATACCGGTTTTTAAGTGCGGTCTGAAAGGGGCATAATAGAATACAGATACTGATCAGGACTGGCTAGAGAGAGTCTTTGTCTGCCATGTGTAAGAGTAGTTTCCAGCTTTTGGAGGTATCCTATCACCTCACATTTTTTAATATTATTACATTTGGCTACCCGATTACATCACCCGATAAAATGTGCTTTGGCTGAAAACACACAGGTTTAGTGAAACCAGTGTGTTTCACAATGCCACAGATCCATTTTCGCTGGCAGGTAAAGATGATTAGCAATAATTTACAGTTCCTGCCAGCTTATTAGCCATGATAGCGATTACAGGTAATAGTACTGTATATTGCTCTTTGTCTTTACCTTGTTTTGATGTGTACTTTTATTATTTCAATTAAAAGGGTCTTTATTTTAGCAAGTGAGTTTCTGCATGGTTTATCTTCATGTAGTTCTAGGATGTTTTACATTACGTGATGGGTTTAGCACATATCCTTAATTTACCTTTTCAATATGGAGTTTTACTGCAATATAACATGGGGGGTTATTCTAGTCCATTCTTTCTGACAAAATCCTTCTTAGATGGACAAAACCATGTGCACTGCGGGTGGGGCAGATGTAACTTGTGTAGAGAGAGTTAGATTTGGGTGGGGTTTTTCTTCAAAGTGAGATCTATATTGCAGCGTAAAATAAAGCAGTCAGTATTTTCCCTGCACAGAAACAAAATAACTCACCCAAATATAATTCTCTCTGCACATGTTACATCTGCCCCCCTGCAGTGCACATGGTTTTGTCCATCTAAGAAGGATTTTGTCAGAAAGAATGAACTAGAATAAACCCCATGGTATAGCATCTGTTTGCTTCACCATAATGAATCATTTGCTTTTTCTTTATTTGCCATATAATTAATAAATGAAAATTCTTCTACTTTTAGCATGTCACTATACCTAGAAAAAAATATAAATCAAAATAATTAATAATGACACCATAATTGCTGTAACATTTAAATCCAGTCATATTAGTACTTTTTTATCATAATAAACTACATATCTCTTCTCTTAGCAATTAGGGTTATTGCTTTTTTGAGTCATGCAGTTTGACATGGGGTTGCCTTAACTCTTCTAGAAAGAAAAGCTTTATCCAATATATTTTAAAATGAACTGTAATTCATGTATCAGACATAATACATTAGACGCATTCTGAGATCAGCATTGCATCATAAAATGGTTTGCGATTTATTTTCTAATATTAATAACACCATATTTTATTGTCCAAGTGTTTGTATCATTACTATATACCATATAACATCAATCAGCACTCCCATGTGCGGAATGGCGTACACCCGGCAGTTACACTGAGGAGGTGTCTAATCTATAATATATTTACTGATGGCTGTCTGCATGTCTTGAAAAAGGCTCAAATTGGAGCCGAAACGTTGACCTAAGATGTGGCAGCGTGTTTAATAAAGAAGCATTTGAAAAATTCAATTACAGTCTGGAGAGTGGCCTCATACTTTACTGTACCCACGTTTACATTTACCTCTGAAGAGGACTGAGTGTACACCCCAGCAGGAATGGACATCAATAGCGAGTGTCACCTTACCCCCTGGATATATATATATATATATATATATATATAGATAGATAAATAGATAGATAGATAGATATACTTTGAATGGCACTCCATGTAACATCAATGATGACCGGGGTGCACACACAGCAGAGGTAGACAGATGTGGGAAACAGTGGCACGCGCTCGGCTTTGCATAAACACAGTCAGACTACAGCAGTAGTATCCAACGTTTCGGAGTTTAATCCGTTTTCAAGGAGAGAACGTTCTCTCCTTGAAAACTGATTCTCTCCTTGAAAACGGATTAAACTACGAAACATTGGATACTACTGCTGTAGTCTGACTGTGTTTATGCAAAGCCGAGTGCGTGCCACTGTTTCCCACATCTATATATATATATATATATATATAGAGAGAGAGAGAGAGGTAGACGGCCTGGCACTCCCTCAGCTGGGATTCAGTACCTGGGTGCCTTCTGGAACAAACAGGTAGTCTCGTAGGAAGGAACAGACAGCGGCACTCCAAGGGTTTTCAACAGCGTGTATTAAAGCAAACCAACGTTTCGGGGTATCATTCACCCCTTTGTCAAGGTTTAAGTGCAATAACGTTATTGCACTTAAACCTTGACAAAGGGGTGAATGATACCCCGAAACGTTGGTTTGCTTTAATACACGCTGTTGAAAACCCTTGGAGTGCCACTGTCTGTTCCTTCCTACGAGACTATATATATATATATATATATATATATATATATATATATATATGTTTTTTCTTACACAATGCTATACAACACAAAAATGTAAATACTTTGGTGCTGATGCCACAAACATAGCCAGTGGCGGATTCAGGGGGGGGCACCCGGGCACGTGCCCCCTGTCATTTATTTTGTAGCTGAGGACCAGGGCTTTCCAACGAGCCCAGCCCCGTGTCTCTAGCCCCCCGGGAACCGGAGATATAGCCTGGCAAACCTGTAACGTTTTTTCCCCATAGGATAATATGGGACCCGTCAATTCCGACCCCCACCCGGTTCCGACGGCTGCCAGTTCCCGCCCTGGCATCACAGAAGCTTGTGACTTCATTCAATTCCAAATCGCTGGGCCTTCAATATGATATCAGGATGTTCCAAATCGGTCAATCGGTTCCAGAGATATTGCGTGTAAACCGATTTTTTTACTTTTGAAATGTAATTTCATGGCTGTTCATGTTCTTTGAGGGCAGATTACTCTGGAACTAAACGTTCCAGTTTCACTGGACCAAAATCATTCAAAGCCCACTCAAAAGTTCTTCAATATAATACTTCTCTCATGTAAATGGGTCAGTTGGTTCCGAAGATATAGCCGGTTAAATGAGATAACTTGTGAAAGGGGGAGGGGTGGTTTTCTCTCCCCCTCACACCAGAAAATGCAGGGACTAGGCTGGTGTAAAAGGGGCCAACCTGGGAATGCATTTTCTGGTGTGAAAGGGGTATTATTTCAAATAGCCGAGACCTGCAGTGCTCTGAATACAGCCAGGCTCTGCCACTGTCAGTGGCTATCACTTCTGCCTGGCGGCGGCTGTCCCCCATTTACCTCGAGCACGTATTCCCCCTTGGCAATGAGCATGTATTCCCACATGGCAACGAGCATGGAACCTCTGGCAATGAGCATGGAACTCTTGGCAATGAGCATGTAGAGAAGCAGCACTTATGTATCATAATTTTTAATAGGCATTATGGTGTTTGGCATAACACATAATGGACATAATGGCGTGTAACTTAACGTGTAATGGACATTATGGTGTAAATGTTTAATGCGAGCCTTTGGTGGACAATGTCCCTGTTTATGAAGTGTATTGTGAATTTTGGCTTAATCTGTGTGGCATTATGTGAATTCTGGCTCAATCCATGTGGCATTATGTGAATTTTGTCTCAATCCGTGTGGCATTATGTGAATTTTGGCTCAATCCGTGTGGCATTATGTGAATTTTTTCCCAATCCGTGTGGCATTATGTGAATTTTGGCTCAATCCGTGTGGCATTATGTGAATTTTGGCTCAATCCATGTGGCATTATGTGAATTTTGGCTCAATCCGTATGCCATTTTATGCATTTGGCTCAATCCGTATGGCATTTTATGCATTTGGCTCAATCCGTGTGGCATTATGTGAATTTTGACACAATCCATTTGGAATTATGTGAATTTTGGCTCAATCCGTGTGTGTTATTATGTAAATTTTGGCTCAATCCATGTGGCATTATGTGAATTTTGACACAATCCATGTGGCATTATTTGAATTTTGGCTCAATCCATGTGGCATTATGTCAATTTTGGCTCATTCCATTTGGCATCATGTGTAAGGGGCAAGTATAATGGGGTCTAGTATTTTGTTGCATAATGTGTAGAAGTTGTATATGGTGTTGACATGCCCCCTGTTGAGTGGCCACATACCCTTTTCCTTTGGCGCGCGCACAACTACATCCTTCACTTTTGTTGCCATGGTGGGCCTGCATACTTTAAATGCCAGGGCCTATTTTTAATTCCATTCCCACCCTCTCCTGCCGCTCTCTTAGCATGTACACTGGCACCACTAACACCGCCCCTCCCCACCCAAACCCTTTTTTATCATGGTGCCCCCCCCCTGTCATTTTATCCTGGATCCGCCCCTGAACATAGCCACATATAACATATATGTAAATAGTATGATAATAACCCTTGTCATTTTCATTTTCATGTGAGATAGTGCCCCAATGTTTTTTATAGGAGTATAGTCCTTGCTTTCACCATGGATGGATATTGTCCAAATATATCTGAAAAAGATGCTGGTAGACCCATTACCCTTCAATCATGACCGTTTTTGTGTAAAAGAGGATACTGCAAAATATAGCAATCTAGTGCAGAAACCTTTAGATAAAAGGGTTTTAATAAAACAAAAATATACTCACAATATAAATATAATAGAGTGCATATAAAACCTCTTATCCCGTAAATGCAAGCACAGCTCCCATGCGCATCTCACCGATCCACCCAGATGAAATTAGGGTTAGGCACAATGTCTGGACCAAGGCGTTGTCCTCAGGAGGGGGAACCTGGTGATAGGGCTGGATGCAAATGGTCCTTGTTGCTAGCCACGCAAATGCTTTACGTGTTTCAGACACCCATCCTTCACCAGAAGCATGTGTAGTGTGCTGCAATTGACTGTGCTCATATTATTTATTGGTGGCAATGTACATTCTAATCAAAATATGCAAGATCCAATGCAGAGAAGATGATGTTATGCCTCACTTTGGATTCCAAGCCTGAAAACTGGAAATTTGGGTGGGCTCTGTTTCTTGGAAATCGAACCTACAGTACGCATCCCTAGCACTGACATGATGAATTTGGATATGGTCAATGTCAATATGTTCACCATGTCAACATTCAAACCATGTCCATGGCCTGATGTCAGCATTATGAATGTTGAAAACATTCCCAACTCACTTATGTATTATGTAGTCTACAGTATGCTTTGTGTTCTTTTTTGTGGATAATAATCTAGTCTCATTTTGTACAGAAGTTTGCCAATTTAGACTGGTAGTTTTAAATATTTATATTGTTACACATCCGGAAATGCTAAATAATGGAAAGTCATATTTGTACTCATTAACACAGAAGACAAAATGGATCAGAAAAGTAAGTGCAGCCGCATCAATATCTGGCCTTTTCTCAGGGACATTTTGTATATATTAAAACCTTTTTTGCTTTTCCTTTGAGATAACATCTCTTTATCAGTGCTCTCCATTCCAGGAGGCTTATTTTTCATTTTCAATATTTTCATTCTGTCTTCTTTGTGCTTCAATATCTATTCAACTTCATTTAAATGGTTTTTGGAATGAAACTCTAATAATGAGGCAATTTATGAATCTCAGTTATATCTCACATTTTACAAAGAAGATTGGAACATAAGATAATGGCACTGGACAGAGCCTTTTGTCACAATGCAGAGTGATTAACAGAAATTAAGTTGACTAGCCCCATTCATTTTGTCTCATCAAATGATAATAGCATCTCATGAAATATTGTAAGATTTTAGCATTGCCCAGAAAATTGAGAATAGTTTAATATACTTTTACCCTGAGATGTATATTGCTTAGTCTGTGCATTAGAACTGTATGAATCAATTTCAACTTGTAATAAGAATTTGAGTTATACAAATCTTAAAATAAGGGCAAATTAAAATATACTAAGTATTCATCAATCACATTTTCAACTTTAAAAATGCACCATTCATGTGAAAAAGTGATGTGCTTACATTACACCTACATCCCATTAAGCACACTTGATTTACCTGTCAAAACATTTAGTTATCTTGTAAAAAGTATATTTCAGTCCTAGTGCCAGTTAGTAAACATAACCAGTGTAACAAGGGTGCAGTCTCGCTGCCTGGCTGTCTAAAGGAGTGCAAACCCTTCAACAAAAGGAAAACAAAGAGGTGCTGCCATAGCACATACTTACAATTACTCAATGTATCTAATTTATAACAATTTGATTTCTTAAAATAATAAAGACACATCAGCATATTTTCAGTAAAATAGTGTAACTGTATCAGTAGTTAAAAAAACTGAAAAATAGAGAATATAAAAGTTAAGGCCCATGCACACTGGGTGATTTTGAGCTCAAAACCCACCCAGTGTGTATGGTCGGATGATGAGTGCTGAAGCATGCACCCGCAATGCTGGTATTACTAGCATCTTGCTATGGAAAGCCACCCACCCCCGTGAAAATCACTTGGATGGGCAAAAATCCCTCAGTGTGTATGCGATTTTAAGCCCACTGATTTCCCCCATCATTGATGTGCATACACGCTGGGCAAAAATGTCCAGTGTGTATGCACCATTAGCGACGGTATGATAGTGGATCGAGGTGTCACTATTTAACGCAAACAAGAATATACTGGTCCAACAACAGCATATTGTCTCCACATTACAAAAATAATATGAGTACCAACAGCGGATGGCATGCAGTTTAATGCTGTGCGGTCTTATCAGTCGCTACATGGCAAAAAGTCACTCACTGGAATTCTCTATTAAAGGCTTGTCTAAGAGTATCTGGGTGTTAAGGTCATAGATAGCGTTGTGAAAGAGCAAAAAAGGGCACATTCTCTGGGGAAGTACAGTATAGCCTGATATATCGGAGTTTAATTTAGCCAGATGTGATGCTCTCCATAAAAGCTCACCGGGACCAGTGGTGCAGCCGGATAAGACATCCTCCAGCCAATGCTGGTGCTCTTTGGAGAAGCTGACAATAGTGCTGTGCTTTCTCTGCGGAGATGTGGAGATAGTTGTTAATATAACTGAAGACTAGCTGCAAACAGCATGAGCCTTCAATGCTTTTCTCTGCTCGTGGCAGCCTTCTCAAGAAGAAGCTGCCACAAGCAGAGTAACGCATAGAAGCCTGGTATGAGAAAGGGCTTATGTGACATTTATAAATAGACACCCAATTCTCCCCTGATGTGTGCACAACCAACATACTGTAAGTTGTTAGATAGATATAAAAACAACAATAGAAATACAAGCAATACAAAAGATTATAAATAATAATAATAATAATAATAATAATAAAATAATTTTAGCTGATTTTGCATACTTTGCAACAGATTTGACTCTACTATTTATATAAAGTATTTTGTGTATGGTGAGGGTGTATTTTAAAAAACCTATCTCACATGTAATAGGTGTGCAAGAACATTTACAGATGCAATAATAAAGTAATCATTTCTCTTAGTTACGAGGCACCATGAAGGTCTTATACTGACCAAGGTGCAGTATCCAACATTTAAAATTTTGTATTGTTTGTTTGCTTATTTTTGGCTGACAAGTTACTGTATAGCCAGCGCAGAGTAAATATTCAGTATTATGAATTATGTGCATTTGCACAAAAGCAAATAGACTACATAAAGCATTTCATAAATGAGACTACAGTATATCTATTTTTTTTTTCCCACCAAACAATATTGTAAGTAAAATCATAAAATGACGGCTGTTCATTTTTTTACAATATACGGAGTGGCAATGTAGAAATATGGCTGTAACACATTTTGGAATATATAAACTAATTATATTTTTATTTCAAAGCACTGAGGCTCAAAATTAGTTTTTTATATGTTTCAAAAACAAAAGGAAACAAAAAAAATGTTAATTATATTTTCAAACAAATGCAACACATTAGAAAGATCTATGCTGAGATGATAAGTTCTGGAACATTCATACTAGGGAGGAAACATTTATTATTTTAGTTTTTCTTTCTTTTAAAATGTTTACTCTTTAGTTGTTAAGAATATAATTTGAAAATGATTGTTATAGCTTAGATTGTGATTTGCATTATCCAATCTATCTGTGCATATGCTTGTCAATGCAGCTCCTGGTAAATGCTGCTCTCTTTATCCTGGATTGAAATGGTTCTAAGGCTCCAACCACCTTATGACTCTGTTTCCATTCGGGAGGCCACTGACAAGTGTTGAAGTCGAAAATATCATAGCCACATGTATCAGAGTGGCCTCTGAGCTGTTGCGTACCAGCCATGCGTGCGCAAACTCCGGCGCTGCGTACATTGGCTTGTGAAGCCCTGCGTATTAAGGGGGGCGGGGGTGTGTGCCTATATGTAAATAATAACTTAACATCATGTGAGAAAAATATGAGCACAGACCTGGAAGAAGACAACTCGGACTCAGTGTGGGCAGAGATAACCAACAATAATAAATAAAAAAAAATTATAATAGGGGTATGCTATAGACCACCAAATTTAAACGAAAGGGAAGAGTCTCTTCTTTTAAACCAAATCAAACAAGCATCAAATCAGGGTCAGGTATTAATTATGGGGGATTTTAATTTACCCGACATTGATTGGGAAAACGAAACAGGTAAATCAGCAAGAAGCAATGGGTTCTTAAGCTTACTTAAAGACCAGTTTATTACACAAACTGTAGAAACTCCAACTCGTGATGAGGCACTCTTGGACTTAGTATTAACAAATAACACAGACTTAGTTTCAAACACAAAAGTAATTGAACAATTAGGGAAGAGTGATCACAATATGGTTTCACTGGAAATAACTACAGTAAATTACAACAAAAAGGATCTGCAAAAATACTAAACTTCAGAAAAGCGAACTTTGAATTATTCAGGGAAGCCCTAACAGGAATTGGGTGGGAAATGGTTATGGAGGGAAAAAATGCAGAGGAAATGTGGGATACTCTAAAAAAGGTGCTTGATTCACTAACTATTGAATACATTCCTAAAGTAACTAAAGGTAAATTAAACAAAAAAAAGCCACCATGGTTGGACAAAGAAGTAACGTCAGCTATCAACAATAAAACCAGAGCCTTTAAATTCTATAAAAATAACTTGAATGAGGAGGCGTTCGCAAAATACAAAGAATCAAACAAAACTTGTAAAGGGGTAATCAAAGCAGCTAAAATATTATATGAAGAGTGCATAGCCACTGAAAGCAAAACCAACCCAAAGAAGTTTTTTAAATACATAAATAGTAAACGTTTAATTAAGGAAAACATACTAACTGATACTAGTGGAAAAGGTGTTACTGAGGACAAGGGAAAAGCAAAACTGTTAAATGAGTTCTTCTCATCAGTATTTACTAAGGGAGAGCAGACTGTGGAACGAACATTTACCACAAACGGGACAAATAAGCCAGATCTCATTGTGGATTTCATGCCGAAGGAAATAATACTGAGGCTAAGCAAACTCAAAACAAATAAATCACCAGGGCCAGATGGGATTCATCTGAGGGTATTAATGGATTTAAGGGATGAACTAGCTACCCCCCTACATTATATCTTTAGCAAGTCACTATCGTCAGGTATAGTACCAAAAGATTGGAGAATAGCAGAGGTAGTGCCAATATTCAAAAAAGGAAGATCCCGCTAATTACAGACCCGTTAGTTTAACATCAATTGTGGGTAAACTATTTGAAGGATTTTTATCCAGGAATATTTAGATCATCACCGTCTACTCAGTACTAACCAACATGGGTTCGTGAAAAATCGTTCATGCCAAACTAATTTACTAGGGTTCTATGAAGAGGTTAGCAAAAACCTAGATAATGGAAATGCTGTAGATGTGATTTTCTTAGATTTCGCTAAAGCATTTGATACTGTCCGACACAAGAGATTGATTAATAAAATGGAGAACCTAGGATTGGGTGAAAATATCTGCAGATGGGTAGGGAATTGGCTATGTAATAGAGAACAAAGAGTGGTTGTGAATGGTGCCGTATCAGATACGATACCGTTACTAAGTGGAGTGCCCCAGGGTTCGGTTTTGGGGCCCATTTTGTTTAACATTTTTATTAATGATATTGGGATAGGGTTACTCAGCAATGTATCCATCTTTGCGAACGATACAAAACTTAGCAAAGTCATCAAATCATCAGAAGATGTCACCATGCTTCAAAATGATCTTGCAATTCTAGATGAGTGGGCAAAAAAATGGAAGATGAGGTTCAATGTAGATAAATGTAAGGTTATGCACCTTGGGAGACACAACCAGTGTGCAAGTTACAACCTTAGCGGAGAGGAACTGGGTAATGCCATACTTGAAAATGATCTAGGAGTCCAAATAGACAGCAAACTGGGATGTAGTGCCCATTGTAATGTAGCTACAAAAAAGGCCAACAAAATTCTGGCATGTATTAAGAGGGGAATGGAAACTGGGGACTCAAGGGTAATTATGCCACTGTATAAAGCATTGGTGAGACCTCAGCTCGAGTACGGAGTGCAGTTCTGGGCCCCACACTATAAAAAGGACATCATAGAATTAGAAAAAGTCCAAAGGCGAGCAACAAAGCTTATTAGGGGAATGGAGAATTTAAGCTACGGGGAGAGATTAAGCAATTTGGGACTATTTACATTAGAAAAGAGACGTTTAAGGGGGGACATGCTCAACATGTACAAGTATATCAAGGGCCAATATAAGGAACTGTCACACACCCTCTTTTCTACTAGAAAGGAATCTAGGACACGAGGGCATGAGTATAGATTAGAAGAAAAAAGATTTCATTCAGCTATTAGAAAGAATTTCTTTACGGTCAGAACAGTCAAACTCTGGAACTCTCTTCCCAGAGAGGTGGTAACGGCTGGCTCATTAAATGCGTTCAAGGCAAAGTTGGACAAACATTTACTGGAGAAAAACATCCATGGGTACAAATAAGAAATATAATTTGTCTGTAAAATATCAGAACCTACCAAATCAGCAATGGATATCTATACCAGGTTGAACTAGATGGACGCAAGTCTTTTTTCAGCCTTACCTACTATGTAACTATGTAACTACAGTATGTATTAGCACATGGTATGAGTAAATACGGTATTATTATTATTATTATAATTTTATTTATAAGGCGCCACAAGTGTTTCGCAGCGCCGTACAAAGGAACAATACAGGGAGACAAAGCTTGGCATAACATTGAATAAATAACAAAAATACAGTACAAATAAAGAGTGCCACAGATCAATACACATTACAGCTTAAATGTAAGTAGTGAGGACTCAATCAACATACAACTAGAGGCTTGAGGCCAATGATGGAGATGAGTATGCAGACGAAGATGGTCACTGAGTGTTGGAGTATAGGAGAGCTGTGAGTGAAATGTGAAGAGAAGTGGGCTTTGACAACAGGAGGGAAGAGGGCCCTACTCGGAGGAGCTTACAATCTAGTAGGAAGGGGAGACAGACAGATTACAAGAGGTGCAAGCGAGTGGGTGGTGGTTAGATAGCAGGATGTAAACAGGCAAGGGGTCGGAGAACCAGCTGGTTTATGCAGTGGAAGGGTATGCTTTGATGAATAGGTAAGTTTTCAGTGCCCGTTTGAAGCTTTGCAAGGTCGGGGAGAGTCTAATGGAGTGAGGGAGTGCGTTCCACTGAAGGGGTGCAGCACGGGCAAAGTCTTGTACTCTAGCATGGGAAGCAGTGATCAGGGTGGAGGAGAGACGACAGTCGTCAGCCGACCGTAGAGGGTGGGAGGGTGCTTGAATGGAGATGAGGTTAGAGATATATGGAGCAGTAGAATTAGAGTTGGCCCTGTATGTGAGTGTGAGGTGTTTTAAGAGGATTCTGTAGGGGAATGGAAGCCAGTGCAGATTTTGTTGAAGGGGAGTGGCAGAATTAGAGCGGCGGGAGAGGAAGATAAGCCTGGCTGCAGCATTGAGGACAGATTGGAGAGGAGCCAGTTGGGATTGAGCGAGTCCGGTTAGGAGAGAATTACAGTAGTCAAGGCGTGAGATGACCAATGAGTGGATGATCAGCTTAGTTGCACTCTGTGAGAGAAAGGGCCTGATGCGAGCAATGTTGCATAACTGGAAACGGCAAGAATTGGCCAGGGCTTGGATGTGGGGTGCAAAGTAGAGGGAGGAGTCAAGAGTGACACCCAGGCAGTAACATACGCATGTGACACCCAGGCGTACGGTAACATACGCATTTGCACAGAATTGTCACAAAATCACTTCCTAATTACACATTTATATGGTGTATCCCCCCACTCTCAGTCCATCAACTTATCTGCAGACAACTTGCATTTGGGAAACAATACTTATGTCTGCACTGCTATGTAAGTTTAAATAGATTTTGTATGCTTCTATTGTTAACGACAAACAAGACTCATTTGTCGTGTCAATAAGATACTAGTCTGTCATTGTATACACTATAGGTCAGAACAAATTAAGAATACAATAAACCATACAAAAATCCAAGAATAGGCAAATGCCTGATTGTGTAATCAAACAAACAATGTTGTCTGCATAGACCTTTAAGTGATTTAAGAAGCTGACATCCAAATGTACATTGATATACTGTAAGACATTGATATAAAACATTGAGAATATGTATTAATAGTGATATTTCAAATGTATAAAATACATTTCCTCCTACATATAGTCTTCACCCATCTGGTCATCGAGTCTCATACACTTCTAATACATGGTGACCAAGTTATTCAGCCGAACATGCTAGGAGGGAATGGGACAGCATTAGAACATCATTCTTGGGATCAAAATGTTTATTAATTTATAAGCAGTAATCTGGTGGTTGTGAGGATACTGTCACATATTGCAGTGACAAGTTATTAACAATATCGGATTAATGTATATTATTGTATAATAATGTGGTGGGTTTGACTAGTCTTGGGGCGGGAACCCAGAAGTAAACAACTGTAATCACATCTCAAGACTCAGGCATCGACCACCATTCGAGCCCCAATGTACTGGATATGTCCCACCCCCCAGCCCCAATGGAAGAAGACCATACATTCCCTATTGTTTTACCTTTTGAACTATTGTATAAAATAGCACTCCTGGCCAATGTCACACACACCTTCCTCTTAAGTCGTCTTGCTAAGATTGACTGAGGCCCAGACCTGGGAGCGCTTGCGTATCACGTATGTTTATTGATTGTAGCTGTTTCTTTGTACTTGACTGTGCTGCTGCTTCAAACCACAGCATTAGAAAGCAAGTATTGGTATTGCATTCCTTTTCTGATAGGGGTTTCATTATATCCTTGTGTGTTGTAGATAATACTCTGTTTTGTGCCCGATAAGTGTCTGCTAAATTCCTTGCATTTACACGCAGGTTTGCGGTGATTAGCTGCCGTAGCGACAAATATACGCAGCCAACTATGAAGTGTATTTCTTTGCAAATAATTTGAACTCTACAAAAGATATCTGAGTTGTTTCTTATTGGGCTCCTCTATTTGCAGCCTAGTTACCCTCTGCAGCTGCGGAGTTAAGATGTGGCATAACCTCACTGTTGTCACAAATCAGGGTCTTAGCCTTACTTATAGCACTATGTTCATCTGTGCTGCCTCTCTGTTATTCATACATCTATGGGTGTCTTCAAGATGAATGAGCACTGCATGAACCCTAAAGGTAAACATACCATCACAAACACGGGGGCTGCCATGATATGCTCTGTTAGGTGATTCACCTATACAGCACAGCCCCACTCACACAATTCTCTGCTCCAATGTGTTAAAACTGTTTTCAACTTAAACCTGCACCTTGAATAAGTATATGGGCCCTTATTCACATTGGCGCGTTCGCATGCGAATTCGCATGTTTCATCTTGCTGCTCCCATTGCGCATGTGCAGCTAACGCAATGCGCATGTGCAAGTTGAGAAAACACTATTCGCAAGCAATCTTCCGAGTAGTTTTAGTCATCCGAACGAGTGCTTAGGAAGTAGGCGTGCTGTGGGCGTTAGCATGGGCACGACCTTTATAATGAGCAAAACTGGGCGTACACATGGGCATTCACTGTGAGTGGTGGGTTTGCTTTCGCATGAGTGCAAGAGGGATTGTTCCCCACAAACTCAAAAGCTTTCGCAAGCTCAAAGCAGGTTTTCAGTTTTGCACACCATACTTTTTGTGAACTGCTCATTCGTACGGACCAAACACACGCACGAAATGCCTAAATCAATGGCTAAATCAATGGCACCTGCACACCATTGACACCAATACATGGTTGATTTCGGGAGACAATTAACTCAGCACAACTTCTGATTGCATACCAACAGCAATCAAGTGTTAGCAGACACAAACTTCTTATGTTGGTAAGGTGAATTTTAAGAAACCAATGCGATAAAACCGAACAAATTACACCATTATAAATTGGCCTTATGTAACATACCACCACTATTTTCATTTCTACTCTGCTATGTTTAGCATGTTGGCCCTCTCAACATTATTCGACATTTGTCAACTCACATATTCGGGAGCAGAGCATGTTCGTTTGCACACTGTGGTGTGCGTAAGAAAATGTGTGGGAGCGAGCGAACAGTTTTACGTACGCGCAATGTAAGTCCAGTCCCCTTTTGTTATGGTTGTGTGCGAAGGATTTCGCAAGCACTATAGGCGTGACGTCGCCAGATGCGTGCGTGTGTTTGTTTCTTGTATGAGTGCTTGCGTATGTGCATGCGAGCGCATGAACCTGAATAAGGCCCATTGTGTATTGAGTAATGCTTCAGTCATTCCTGTGCTCTTGTTGTTATTGCTAAAGTGATTCTGTGTCTGACCACCTGTATTAACCGTGTTCCAGCATTTTGAGTATTACCTGTCTTACTAGCATTTCCTGCATTACTTGCTTTACCTGCTTTTCCTTCTGTATAGTGCAGTGGAATTTGCTGCGCTATATAAGAAACTGTAAATATATAAACTGAAGATTTCAGCACTTATAGAAATCCAGAATGTCCTCTGTTAGAGCATTTTCTGCTTTACCAGCATTTCCAGCTTTAACTGCAATACCAGCATTTACCACTTTTCATTTGTGTCCTGCTTATTGGATTCCTGTTATCTACTAGTATTCTGTGTTTTCAGTCCTCAGCGGTCTGCTGCTATCATGTCTTCCTGGCCTGTACCTGCTTTACCATCTGTTAAACCTGTTCCACGAGCATCATCAGCATTGAGAATATATATCTAAACTCAGTCCATACCCCGGCTGATTTTCATAGGTCGGTAGCAGGTAGTCCGGCAGGTGGAGGTTTTCTGTATGTTACCAAATAGTCATAGAGCTGAGAGGGCAGCCACTGATGTCCATGTTGCCACCATATGTTTGTTGTCCTCAGGCAAGATGGAAGAGGACTCCTCCCTGCTCTCCCTGTACTGGCATGGTGCTGGTAGCAGGTGAAAGAGGGCAGGCACTGCTATATGGCATTAACGGGAAGTGGAAGAGTGTCAACATGTACATGACCTGCATGGTCGTAATGAATCAATTCTGCAAGGGTGGGAGGGAGCACTTGATGAAGCCTGTGCCATTTCTTTGTTACTTAATTTGCAGACAGCCACACGATTCACTTTAAGAGCATTAAAAGGAGTGACAGACACATTTTATGTTCCTCAAACCCCATAGTTGCAGTGACCGCTTGACCCCCTGTCACTGAGCCTGACTACTAGTAGTTTCTGTAATTTTGTTTGTAAAGCTGAAGGTAGTTATAATTAATTTTTTGTAGGAAAATTTTGGACCTGCCTGCATGTCGGACCACTGGCTCGGCCCCCCTCCTGGCGGTGGGAAAGGGGGTCGCAAGCGATACATCACATGCAGAAGGACTGCATGCAATGTATCGCCTGCAGTTATGCCGCCCAGGAACTTCAAGAGGATTGGATGGCCATACACTGTTGCGGTAAATTGCAGTAGTGTATAGCCAACATGTGTGAAGAGAAGCATAAAACATATCAGGTTTCAAAAGTTTCTGAAGCAATTGGTCAGAGATTTTGCATAAATTGATATTACTGTCACTGAATTCTAAAACCTGTCATTTTATTCTAAAAAAAAACTAGTAGAGGTGATACAATATTCTTTCATAGCTATGAAATGTACTGGCAATGCACACTGAAAACAATGAAAGATAAGGAAAAGACTACTCTGAAAATCAGAAATCATTGGCTAGGTCTACAGATTTCTATCTAAATAATACATCTAAACCAAAAAATGACTCAAGCAAGGCAGACAGCAAACCATCCAGAACACTTTCACACTGTTCAATTAGAGTATGCTGTTAGCACCCCTGTTGTCAGCCTTGGACAAAAATCAATATTTTGATATTTTTAATAACAAACCAAAAAATAGAAATGATGAAATAGACAGGGCAGTTGTAACAAAGCAAATAAAATAAATGAAACTATTGGACATTCTGCCCAAGTGCAAAACTGTTTTAGAATGGAAATGACATCATGGGTTGATGTTCGAGCATTATTACTGTATTATTTAGATGTTCACTTACTGATCAGAACAATGCACTGAAGAAACTGCAAAAAAAAAGAAATAATAAAACAAATTACAGCATCAAACTCAAAGAATTGTGAAACATTTCTGGTGTATAAAAATGATTAATAGCATAAGAACAATGGATAACTTTTTACAACTCCTAGGCCAGTGTTTTTCAACCACTGTGCCGTGGCACACTAGTGTGCCTTGAGCTGTTCTCAAGTGTGCCTCCAGATCTAGAGATGTCCAAACCAGTTTACAGCCACCACCAGTTCAAGTGTTATTTACTGGTCTCTTCTTTTCATTTAAAGGGCCAATGTATTTTATTTGGGTTACCTGTGGGGACCAGTGTGATTGTTTTTTATATGGTGGGGCAATAGGTTTGTTTTTTCCTGTGGGGGCCAATGTGTTTTACCCTGTGGGGATCTCATGGTGTGCCTTGGCAATTTTAAAATCTTATTTAGTGTGCCGCAAGGTAAAAAGGTTGAAAATCACTGTCCTAGGCAGTAGCTCTAACCCTACAGGGTTTCGTGGATCCTGAGTCTGTGTAAACTCTGTGTGGGTAAATTAAGGATTATGGAGTTATTCTAAATGGTTCATGGGGGTGATTCAGACACATTTCTCCGCATTTGCAAACGCAGTGTGCAAGCAGTGCGAATAGAGGACGTCCAGTGGTGGCGGACGACATAGCCAATGGGAATACCCAGCGTTTCATGAAATCTCTGGGCATTCCCAGTGTAATCCTGTGATAACATGGGTGCAGGGAGAAGGCAGCTGATGTCAGCAAATGTCAGCTGCCTGTCTGCTTCCCGCATAGGGTGCTTGCCGATCAGAGACACCATAGAGGTGTTGCCCGACCATCGAATGATTTCTCCCCTGCACCCAAGGCTGTCAATATATGATTATGCATTGCGTGTGGACCAGAATAAGGTCCTATATGTGAGACTGGCTGGTCTGAGAGATAAAACACTAGACATGTAAAAAAAGGAGATGCAAACCCTGACATGGGGATGACGGATCGTACCCATTAGACCACCTGGGATTTGGTGGCAATATGATATGTGTAGCAGAGAAAAGTGTGGCAGTAGATTAATCAGGCTGGTTACTGGATTGATACTGTAGGTAGAAAATTACACTCTTTAGTTTGAGATGTAATCCATATTAGTAAAGTTGCAAAACTTGTGTTAGCCAGGCTGAAACTAGGTTGTAGCTGTAGACGACAGGATACCAGAGTTCAAAATAACAAAATGAATATGCTATGAAACCTCACGATTGGGCATAGGTTAACCAGGATTCACAGGGCTGATCCCCATATGTATGGGTAAGAACAGGATAGCCCATATACTGTATGGCCTGTAAATACGAATCGGAAATAGGGGCAATTTATGAAGCTGTCGTATTCTCCAGATTTGTATTTTCTGATGTCGTAGCCATTCGTATTTGTGTACCAGAAATATGGGGTGACAGAAATACGGCAGCCAAATACGGCAGCGCAACCAGCATCATACGGATCTGTCAGATCTGTGTGATGCTGGCCAGTGTTAAAATTAGAGTAAATAAATAATAATAATAAAAAACAACATGGGGGTCTTCCATGGATATAGCCCTGCTATATCCAGCCCCAGGCTCATTAAGCTGCTCCTGGTTGCAGAAATACAGGGGGGAGGGGGGGGCAAAAAAATGGAGTTCCCCCATATTTCTATAACCAGCACCAGACTCATTGGTTGGTCCTTGTTCCCAAAATACGGGGGACAAAATGACTAGGTATTTCCTGTATTTTGTAAACTAGAACCAGTCCTAAACAGCCAGCAGGCTATTGCCACAGCCGGGGGGAGACTTAAAAAACAAACCGACATCCCGACACCATAACAAACTCAAGGAGCCGCCATTGTGTTTACATTGGTGGCTCCTCCCCCAAGCTGAACGAGTCCCTGGTTACATCATACACTGGTTCCTCCCTAGCCAATCAGGAGCAGGCGGATGGGCTGTTCGCGGCTCCATATAAGCTCATGTTAAAGTTTATAGACTGGTGGGGGGAAGACCAGTGTATGATGTCACTGGGGATTTCCTCAGTTTGGGGGAGGAGCTGCAATTATATAATTATGTTTGATTGATTGTAGTATGTATTAAAGTTTTATTATAAATTTTATTTTTAAATAAGAAATCTTGAAAAAGTAACCCAGGCACGAAACATGCCAATCCCACAATTGGAAGACCAAAGCCCTCATCCCAATACCTCGATCAGAGCCAAGTGCTACCCCTGGAGATGGAGAAGCCTGGTGATACCACCCAATAGTGGCAGTCCGTGCCGCACATCAGAACTACGGCAGAAGGAAGATAGTAGCTGGAGAAGATCCCTGCTCAGACTTGCTGCCCCCGCACTGCACATAAGACCTACAGTGGCAGGTACTCAATGGCCGCAGGGGACTCCTGCATACACTGACAAACACCAAAACTGCTCAACAAAATAGTAATACAGTAGGTAGGTATAGCACAGAGTACCCTATGGTCTTTCACTTAACTCCAGAAGGAGCATTATACATTTCAGTAAATTTTTTCCCCTTTTATTCCACAGGTGTCACAGATGTTTTTACGTTTGTTTTTTCATTTTAATTTTGTTCTTTATTTTTTATATTAATTTTTCATTTCCATTTCAAATCTATTCAAATCTATTTTTATCTACATATTATTTATTCCTCTATTATCCATTTCCACATTTTACTTGTTTTTTGGCTCTTGTTTATCTTAGCTATTTTTTCCAGTGCTCAAATATAAACCTACTGTATATTTACCATTACATAATATGCCACACACTGTAATGCCCCTTACACAATATGCTACACACCACTCCACTCAAATATAAACCTATATTTACCATTACACAATGTGCCACACACATTGGGAGTTATATTTCACATGGGATGTTGCTATGGGCAACCAATCAGAATCTACTTCTTATTTAGCACCTTCTAGAAGATAGTAGATAGTATCTGATTGGTTGCCCATAGCAACATCCCATGTGAAATAGAACTCCCATCTTAGAAAATTTCCCCCAATGCCCCCCAATAGTGTCCCTAAAGGCCCATACACACACAATGATGTGTCACTAATGACCCATCGTTAACTACCGTCGTTCATTTTCACCCTTGAAGTGAAAATGAATGACCTCAGCATGGCAGTTGATTGCTGGAGCACGACGGATGACAAACAACCACAAACGATGCAGGACCTTTTTCTATTGAAAAAACAAACAATGTTAAAGACCATAGCCAAATTGACCTGCATGCATGGACGATGGCTATGGTCTTTAACGACCCGGGGGTACGCACATCATTGGTAGTCAGCCGTCATTCACAGCATAAACACTAGACAATGTTAAAAGATTCACCTCCTAAATGACCCTGAACTAAATCATTCTGGGTTGTTCAGGAGGTGATTCATAATGGGGTCGTTTATCATCATAAGAAGACATGGTAGTGTGTGTCTGGGCCTTTACGCAATGCTCCTTGCAGAATATATTATATATATATATATATATATGCGGCGGCGCCGAGCGCCACCTGGGACCATCACCACCATTAACCTGGTGTGGTTTGGAGCCCTGGTATGTTGCGCCACCGTGCGCCTTATATGCATATGTTTATGATAACTGCTATGGGGACTAAAGGGTTATGAACACACTGACTTTGGAGTCTACAGACTGCCATGTTGATGATTAATTTCATATAGTGCCTATGACACCGCCATGTGTCAGTGCGCTCCTTATGTGATGTATGGTTGACCTTATGTCGACATTGTTGGTAGGCAATTGACCCAAGTCACTGAATTTTTTCCACGTATTTTGTCTGACACCGCTGTGGGTCTAACGGCACCACTGTGTGTCTGCGCCCCATAGGTTGTCAACACTGCATGTTGTATATGTGTCACATGTTCAATTCTGTATTTTTGTCACAAGTGTATACACAGCTCATGTCAACAACCAGTCCTCCACATAAATCCCCACCCAGCCCTTTGAGGTCCAGATGCCCACTCCCTTACACTGCTGTGAGGCTTCGCAGCAGGATTGTCACAGCTCCCATTACCTAGTTCACCTATACTCCCCCACAGTCTGCCCCACAGTCCCCACCAGCGGCGCGACTGTACCTCTGATGACAGCTGCCGCATAGCACTGCGTAGCGCACACGGGTATCCCAAAGCCGGCTTAGTGCTGAGACTCCGGGGATGCCTGATGACGCGCTTGAGAGCCGCGCCTCCCCTCGCGCTGTCACTCACTACTGCTGACGCTATGCAAACGTCAGTGGAGGTCTGGTTGACCTCATTAGCATAACTTTTTGGCGCAAAACGATTGTTATAAAAACCTGCTCCACATCCCTGTGCTTCACCTCTGATGAAAACTGCGGGCATGTAGTTAAAACAGCTGTCAGGTGGATAGCTGTCATTTGGTGCAAGTATGATTGTACAATAAACTTCTGTTTTTTCTTTAACTACTATCCGTGTGCCGGTCCCTATCCTTCTCCAGCAAGAGGGGGGTAAGTGCTTTATATATATATATATATATATATATATATATATATATATATATATATATATATATATATATATATATATATATATTAGGGCGGAGTGAAAAAACTGAAATTGAGAAATTCTAAATCGGCTAGTATGGGAAAGTTGTGACTCGACCTGAATAAGAAACGTGCAAAAGCTTTTTGTTTTGGGTCAACATCTACTGCTCTGACAAGAGGCCTGAAGTTTCACTTTCTGGGTGAAAATTACGAAAACTGTGAAGATGTTTCGATCTAGTTCAAATTCTCTGGTAGCATTATTTTATTATGTACCTAAAATCCATAAGCGCCTAGTAAATCCGCCATGTAGGCCGTTAATTGCCGGTATTGATTCGGCCACCTCTAAACTCTCTGAATATGTGGATTTACTAATTCAAAAATACGTCATTGGTTTAGATTCATTTGTTAAAGACTCCACACAAGTATTAACTTACATACAAAATACAACTTGGCATGATACCTATATGTGGTGTACTATAGACGTAGAAGCTCTATATACGTCTATCCCACATATGGAAGGACTTAAAGCTGTACAATACTTCCTTGAGAGAGATGCCAATGTGTATGAGGTTTTTAGAGATTTCATTATTGAATGTATAGAGACAGTAATGTTGAACAATGTATTTGTCTTTCAAGAAGAATAGTTTTTACAGCTACAAGGGGTAGCTATGGGGACTCCGTATGCCCCTAGCTTAGCAAATCTGTACTTAGGCCAATGGGAAGAGAATAATACTCTATTGAATACCATCTACAAACCTAATATTATAGGGTACAAGTGTTACATCGATGATATCCTAATCATATGGGATGGAGATGTAACAAATTTATGTTTGAACTAAATATCAATCAGCATAACTTGAGGTTCACATCTAAGATCGATAAGGACCGGATAGACTTTTTAGACCTGCTCATAGATACATCCGAATGGTCTAATTGTAATACTGTCATAGATACATCTACTTTCATTAAGAAAGTGGACAGTAACAGTTATGTGCACAAGAAGTGGCTTAGAAACATTCCCTACTCACAATTTGTGAGGATTCGCAGGGACTGTGCTGACATTAATAAATTTGATGAGCAGGCTGAGGTTTATAGTAAAAGGTTTGTTGAGAAGAATTACCCTGGTGATCTCATTGAAAAATGCAAAATGAGAGCTAAAAACCGCGAAAGAAATGAACTGTTGCAGTATAAATAAAAGGAATCTAATGAAAGAAACTTTGTGCCATTCATTACACAGTTTTATTCAGAGAGTACTAAGATACAACGGATTTTAAATAAACATTGGGACATATTAATGTTGGATCCTATCCTACGTACAATAATTCCAACAAAACCTATAGTAGTTTTCAGAAGACCCAATTCTCTTAAAACAACATTGGCACCAAGCATGTTGAAAATACAAGATAGCAGCGAAAAACATAGTTGGTTGAAAAATACAAATGGATGCTATCCATGCAATAAATGTAAGATGTGTCCGTTTGTTGATAAGGATAGGCATAGATTCTGGAATAATGACAATACAAAATCATGGGATATCAAAAGTCGCATAACTTGTCTAACTACTAATGTTGTCTATATGATTGGGTGCAAATGCGGAATGAATTATATTGGCAAAACTAAACACCCTCTGAAAATACGCATGTTAGAACATACCAGGAGCATTAAAAACAAATCATGTCTACATAGTGTGTCTAGGCACTTTGAAAAATGTTGCAAGTCAGATTTATCGGGCTTTACCTTTAAAGCGTTAGAACATGTAATGCTTAATGAGAGAGGTGGTGACATTTTCAACAAGCTTAGTAAACGTGAGACATATTGGATCCACACAGCCAATACTATGGCACCATTTGTTATGAATGAAAGCATTGACATTGTGCCTTTTCTGCGCTAAAACCATTGAGGACCCTCCCGTATACCGGAGTGGCACTGTTGTTGAGTTTCGCATTCCTTTGCTCACACCATTAAGGTAGAGGGAGTACTCGGTGGCGACGTAGATACGATGTCTAAATGCTTTCACAGTTAATGAGAGGTTATGTCATCTATTTCCTGCCTTGTATATATACAGCTGACTCCTATGGGCGATGTCGCTAATATTATATTCATATGATATGTATTGCACAAAGAATATGTATAAAGTAACTTATACTAATCACTTGCTTTCTCTTCTTCTTTTTTCTTTGTTTTTGGTGAATAATATCTAGTGTTAAGGGTCCTAGAATTAATAGGATAGAGAACTAGTCAGTCATATATTCTGTGCCAGTTTTGATGTGTTCGTGCTATACAGATTCAATATATAAACACATTAGGAAATGTCTCTTTTTTATTCATTGTATTTTTTATTCATTGTATTAAATCAATTTTTTATTCATTGTATTAAATATTATGTTATGTATATTTTCAATGTATAATGAATTTATATATTCCCCGTTTTAAATGTACTAGAATAGTTTAAATATGAGTTTAGAGTTGATTAACAGCCAGGGAGTCAGCGCATAGTAAAAATGAGGTGATGCGATAATATGATTATTAGGAACAGCTGAGACCTGTGAAGCAGACGCTATATATATACTTACCTACAACACCATGTGGACACGCCTCCTGACGAAGTCCATCGTGACCAAATGCGTTGAGGGTGTTCCTGTCTGATGTGAACCTGTGGTCCGACCCCTCGGCGAGACGGAGCTGACGTGTATTACATCCACGCTGTTCTCTGTGTGCTTCTGCCGCCGGGCTGGGGGAACCTCGAGTGTACCAAATCTTTGGGCGCTGGTGACGAATAAGCTGTTTATTTTAATCTTCTGTGTACGTGAGCTTTTATGGAATAGTAGAATTTGTTATACTTTATACTCACATGCACGCCTCCTCCCACTTCTTTTTTCACATGTGTACGAATTCCTGAGGTTGGAGATAGCCTCTAAATGTGGAGGAAAGGCGGCGCCACAGAAAGGTGTATGTAAAAGTGACCACTCACTTCAAGAAAAAGACTGAGCGCTCTTCAGATTATTGGTTGTATATATATATGTATATATATATATATATTCCATTGACAAAAAACCTTACGGTTTCACATGTCCCATTAAGGCTTCTTACACATGATCTGGCATTTCTGAAACCTGTTGTAACTCTTCCACTCAAACGCCAAAAAGCAATGAAATTACGATCATTAAGGCTGACGCCTTAATGGACGTGTTCCTTGCGCAATACAGATATGGTACGCCATCACAGCCTGTGGGTAAGTGCAGATTCAGCACTCTCACAGAGTGAGATTGCTGTCACTCACACAATGGTGGAGCTGCTAATTCACAGATTTGTGTGCTCATTGGAATACACACATGCAGTCTATGCAACTGAAGGTCTGAGCAGTTATGTGGCGCACTCATCCTAATAAGTATCTGCAATCATGTAAAACTGTCTATACCTCTGAGTTACTATAGTGTTCATTCTAGCACCCGCCATCTTTGAAAACCCATGCAGTTCCTCTTCCCTGCCTGGGGTGTAGCTGTCTGCTGTAGTAATTCTAGCACAGTGTGGTCTGTATATCAGCACTGCAAACCAGACCTGTGCTAGAAACACTACAGCAGACAGCAATACCCCAGACAGGGTAGAGGAACTGCATGGGTTTATAAAGATGGCGGGTGCTAGAATAAACACTATTACTAGAACTATCCCACTGAGGGTCCAACATCTTTCACACTCACTACCTATATCCATTTAATTTAGTATTCACATACAGTTACAATAAACATCTTTCATAATTGCAAAAACTATAATACTCCCAACTACTATGCATCAACACTTTCCTCTTCTATACGCCTTCATGCTGCTCGGTCTTCTTCAATCCCTACTGCTGTGTGTACTCCCTCATCCGCACCAATGTGTCTTTCCCCATCTGCACTGCCCTGTCTTTCCACACAGATGCCGCTGTTTACTTCTACCTGTGCCACTGGCTTCCACACTATTAGTGAGACTCTGTCTCCCCCTCCATCCATGCTGCTCTGCCCGCATCATCCATGACATAGTTTCCTTCCATCTGTACTGCTGTCTCCCCTCTCCATCTGTACTGCTCTGTTTTCCCTTTATCCCCTTTGCTCCGAACCCCCTCCCCCATCAGTGCTGTCTTTCCTCCAACTGCTCCTCTGTTTCCCACCCAATCGCATCACTCTGTCTTGCCTTCCCCAATCTGTGCCACTCTTTTCCACCCATCTGCTTTGTTAGTCCCCCATCAGTGCTGCTTAGCCTTCCTACCATCTACGCATTTCTATTCCTCCCCATCCGCACCACACTGCCTCCTACCCAATCAACACCACTTTTACCCTATCCTCTCGGCTCTGTTTACTGCTCAGACCTTCAGTTGCATAGACTGCATGTGTGTATTCCAATGAGCACACAAATCTGTGAATTAGCAGCTCCACCATTGTGTGAGTGACAGCAATCTCACTCTGTGAGAGTGCTGAATCTGCACTTACCCACAGGCTGTGATGGCGTACCATATCTGTATTGCGCAAGGAACACGTCCATTAAGGCGTCAGCCTTAATGATCGTAATTTCATTGCTTTTTGGCGTTTGAGTGGAAGAGTTACAACAGGTTTCAGAAATGCCAGATCATGTGTAAGAAGCCTTAATGGGACATGTGAAACCGTAAGGTTTTTTGTCAATGGAATTTCATAGCTTTTTTCAATTTATTTTTATTTTAAATTTTAAATTTCAGTGTAAGAATAAAATTACAAGCATTACAAACCCCTGGCATTGAGTATGACACCCGTCCCAGTGCATGAAACCCCTGTCAACAGGCAAGACATCCATCCCATGAAACCCCTGGCAATGAGCATGGCACCCAGAGTGTAGAAGCTTTACTGTAGGGCATTGAAGGAGGACAATGTGCACACGGGGAACACATAGGGGGGGAACAGCTTATGCACGAGGGGCACTGGGGGGCACAGCGTGCACACGGGGGCACTAGGGGGGACAGCGTACACAAGGGGGCACTGGGGGGACTGCGTACACACGGGGGGCACTGGAGGGGAAAAGCGTACACACGGGGGGCACAGCGTACACATGGGTGGCACTGGGGGTACAGCGTACACACGGGGCACTGGGGGGACAGCATACACACGGGGGCACTGGGGGGGACAGCGCACACATGGGGGGCACTGGGGGGACAGCGTACACAAATGGGGGGGCACTGGGGGGGACAGCGTACACAAATGGGGGGGCACAGCGTACACATGGGGGCACTGGGGGGGACAACAGCATACACACGGGGGCACTGGGGGGGACAGCGTACACATGGGGGGACAGCATACACACGGGGGGCACGGGGGGGGCAGCGTACACACGTGGGGCACTGGGGGGGGGGCAGCGTACACACGTGGGGCACTGGGGGGGCAGCGTACACACGTGGGGCACTGGGGGGGACAGCGTACACACAAGGGCACTGGCGGGGGACAGCATACACACGAGGGCACGGGGGGGGCAGCGTACACACGAGGGCACTGTGGGGGGGACAGCGTACACACGAGGGCACTGGGGGGGGGACAGCGTACACACGAGGGCACTGGGGGGGGGGACAGCGTACACACGAGGGCACTGGGGGGGGGACAGCGTACATACGAGGACACTGGGGGGGGACAGCGTACACACGAGGGCACTGGGGGGGGGGACAGCGTACACACGAGGGCACTGGGGGGGGGGACAGCGTACACACGGGGGCACTGGGGGGGGGGGGACAGCGTACACACGGGGGCACTGGGTACTGGTGGGGGCAGCGTACACACGGGACACTGGGGGGGACAGCTTACACATGGGGGGCACTGTGGGAAAGACAGCGTAAACACGGGGGCACTGGGGGGGACAGCGTACACACGGGGTACTGGGGTGGGGGGGACAGCGTACACACGGGGACACTGGGGGGGACAGCATACACACAGGGGGCACTGGGGGGGCAGCGTACACACGGGGGGCACTGGGGGGGCAGCGGGCACTGGGGGGGCAGCGTACACACGGCGGGCACTGGGGGGGCAGGGTACATGCAGGGACAGTGGGGGGGACAGGGTATGCACAGGTATAGTTGTGTGGGGGACAGGGTACACACAAGGATAGTGGGGATGGGGGACAGGGTACACACAGGGATAGTGGGGATGGCGGACAGGGTACACACAGGGACAGTGGGGGGATGGATTTACCTGGGTCCAGCTGCTCCACTGATGGCCCGGGTGGCTGCTTTCTGTCTTCCGGGAGGCGGAGGCAATTCAAGGCCGGAGCTTCACCAGATTGTTAGGCCGCAGGCTGTGGAAGCGCCTGAACCTGGTCCCGGTGGCAGCATGGGGAGGACAGAGTCTGGGCAGGAAATATAATAAATAATAATATTAACAATAATAATAAAGGGCTCAGCTTTAGGAGCTGCAGGCGGGCGGCCAGGCAAGCGCGTCCCCGGCCTGGATGGTAGGGGATGTAAGATGCCGGGGATAGGAGCTGCTGGCTGGTGGGCGGGCGGGCACACACACACGGGAAGCACTGGGGGGGGGGGCAGCGTACACATACGGGGGGCAGCGCACACACGGGGGGCACTGGGGGGACAACGTACACACACGGGGGCACCGGGGGACAGACAGCGTACACATGGGTGGCACGGGGGGCAGCATACACACAGGGGGCACAGCGTACACACATGGGGGCACTGGGGGAGGGACAGCATAATTACACAGGGGCAACAGCATACACACGGAGACACTGGGGGGGGGGGACAGCGATCACACGGGGGGCACTGGGGGGGAGAATTTGTACACACAGGGGCACAGCGTACACACGGGGGGCACTGGGGGGACAGCGTACACACGGGGGGGCACTGGGGGGGCAGCATGCACACAGGGGGCACTGGGGGAACAGCGTATACACGGGGGGCACTGGGGGGGGGCAGCGTTCACACGGGGGCACAGTGTACACACGGGGCACTGGGGGGCAGCATACACACGGGGGCAGCGTACACACGGGGGGGCACTGGGGGGACAGCGTACACACAGGGGCACTGGGGGGGTCAGCATACACACGGGGGGCACTGGGGGGGGGGGCAGCGTACACACGGGGGCAATGGGGAACAGCGTACACATGGGGGGGCACTGGGGGACAGCGTACACACGGGGGACACTGGAGGGGCAGGGTAAACACGGGGGGCACTGGGGGGACAGCGTAAACATGGGGGGCACTAGGGGGGACAGCGTACACACGGGGGGCACTGGGGGGACAACGTACACAAATTGGGGGGCACAGCATACACGCGTACATATGGGGGGACACAGCGTATACACGGGGGGGCACAGCATACACACGGGGCACTGGGGGGCAGCATACACACGGGGGCAGCGTACACATGGGGGGGCACTGGGGGGACAGCGTACACACAGGGGCACTGGGGGGGGTCAGCATACACACGGGGGGCACTGGGGGGGGCAGCGTACACACGGGGGCAATGGGGAACAGCGTACACATGGGGGGGGCACTGGGGGACAGCGTACACACGGGGGACACTGGAGGGGCAGGGTAAACACGGGGGGCACTGGGGGGACAGCGTAAACATGGGGGGCACTAGGGGGGACAGCGTACACACGGGGGGCACTAGGGGGGACAACGTACACAAATGGGGGGGCACAGCATACACGCGTACATATGGGGGGACACAGCGTATACACGGGGGGCACAGCGTACACACGGGTGGCACTGGAGGGGGACAGCGTACACACGGGGGGCACTGGGAGGGGGACAGCGTACACACGGGGGGCACTGGGAGGGGGACAGCGTACACACGGGGGGCACTGGGAGGGGGACAGCGTACACACGGGGGGCACTGGGAGGGGGACAGCGTACACACGGGGGACACTGGGGGGGCAGCGTACACACTGGTGGGGAGACAGCATACACACACAGGGGCAACAGCATACACACGGGGGGCACTGTGGGGGACAGTGTACACATGGGGGGCACTGGGGGGAGACAGTGTACACACGGGGGGCACTGGGGGGAGACAGTGTACACACGGGGGGCACTGGGAGGGGGACAGCGTACACACGGGGGGCACTGGGGGGAGACAGCGTACACACGGGGGGCACAGGGTAAACACGGGGGCACTGGGGGAAGGACAGCGTACACACACAGGAAGCACTGGGGGGGACAGCTGCAGTACAGGGGGGGACAGAGTACACACGGGGGGGCACTGGGAGGGGGACAGCGTACAAACGGCGGGCACTGGGGGGGACAGCATACACACGGCGGGCACTGGGGGGGGTGACAGGGTACATACAGGGACATCGGGACACAGCGTACACACAGGGGGCACTGAAGGGGACAGCGTACACACGGGGGGCACAGCGTACACATGGGGGGGCACTGGGGGGACAGCATACACACGGGGGCACTGGGGGGACAGCTGCAGTACAGGGGGGGACAGAGTACACACGGGGGGGCACTGGGAGGGGGACAGCGTACAAACGGGGGGCACAGCGTACACATGGGGGGCACTGGGGGGACAGCATACACACGGGGGCACTGAGGGGGCAAGCGAACACACGGGGGGCACTGGGGGGACAGCGTACACACGGGGGCACTGGGGGGGACAGCGTACACAAATGGGGGGCACAGCGTACACACAGGGCACTGGGGGGACAACAGCATACACACGGGGGGCACTGTGGGGGGACAGAATACACACGGGGGGCACTGTGGGGGGACAGCATACACACGGGGCAATGGGGGGGGCAGCGTACAAACGGTGGGCACTGGGGGGGGACAGCGTACACACGGCGGGCACTGGGGGGAACAGGGTACATACAGGGACAGGGGGGACAGTGTACACACGGGGGCACTGAAGGGGACAGCGTACACACGGGGGGCACAGCGTACACATGGGGGGGCACTGGGAGACAGCGTACACACGGGGGCACTGGGGGGGCAGCGTACACACGGGGGCACTGGGGGGGGGACAGCATACACACGGCGGGCACTGGGGGGGACAGCGTAGACAAATGGGGGGGAACAGCGTACACATGGGGGCACTAGGGGGGGACAACAGCATACACACGGGGGCACTGGGGGGGACAGCATACACACAGGGACACTGGGGGGGCAGCATACACACAGGGACACTGGGGGGGCAGCATACACACGGGGGCACTGGGGGGGGGCAGCATACACACGGGGGCACTGGGAGGGAGCAGCGTACACACGGCAACACGGGGGGGACAGCATACACACAGGGGGCACAGGGCACTGTAGGGGGCAGCATACACACGGGGGCACTGGGGGGCAGCGGGCACTGGGGGGGGCAGCGTACACACGGCGGGCACTGGGGGGGGCAGCGTACACACGGAGGGCACTGAGGGGGCAGGGTACATGCAGGGACAGTGGTGGGGACGGGACAGGGTATGCACAGTGATTCTGGTGTGGGGGACAGTTGGGGGGACAGGGTAAACACAGGGATAGTGGGGATGGGGGACAGGGTACACACAGGGACAGTGGGTGGATGGATTTACCTGGGTGCAGCTGCTCCTCTGATGGCCCGGGTGGCTGCTTTCTGTCTTCCGGGTGGCGGAGGCAACTCAAGGCCAGTGCTTCACCAGATTGTTAGGCCGCAGGCAGTGAAAGAGCCTTAACCTGGTCCCGACGAGTCCCGGTGACAGCATGGGGAGGACAGAGTCTGGGCAGGAAATATAATAATAATAATAACAATAACAATAATAATGCGTACACACGGGGGGCACTGGGTGGGGGGCAGCGTACACACGGTGGCGGGACAGCGTACACACGGGGGTGGCACAGCGTACACATGGGGGGATGCACAGCGTACACACGGGGGGATGCACAGCGTACACACGGGGGGATGCACAGCGTACACACGGGGGAAGCACAGCGTACACACGGGGGAGCACAGCGTACATATGGGGGCACTGGGGGGGCAGCGTACACACGGGGGGCACTGGGGGTGGGACAGTGTACACACGGGGGGCACAGCGTACACATGGGGGGCACTGGGGAGGACAGCGTACACACAGCGGGCACTGGGGAGGACTGGGTACACACGAAGGGGCACTGGGGGGACAGCATACACACGGGGGCACTGGGGGGGACAGCGTACACAAGGGGGCACTGGGGGGGCAGCGTACACATGGGGGCACTGGGGGGGCAGCGTACACACGGCGACATGGGGGGGGGGGACAGCATACACACAGGGGGCACTGGGCACTGTAGGGGGGCAGCATACACACGGGGGCACTGGGGGGCAGCGGGCAGCGGGCACTGGGGGGGCAGCGTACACACGGCGGGCACTGGGGGGGCAGGGTACATGCAGGGACAGTGGGGGGGGGACAGGGTATGCACAGGGATTCTGGTGTGGGGGACAGTTGGGGGGACAGGGTACACACAGGGATAGTGGGGATGGGGGACAGGGTACACACAGGGACAGTGGGTGGATGGATTTACCTGGGTGCAGCTGCTCCTCTGATGGCCCGGGTGGATGCTTTCTGTCTTCCGGGTGGCGGAGGCAACTCAAGGCCGGTGCTTCACCAGATTGTTAGGCCGCAGGCTGTGGAAGAGCCTTAACCTGGTCCCGACGAGTCCCGGCGGCAGCATGGGGAGGACAGAGTCTGGGCAGGAAATATAATAATAACAATAACAATAATAATGCACTGGGGGGGGGCAGCGTACACATGGGGGCGGGTGCACTGGGGGGGGCAGCGTACACATGGGGGCGGGACAGCGTACACATGGGGGGCACTGGGGGGGCACAGCGTACACACAGGGGGGGATGCACATCGTACACACGGGGTGGGAAGCACATCGTACACACGGGGTGGGAAGCACATCGTACACACGGGGTGGGAAGCACATCGTACACACGGGGTGGGAAGCACATCGTACACACGGGGTGGGAAGCACATCGTACACACGGGGTGGGAAGCACATCGTACACACGGGGTGGGAAGCACATCGTACACACGGGGTGGGAAGCACATCGTACACACGGGGTGGGAAGCACATCGTACACACGGGGTGGGAAGCACATCGTACACACGGGGTGGGAAGCACAGCGTACACACGGGGTGGGAAGCACATCGTACACACGGGGTGGGAAGCACATCGTACACACGGTTTGGGAAGCACAGCGTACACACGGGTGGGAAGCACAGCGTACACACGGGGGGAAGCACAGCGTACACACGGGGGAGCACAGCGTACATACGGGGGCACTGGGGGGGCAGCGTACACACGGGGGGCACTGGGGGTGGGACAGCGTACACACGGGGGGCACTGGGGGTGGGACAGCGTACACACGGGGGAGCACAGTGTACACACAGGGGGAGCACAGCGTACATACGGGGGCACTGGGGGTGCAGCGTACACACGGGGGGCACTGGGGGTGGGACAGTGTACACACGGGGGCACAGCGTACACATGGGGGGCACTGGGGAGGACAGCGTACACACGGGGGGCACTGGGGAGGACTGGGTACACACGAAGGGGCATTGGGGGGACAGCATACACACAGGGGCACTGGGGGGACAGCGTACACACAGGGGCACTGGGGGGCAGCGTACACATGGGGGCACTGGGGGTGACAGAGTACCATCAATGGAACAGCAAAACAATGTTTTGCTTTTTTTTTTTCAAAGTGCCAGGACACTGAGCTTAGCTCCGCCCCTGACACCCATGAAGCTCCGCCCCGTGTTTTGATTGGCCCACATGCCAATCAAACACAATGGCAGGTATTCAATGCTCTGGGCGAGTGGTGACAGCGAGCAGGGCTTCCTGCTCGCTGTCACCACTCACCCTGACAGCATTCAATGTAGCCTCCGCATCCGCCAATTCCCCCTCGCTCCGTTTTTTGAGCGAGGGGGAATTGGCGGATGCGGCTCCAGAAGCAGCGAAGCAGTTTTGGGGAATTCTCACCGTCCTGTGACGGCGAGGATTTCCCCAGAGCGTTGCATAGTGCGAGCGGCCGGCGTGGGGGTTAAACAGCGAGGATCGCTGGTTTTCAGCAATCCTCGCTGTTTAACCCCCTCGCCGGCAGCTCGCACCGGCATTGAATACCTGCCAATGGATGACCATCGATATGTAAAAATATCGATGGTCATCCATTGCATAGTTTAGGACTATCGATGGTCAGTTGCAGAATTGCCATCGATGGCAATGATGGCCATCCCAACCCCCACAGCGTCAAAATGGGGGCGTGGTCTTGCAGGCAGACGTGAATATAGGTCACGCCCCTTTCCGGTAACCACGCCCCCTATTTTACACGGCCTGTGTCCCTCTTCTAAGGACTTAAAAGTTGGGAGGTATGTATGGATCTCTGTATGTATGCTCTCCCTGTCCTGTCACCCTGCAGCTGAAAGCACACTGCCGCTCTCTGCTGCAGGGTGACAGGACAGGGAGAGTGTACATACAGAGATCTACTACGGCAGGCATATAGGCCACGCCCCCTTTCCGGTAGCCACGCCCCCTATTTTACGGCATGTGTCCCTCTTCTAAGGACTTAAAAGTTGGGAGGTATGTATGGATCTCTGTATGTATGCTCTCTCTGTCCTGTCACCCTGCAGCTGAAAGCACACTGCCGCTCTCTGCTGCAGGGTGACAGGACAGGGAGAGTGTACATACAGAGATCTACTATGGCAGACACTCAGAATGGGGTGGGGCAGGCACTCACCGTGTGGTGGGGTGGCCACAAGAGGACTTGTCATGCTACATACACGGGGGGCTTCTGGAGGCAGCAGCAGCTGCTGGCTAGATTTATACAACAATACGCTGTGAGTGTCTGCACTGAAGATCTCTGTATGTACGCTCTCCCTGTCCTGTCACCCTGCAGCTGAAAGCACACTGCCGCTCTCTGCTGCAGGGTGACAGGACAGGGAGAGTGTACATACAGAGATCTACTACGGAAGACACTCAGAATGGGGTGGGGCAGGCACTCACCGTGGGGTGGCCACAAGAGGACTTGTCAGGCTACATACACCGGGGGCTTCTGGAGGCAGCAGCAGCAGCTGCTGGCTAGCTTAATACAACAATACGCTGCACTGAAGATCTCTGTATGTACGCTCTCCCTGTCCTGTCACCCTGCAGCTGAAATCACACTGTCACTCTCTGCTGCAGGGTGACAGGACAGGGAGAGCATACATACAGAGATAGTCTATTAATAACGAGGCATGCACACTGAGGCTGCAGCGCATGGATGTCAGCAGCAGGACAGACGGCCACACTCCCCCTCGCTCCCAGCGCTCCCCCACTCACTCACTCACTCACCCCATGAATTAGCTGCCAGCGCCCCCCACTCACTCTCCCCCCACCCAGTACCTCAACGCTGGCCAGGCAGAAGTTTATGGAGGGGACCTGCAGGAGGCTCTGGCCGCAGCACTTCACACTAGCTTCACCGTCGGCCATCTTGGTACACTGAAGTGAAGCCAATCTGAGGACTCCCCCTAGTGGCGGGACTGCGCATGCGCAACAAGTTGGAGCTCCTATCTCTATAATGGGGCATGTTTCACTAAATTATAAAAAAACTGTACCTATCTGAAAATCCTCAACCCCAAAAGGCACTCCACTGGGACAATATCTACCTAATAAAACAAACCCCAAGTCTCAATTGTTCCCCTACCCCGAGTTATGCCTTCCCAAAAAACCCCTCATAGACTAACATGGGTGACAAAGTGTCATTTCGCGAGTGTCAGAAAAAAACTGGCAGTTGGAAGTTTAGATCGCTCCCAATTGGTCATTTTTTTATATTTCGACCTGAAATTTGGCACGCAGCACCGGTTGACGATTCTACGCGTACATGCCAAATTTCAGCTCAGTACACCCAGTCACTTTTGAGGTGCAGTCCCTCAAACACCATGCCCCCATCCGAAAAGTTCCCTATGGGAAAAATCCGTTCGTTGGATTCAGCCTTAATATAAGGGCACGACCGTGCCCTTATAATATATATATATGTATGTGTGTGTGTGTGTGTGTGTGTGTGTGTGTGTGACCTAGCTCCTACAGGCTGCCAGCTGAAATTTGGAATGTTTGTCAGTGGGGAGTAGCACCAGAGGGCAGTGGACGGGGAGCTGAAGGGTGCTCGGCTAAGGGGGGCAGCTGTGCTGGTGGTGTTGCCAGCTGGTGCACCGCTGGTACACACCTAGTGATGGCTGGGTTATACAGTATATAAAAATTTGCAGAAGCTTTTTGTAATTGCTGTCATAACACTCCCTAAAATACTATTTTGCATATCTAAATATGTTAATTCTAACAACAAGGAGAACATAACATTATACTTTGCTAAAGTACAGTAACATTAGATTGTAAAGGATAACATTATATAAGACTGACAGAAATTACTGAAGCTTATTTGCAAGAAAAAATCCTTAGTGAGATACATCAAAGAGCACATCACTGGAGTGAAGAAAAAGAGGACAAATGAAAAAAAACCTGTTAAGTAACTAATGGCTTTTTTGAGCATATCCCTTGAAAAGCATTTAGAAAATGTAGCCTTTTAGTGTTCAGACTGAGTTATTGATTTAAGTAACACAAGTTTTATTACTTTTCCATAGTAAACTTGCTAATGAGAGAATTTTATTTTAGCCGCAGAAAAGCTATTGGATATAGATCTTATTGAAGAAAAGCTTTTGTAGTTTAATCAGCTTCAATATAATTTGACACCAAAGAAGATTCCTACAGTGCTACATTACTTACCCAAAATACCTCCCCTTGGTTTCTCATCTGCTTTGAACAAAGTATTAATTATTGTTTGAATATAGAAAGTGTTCACTGCTCCACAAATTTTCTCTTGTTCTTTATTCCACAAAATGCATATACTGTGCTAATTTGCAATGGTTATTTTCTTACAACTTTTTTTAACTACTAAGTTGTACTTTATCATCAATGTACAATGATTTAGAAAAAAAACAAAACAGAAATGACATTGGATATTAATGAATCTATATTATTTCAAATATTCTAGAATCATTTTATGCAAATACCCAATACTTTGTACATGTAGAAAACAGTAAATTAGAAGTAAATTGACCATAGGCCTTATCCGGTGTGCCAATAGGCTAATAAGTCCAATGGATAGAAGTTTTATTGTTTTAGCATTCTTACAGAAAGTGAGTGAGGCACTGGTGGGCTATGCCTTCACTGTCATAACAGCATTGTAAACCCTGGGCAAGGCAAAATGCACTGGGGGCCCTATCCACTTATTCATAGGAATAAGTGAAAAAAAAAATCTAATTAGCACTCCATCAGTCCCATGCTGTTTATTCACATGCTTCAATACATTGAATAGCTATCAGCACTTTGATTGGTGGATAGCTCCAATTATCCAACAATTGGCATGCTGATAGCTATTCAGTCCAGTGTAATCCAGTCAGTGTCTGGCAGTATTCTCTATCTGCCTCCCAAGGTGCTCCAGAGGCATCAGATCAATCTTGCTTGAAGGCCCCTAGAAATGCCCTGGGCAGCTACCCGGTGAGACTATACGTTAAGATGGTCCTGTGCCTCCAATGACAACCCACACATTGCAGAAGCCACCAGTGTAGAGGATGTGGTCACAGACTTGAAATTCAGCTTGACATATAGGGCATGGCTGGAAAAAAATGTGCAAGCCAAAACTGAGGTGCGGCCCCAGCATTGGCACACAACATGTCATACTGACCACTGATCGTTTTACATCTAATGTTATCAAGGCACGTAATAAAGAGTTTCCATAGCAGATCAAGCACACACATCATTATGTGCATCTTTATGGGGATTTGATAGTTACATTTCTTATTATTGTATGGCTATGTTTAGCAATCTCCATATGACTGATGGGGACACCTAATTTCATACTGGATTGTATACTGTATGTCCATATTACATTGAATGGTAGATTGTAAAGGAATGTATGCATGTTGATCTGGACTTTCAGCTGGAAGTGTAAGGCTGGGTATACACTATGCAATATATTGTCCATTCAGCTGATGAATGATAAAGTGGAAAAGTTGCCCATAGCAGCCATATCAACTGTACAAAGCAGTAACTACAATGCCATACAAAGCATGTACTCCATGCAGTGTTGCTGAAATTGCTGTGTTTGAATAAACCACAAATAGAAATGTAAAACGTATTGCTGTTTGGCTTTTGCTATAAACCCTTGAACGTCCTGTCTCCTCGGCTCACAATTGCAGAAATTAGTCTATGGCTGCATTGTTCTGTCTGAAAGGTTTGGCATTATAGAAAACCAGCCATTGTTTCGCTTAATAATACTCAATAGCAGAAATGTTCTGGTGTTTGACAGGCTTGCTTTTGTACTTGTGTTATGATCTTCCTCTCAGCACAAGGACATTGACACAGCTATAAAATGAATCTTCCGATAATTAGCATAGCACAATTTTTTTAACTTTTTTTTTACTATACCTAGGGCTTAAATGGAATTATTTATTTCATTATTTTGCCAAATGCTGGAAAATATGTTTTACAGAACAATTTGAAGATGAAAAGACTGAAAAACTCAACTACAGTACTGTATATGTAGCATAGTGCAAAACTGTCAGAAATACATCCTATGTAACCTATATTGATTGGGTGGCTCATGGAACTATTTGAAGTACAGTATTTGTTTCAGAAAAAATGTATTTATAGTTGATCTGAACTATTTATCAAAGTTTGGAAAAAAGATAAAAGAGACTATTTACTAAGTCTTGGAGAGAGATAAAGAACCAGCCAATCAGAGCTTAACTGAAATGTTTTTTTTTTTTTTTTTAACTTACAGGAGCTTGTTGGCCTGTTAAATGACAGTTATACCCCTTTCACATCGCAAATAATTACCGGATACAAGCCGGTTTGACCCAGTATTTAGTGTGATGTGAAAGGGGTTACCGTGTCCCTTAAATGGGTAGCAACATGGCAAAATGAACCGGTAAAAAAACAGAGTTCTTACCGATTCGTTGTCATGTTGCTTGGCAGTGTGAACGGGTTAAACAACCTGTTTCCCATTCCCACTATGTAGGAGGCAGCGCTGCCTCCTCCCCTGCCCCCGATGACACGCGACTCCCTGCCCCTCCCCCAGATTACGTCAGCGGACCGGCAATAATGCCGGTTCACTGTGGGGATGTGAACATCCCAAAATGCAGGTTCACTCCGGGACTGAGCCATTTCAAAGTCTCGGTGCAAACCTGCCTTTTTGCTATGTGAAAGCAGTATGTGTTGCTGTCACATATCTGGTTATGCAGTATTGGCATTGTAACTGAGATGCAGAGACTCAGCCTTTGACATGTACCACAAATGGCTATAACACACCTGCATTTTTCCCATCACTCCCCATTGCCTCCCACAAAATGGTCACTTCCTGTGAATCACTTGAGAATAAAATCTTAATGCGTCCATAATTGCAATTCTATCTCAGCATGTACACATCGCGGGGGATGCATGCGCAAACCACGGACAATCGCTAAATTCATATACATCAGAATAGATTGCAATTATGAATCAGCACCCATTGTCATAGCTCATATTATTTGCATTACAGTTTTACTAGTTCGTTTCACAAATCCTATTATTACAATAAAGTAGGTATGTGCACCAGACACTTTTCAGATTTTGTGTTTTGGTTTTGGATGTAGATTGGTTTTGCCAAACCACCCTTTCTGGGTTTTAGTTTTAGATCTGTATTTTGCTTTGTAAAAATATCAAAAACTGCTAAAACGACATAATTAGGTTTTTTTTGTTCCTACAGTATTATTACCTCAATAATATTAATTTTTACTCATTTCCATTCTATTCTGAACACAGCTCACAATATTGCTTTTAGGCCAAAAGGTTGTACCAAGGTAGCTAGATGACTAAGCTAAGCAACACATGTGGGCAGCACAAACTCATGGCACATCTAGGAGTGACACTGCAGTGCAAGACAAAGATGCAAGATGGAATTGTCCTTGAGACTTCCCTCCCACCCTTATGTTGTATAAACCGAACATGCATACAACATTAACAAACCAATCATTTATACTGCTTTCACATTGCAGAAATGGGTAATGACACGGTATTCTTAAATGGGACTTTAAAACGGGTCTGAGCCTTGAGACCTTTCACATTGCAGGTGAAAACCGTTTTAAAAATCATTTAATACCATTCAAAATTCAACCCGTTTAACCCCCAAGGGACACGTTTCAAGCCATTGAAATAGAGCCATTCACACTGCCTAAAAAGCGGCTTTAAAACGTGTAGGACTCTGCTTTTTAACCTTGTTGAAATACCGGTTATCTTTAACCGGTAATTCAACTTTGGCACTTTCACATTGCAGCCTTAAACGTTTTAAAATGGGAAAAAAACGGCAATATACCGTTTTAAAAGTGCAATGTGAAAGGGGTATTAAGCGGCAGGGTCTGCCACACAACTGCGGTTAAAAAGATTGGTTTGTTTGTACCCCCTTAAAACAAGCTGCCAATGCTACAAAGAGCACATAATTCAAAGAAAATAGGTAAAATATGGAATTGTCCTTCTGAAAAAAGATGTTGGTGGCGGAGATTGCTGGGACTAGTGATGAGATAATGGCACTGCATCTTTGTTGGGGCTGGCAAAGACAAGAAAGAAGAGCTAAGGAAGAAAAATGGATGCTCATAGTAGGCTGAGCTGATGAAGACATACTGGAGTATGATATGGGCAGGTGTGATGTAATGTTCCTGAGTCCTTGTAGGAGCTGGCAAAAATGAGGAGGAGGAGCTGAAGAGGTAAAATGTATGCTCATAGCCTAGCTGACAAAGACATCCTGGAGTATGATATGGGCAGGTGTAAGATTAGGCCCCAGCATCGTAGCATCTTTGGTTTGTTTGAACCCCCACAAAACAAACTGGCAATGCTCCAAAGAATACATGCAGGTGATTCAGATTGGGCAGGGGCGGGCTGGGCCGGGGGGCAGAGTGCCATGTCCCCCCCAGGCCGTTCTAACAGGAGTGCTGTGGCCCGCAGCGGCTGCCACCTCACCTTTTGCTCCACTTTCGGTGGCCATGTTCCTGTAGGCTTTTAAAATGTGCCCGCGGCTACAGGAACATGGCCGCCGGCCTCCAGGGCTATGTGGAGGAGGGCCCGGCAGCTTGTTCCCTCTGCTGCCTGTCGGTGACAGACGCTGGGTGTGGACTGGACGTCATGACGATGACGCCGCCCGCCAGCCCATGCGTCTGGAAGGAAGTAGGACTAGGAGCAGCAGGCAGGCAGGCAGACGGAGGACTGGAGTGGACAGGGAATCAGGGACTGTGGCTGCAGGAAACAGAGGCTGGGAGCCGCCGCAGCAGCAGCAGCACCAGGTGAGGAACTCACAAAAAAAAAAATTCTGCTGTTTCCTGAGGTGTCCTCCTTTTAATGTGTTAAGGGGGAGCAGACTGTTATGTCCTCCTATTATTATGCAGGGGGAGCAGCCTGTGGTGTCATGGCATTTTAAATTAATGTCATGACACCACAGGCTGCTCCCCCTGTATAATAATAATGCCATGACACCACAGGCTGCTCCCCCTGTCTAATAATAATGCCATGACACCACAGGCTGCTCCCCCTGTATAATAGTGTCATGGCATTCATTTTATTATACAGGGAGAGTGGCCTGTAGTGTCATTGCATTATTATTATACAGGGGGAGCAGCCTGTGGTGTCATGGCATTCATTTTGTTATACAGGGAGAGCGGCCTGTGGTGTCATGGCATTATTATTATACAGGGGGAGCAGCCTGTTGTGTCCTCCTGGTATTATGCAGGGGAAGCAGCCTGTGGTGTTATTGCATTATTATTAATAAAAATGCCATGACACCACAGGCCGCTCTACCTGTATAATAAAATTAATGTCATGACACCACAGACTGCTCCCCCTGTATAATAATAATGCCATGACACTACAGGCTGCTCCCCCTGTATATGTATAATAGTAATGCCATGACACCACAGGCTGCTCCCCCTGTATAATAAATTATTATACAGGGTGAGCAGCCTGTGGTGTCATGGCATTATTATTATACATGGGGAGCAGCCTGTGGTGTCCTTTTTATTATTAGAAGACAGGGGGAGTAGCCTGTGGTGTCCTGATATTATACAGGTTAGCAGCCTGTGGTGTCCTATTTTTTTTATTAATACATATTTTTTAAACGAAAAACCTCAATTTAACGATGCGCTGTTACTTATGGGCCGGTGCTCTGGACTTGCCCCCCAGGCTAAAAGTTGCAAGCCAGCCCCTGCGCATGGGTGAGCGTTATTTAGCATCTGCGCATGCCCATTTCTGCGCATGTGCAGAAGCTTGGTGTGAGCAGGCATGACAAAATGCTTGTGCGAGCAGGTGGTGGTGGTAAGGTATTAGCGCCCATTGGAACGCCCAGCATGGGGCAAGAACCAGATATTTTCCCTCCATTGATGTCAAGCATAAACAATTTTTTTCTATTTTCCTCCCAAGGGGCAGGACACGGAGCTCCTGGGTAGTGTGTGTTCAAACTAAAATAGAAATTGCAATGTGAAAATAAAGCTGTCTAACATGTGTGGGCTTCATGTAAAAGCAGGCAGTATTTACTCTGCAGAGATAAACAATGTATTTATTTGTCTCCCTTGCATACCAGTAGGAATTTAGTCAGCCAGTCACAGAATCTGTGCAGTGTGTCATTTATGTAAAGTGTTTTCGTTTAAAGGGATAGTATGGTACGCCCATGTTAGTTAGATTTCTGTCATTATAACACACCACATATATAATGCTTGAGCAAGATGAAACGCTCACCAAAGATACTAAACATGTTAATTCCTGACTTTTAAATCTTGTGAGCATGTGGAATTAGGGGAAGAGGTGGTGTTCTCTTGAACAAATTTTACAAAAGGGAAATGTGTTCGCTTTGCCTCTTTACCAAGGAGAAGCAGGAACTCTGCAGCAACAACATGTATTAACATCTCACACCCTGGAGGAGTGAGGATTATTGGCAATTGATGCCAGAGCCCCGACAGCACATCGGTTTGGGTGAATAGATCTATGGAATGGAATGCCGTCTGAGTTCGGCAGCAGTTCGGGATGCCGGCCGAACTTGGATTTTTTTTAAAGGGGCAATAACTTACAAGGCATGGTTTTTCCTTGTAAGTGTTTGCCCCTTTAAAAAAGTCAAAGTTCGTCCAGCATCCTACCTTGCTGGCTATCTCAGGTGGCACTACATACTGTCCACATGGTAGTAAATTAACAAAGCGCAAATTCAAATAAAAAATGTAATATTCTATTTTTTACTAATTGTAAAATTCATTAGTAGACATTTTTAAATCATATCATAATATAACACATAAAATATAATATATAATAAATCTACAATGTAATGAATATCTAAGAATCCACTCTAGCCTTATAACCTTATATAACAGTTAGAAATTTTGGTACTCTTTACCTAAAAGGGCGCCCACGATTTGGATCTTGGGCATCGTAAGGTAAAAAAATCGCGTCGGTCGCATCGCATGCGACCAAAAAATCACATGCGATGTGATCGACGCGATTACCGCGATTTCCCAAAGGGAACAATGTTAAATGTCCCAATTGTCCCGATTTTCCATAGGGAACAATGTTAAATGGCCCACAGAGGCCAAATAGGCACCCTGAAGTGTGAAATGGCCCCCCCAATTGTTAACGCCACCCCACGATCAACGTCAACCCGAAGCGTGGCGAGCGTAGTGAGCCCGCGAGGGGCGGCGGTACGCGTCCTACAACCTTTTCATACCCCCACTATCCACGTCGGCGTGGAGTTGAGAATAGAAAGTGTGGCGAGTGCAGTGAGCCACCGAGCCCGAAGCGTGGCGAGCGCAGCGAGCCCCGTGAGGGGACGTGGACACCTTTACAGGTATACGCGTCCCCTCACGGGCTTCACAGGTGTCCGCGTCCCCTCGTGGGGCTCGCTGCGCTCGCAACCCTTCGGGCTCGGTGGCTCGCTACGCTCGCCACACTTTCTATTCTCAACTCCACGCCGACGTGGATAGTGGGGGTATGAAAAGGTCGTAGGACGCGTACCGCCGCCCCTCACGGGCTTGCTGCGCTCGCCACGCTTCGGGTTGACATTGATCGTGGGGTGGCGTTAACAATTTTGGGGGCCATTTCACACTTCAGGGTGGCTATTTGGCCTCTGTGGGCCTTTTAACATTGTTCCCTATGGAAAATCGGGTCAATTGGGACATTTAACATTGTTCCCTATGGGAAATCGCGGTAATCGCGTCGGTCGCATCGCATGCGATTTTTTGGTACATGCGATGCCTGCGATGGGCGCCCTTCTAGGTAAAGAGTACCGAAATTTTCTAGAGACAGTTATTTCAGTCTCCTCAATTATAGTCCCGTGCAGGTTCAAAAGAAACATTATATACAACAAGGAATCAGTTCTGTGTGAGCAGAATTTTAAGAATTTGTCAGGAGCAAACGCACAATTTCTAAAGGGGGTTTCTATATATATATATATATATATATATATATATATCACAAACGATAGTGTTACCAAGTGCCCAAATGATAATAGTCTTTCCCCTAATTTATACAACCATGATCAACCAAATTTTCATCAGAAATAAAACATTTATTAAAACAATGATATAAAACAAGCGTATTGTTGAATTTTGGAACGGTAATATTCTCCAATATGTATCATAAAAAGTACCCTATTATGATAGAAAAACATTTTGGTGACAGGAAGCGGGAGACAGGGGCAGCAGAGGGCCCCTTAGTCCTCAGGTGCCCCGGTGAACGTCACCTGCTGCACGTATTGTAGTTCCGCCTTTGTATGTATTACATTTTATAAATGTTATTTAATAGAATTCAAGGGATTGCAGTGTATTTCCATTACCCAAGGCTATATTGTTTGTGGAATAAAACATATCAGGGATTTGCTGTTGCCATACCCATATTGGATACAGTGAATTATTATTCATTTTTAATCATGTTGGTGCTCCTATACAATATATATCTATAGTGAATATTTAGAAGTAATTCTATTGAAATATTTGAGTATGAACCTAGTTATGGGAAAATATTTTATTCTGAGACATATTTGGGTATGGATAAATTGCAGCCATATTGATTTAGGCATTACATAGTATACAAACATAGACAAACCTAGAAATATAGAAACATAGAAACATAGAATTTGACGGCAGATAAGAACCACTTGGCCCATCTAGTCTGCCCCTTTTTTTAAACATGTTACCTCAAACCATATTTGATCCTTATTTTTTTGTAAGGATATCAATATGCTTATCCCAAGCATGTTTAAATTGTACTACTGTATTTGCGTCTACCACCTCTGTTGGGAGGCTATTCCACTTATCTACTACTCTTTCTGTGAAAAAATTCTTCCTCGTATTTCCCCTGAATCTTCCTCCCTCTAGTTTCAGTGCATGTCCTCGTGTTCTGTTGCTCCTCTTCCTGTGAAGAATGTCTCCCACCTGTACCTTGTTAAAGCCCTTGATATATTTGAAAGTTTCTATCATGTCCCCCCTTTCCCTGCTCTGCTTCAAAGTATACATATTAAGATCTTTTAGTCTTTCCTGGTACGTTTTGTGATGTAGGCCATGCACCATTTTAGTTGCTCTTCTTTGTACAGTCTCTAATGTATTTATATCCTTCTGGAGATATGGCCTCCAGAACTGAACACAATACTCTAGGTGAGGTCGTACCAATGACCTATACAGTGGCATTATTACTTCTTTCTTTCTACTGCTGATACCTCTCCCTATGGTAATGGATGATCCCAGATCCAAATACCGTGTGACAATAAGGGGTGTGGCCTCATGGAAAGGAGGCATGTCATCACAAAAAGGGGCGTGGTATTACACATTAGACGACACCCCGTAATGCCCATTACACATTTTAGCAAACTCTGTAATACCCATTACACATGAAGCCACATGCCGTAATGCCAATAACACATAAGGCCACACACCGTAATGCCCATTACATATTGTGCCATACATCATGATGCGCATTACATACTATATAACAAACCGTAATGCCCATTGCATATTTGACACGTAAGTGCCACTTACCTACATGCTCATTGCTTGATGCCAGGGGCTTCATTCTCAATGCCAGGGGCTTCATGTTTGATACCAAGGGGGCTTCATGCTTGTTGCCAAGGGGGAATACATGCTTTTTGTTAAGAGGGAGTTAAATGCTCATTGCAAAGGGGGAGTGAAATTGCTTGTTGTGGGGGGGGGGGATTGTTTGTTGCCATGGGGAGGGGGATTGCTCATTGCCAGAGGGGAGTGAAATTGCTCATTGCCAAGAGTGGAATGGGTAAGGGTATTGCTCATTGCCATGGAGGAGTGACACTGACAGCTGCTAGATGCACACGATTTAAAGAAATAACAGCCGGGCAGAGAGAGCAGGTCCGTCAATATTTTCAATTCAATTTAATTAAATTCTCCTATTGCAAGCCAATAGGAACTTGCGGTCCGGCAGTCAATCTGGAGAGGCATTGGTGGTATTGGTGGCCGCTCCTTTTGGGCTGCCAGACCATGCGCTCCTATTGGCTCCCGGTCCAGTGCGAGAATTGAAAATATCGATGGACCTGCTTAGGCTGGCAGCGCACAGCTCTTTCTGCCTGGATGTAATTTCTTTAAATTGTGTGCGCCCGGCAGTCTAATGGGTGGTCCGGTGCACCACCAGACCACCCCTTAGATTCGCCTATGTATACAAAGACAAAATAATGGAAATAGCTGTAGTTTTGGTTTTTGATTGTGTATTGGCTAATTGATTCCATATTAGATGGGATATAAAGGGGGCTTCTGAGAACATGAGCAGCTATCCTTCCAACATTTGAATTGGAGGAAACACCTTGAAGACTGCTATCTCAATGCTGCTGTTGTGATAAGATCTACTTCTGGAAATATACTGTATGTTTTTGGTGTGTGCAAAAAATGTTTTTATAAATGCAATAAATGTTTTATAGCACAATATAGAGTTATTTTGTATGTCTCATAGAAAGTTCACATGATAAGGCAAACTGTTTAATTACTTTCTGCTAAGTACTGTATGTACTATGGAATTATCATGGACTTTTGCAGTCTGAATTTAGACGATCTTGCACTATGAAGTGCTTCTGGTCTGTATGAACTATTAGATACAGCAGTAGAGCAGGTGTGAGGACATAAGGAAGTGCAATTCCTCAGAGAAATCATTGAATCATAAGAGACTGTTTATTTTCTTTGATACTATTCTGATTATCTCTCTCTCTCTCTCTCTCTCTCTCTCTCTCTCTCTCTCTTGAGCTTGTAGATAGATGCAATGATTGGTATGCTAGTACAGAAAGCTGGTATGATAGTTTCATGCATACATTGTATCAACACAATGCTATCTTTCAGATTGAGAAGTTACTAGTGTTATAAAATCTGTCCATTGCACTCTCTTTCCCTACTGCACGTGTTCAGTCAGCCAATTGGGAGTGTAGGACGAGGATGGACATTTAAAAAGGGCAAAGTAAAGAGAAAAAAAGATATATTGTAATTTCTAATTTGTAGTTTTGTTAGAAAGTGCTTAAAATGTCATGCATTTCCTTCCTAGTTCTGTAACATGAGTTTGTAAAGATGTGAAAAATTTGTAACAATTGATGGTGCAATTCAGAGTGTGAGAGCTTGAGGTAAAAAGGAGGAGATGTAACAGATTGACTCCGCCCACTCTTGTAGTGTCCTGCTTGTAACAGCGTCATCTGCATGCTAAAGTGAAAATAGCACTGACACATTTTATATCTCAAGAGTAAAATTAATGTTCAGATCTGGCTCAGCTCTAGTATGAATTCATAAAGCAACATACAGTGGAACAGGGGAATTCAAGGCTTGATGTAGGTTACAGTGGATTATTTAGCTAGAATGAAAAACATTCTTAAAGCAGCATGTGATCTGTACACAGTAATCCTTTCCAGATATGTAGGAATGTAATACTTTCTTGTAATAGTAAAGAAACTAGCAAGAGTAAATTACATCTTTAATAGAATTTTATTGTTAATAAGTAATTGACAAATACATGTGCAGTGTCATATTCTCAGGAGTTCTTCACAAAAGTGAACAACGTCTCTGCTGAGCTAAAGATGTAAATTGTGTGGGAATATAAGGATGGACATCTAAGGATGGCTTAACCCAAGCTCTGAAAAGCTATGATTTTTGGTGTTTGGTACATACAGCAGTTGTCAGGCCACAATTTGCCAATGAGGTTTATTCTATGTGGGTAAAATCCAGTGTAGATATAAAGGAAGGATGGCTAGGTATATATCCTCCATTACAGCAGCTCTTCAGAGTGGATTAAATGATCAACCAATCACCTGATCACAAGACATTTTCTAGACGTTACGCATAATTTGTCCATTATCCGTTATTGAATGATTGATAATTTTCCACTTTATGGAGTTAGTTTGATGGTTCTGCGCTCAGAAAAAGCAGATTTGATCAATTAGGGCAATATGTATGGTAAAAAAGAGCTCTAAGTGAATTTGAAATATATAAAAATATATAAAAATAAGATAAATGTTAACAATATATGAATAGAAATATACTGAGTGGTACCTGTAAAATAAATCAATGATTAGAAAAATGTTTATACCCTTTTGGGGAATAGGTGATTTTTGTAAAGAATTGTTGTGACCGGTATTTCCTTTCCCTAATTCCCCTTTCACACTTGCAAAAATACCCCGGGTTTTTGTACATGAACGCGCATCAACCCAGGATTTAGCTCTGTATGAAAGGGTCTTGTCACCGCATCCCATGTTCAGATTCCGGAATCGACACAGGATGCGGTGAGTGTGAATGGGTATTCTGGGTCAGCATGACCCAGATCCCGTTCACTGCAGTGAAAACACTTCCAGTTTCAGTAGAAAGCATCGATTACAGCAGTAATGGCGGTCACAGCAAGGTGACTTAGCCGGCATCTGTACTGCCTCAACATCAATTTTGGATACCATCTGGCACTGCAGAGAGCATCCTTTCATTCTATCCATGGAGCACCAGAATTCTCCAGTAACACGGAGCAACTCAGGGTAAGCTTATGGAAAGAAAATACCGGTCACAACAACTCTTTACAAAAATCACCTATTCCCCAAAAGGGTATAAACATTTTTCTAATCATTGATTTATTTTACAGGTACCACTCAGTATATTTATATTCATATATTGTTAACATTTATCTTATTTTTATATATTTCAAATTCACTTAGCACTCTTTTTTACCATATACATTTTCTGCTTTAAATATAAATGCTGTGGGTACATGATCAGGTCAGATATTTTTTTTCGAAATAATGCATTTGTTCTCCCACCCCGCACATTGCTGATTTGTGGATTATAAGGTACACTTGCTTGTATTTATTATCCTGAGGATTGTGGCAACTCTAAAACGTTGACATAACTTACTTGTGTATTTATGTTTTATATTAGACATAGAGCTGCACCTTTGACTTGGTAAGTTTTTGAGTTAGCTACATTACTCTTGATTTACCAAGTAGACATTACCTACTGTACTATAGCATACCTCCCAACTTTCATATTCCTATTAGATAGATCTGCCATGCCTATGGACTGCTCACTCCTGAAAAAGGGGTAGGGCCTCAGATGGAGCGAACTTGAGCTCATGTGGAGGGGGCATGGCCTAGTGCAGCATCACTTGTTTTTGTACTTTTGATGATGTGCACAGCTCTCCCCGAGCAGCTGAACAGCCTCCGGCTCACCTCCTTGCACTGAATAGATGCTGTGCTCATGGGCCATTTGCAGCTCTGCACAGGGGCGGCCCTTCTCTCAGGCAGAGAGGGGGCTAACTGATCGCAGAGCTTCAAAAAGTTGAAGCCCTGCAATGAGGTCTGAACTGGCCCCATAGTTCTAATGCTTTTTCTCTCTAAATAATGTTTGCTTTCCAAAATGTATGGTGAAACGCCTTTTTCTTTATCCCCTCTGGAAGTCTGAATTTCAAATGAACAATATAATTGAATTTGTTTCAGACTGCTTCTCATTAAATCCTACTAAACTTGGAGTACGTATTTGAACAGAGCATGTTATGTGATATAGCAGCATCCCAATCTAACGGTTTATTTACCAAATACAACCCTCTATTCTACATTTGAAGGAACATTAGATTAAATTACATTTATTATAATTTCACAAGTTAAAGTTTAGAAAGAATTTTGATTTGCAAGCATGTATTCAGGGCCGGTGCAAGGCACCGGAGCGCCCCAGGCGAGTCGGGGTGGGGGCGCCCCGGTGCCGGTGGGGGTAAAAACCTTGCGTCCCCGGCGTCCCTGATGAGTGCTGGTGCGTGCAGGGGTGTCCGTGCCGCCGGGGGAACCTGCGGCGCTGTTATTGTGTATAAGCTGGCTGAGGCCGGCGGGGTCCCTACAGTGAATAGAAAATAACTAGCGCTTCCCGCGCCGCTGTGCACATAGCGCTAGTTATTTTCTATTCACTGTAGGGACCCCGCCGACTGCGGCCAGCTTATACACAATAACAGCGCCGCAGGTTCCCCCGGCGGCACGGACACCCCTGCACGCACCAGCACTGCAGGGACGCAAGTTTTTTACACAGGTACCACAGTTCGCTAACCCTCCATGCTGGGGGTGAGGGGCGAACTGCCGCCCTCCAGGTGCCGGTGCCCTAGGCAAATGCCTAGAGCTGCCTAGTGGTGGCGCTGGCCCTGCATGTATTATCACTTCAGAATCATTGAGGATATTACAAATAATTAGCTACACACAATATTTGTTCAGCTTTCTCAGCATGCAGTCTTTTGTTATATAACTACTTCTCCCAGCTAAAACTATAAAAGCACTTGCTAAAAGGCATCTACTCCATTTAATCATTTAAATCACTGTGTTTGTGAGTATACTATGCTTTATTCCAATATACAGCAGTTTATGCTGAAGTAATACACTACATATGCTATTATATTGTAGTAATAAAGATACTGTTCTGACCATGTAATAAGGGTTGCTAAAGTGCGGGTTTTTAGAAATGGAGAGATGTTGCCTATAGCAGGGCCGAAACTAGTATTTATGGCACCCGGGGCAAACAAGTAATCTCGTGCCCCCTCCCCCCCCAAAAGCAGAAATGCCAGCATGATGGAGTAGGGGGAGCAAGGGAGGGCTAGAGGGATGGGAGGAACAGAGAAGAGAGAGAGAGAGAGGAGAATGGCAGGTGGGAGGGAGAGAGAGAGAGAGAGAGAAGGCTGAGACAGGCACCACTTTATCTCCCCCCACATCAAGCACATTAATGTGTTACACAAAATTCAGGCAGTGCACGTAAGCAGGGGCTGGCAGCATCAGAAGGGTCCAGTCCTCGGCACCAGCAGGTCCTGTCCTCGGCAGCAGAAGCATACTTAAATGGCCTGGTCCCCTGTATTTCTTCCTGTTTCTTGCGCCGGAGCAGTCACTAGATTGTGATGTACTGCTGCCGAGCCATGACGTGCTCCTCTCTCTCTCTCCCCCTCCCTCCAGCCACTCTCCCTGCTCTCTCCCCCAGAAAAGCCCCTGCTGGTTCACAGTAGAGATAGGCAAAACGGGTCACTAAGACGAGCCAGGATCCAGCGGATCAGTCCGTGAAAAGATCCAGATCTTTTACACGAATCAATGGCTCGCTTTGAAGAAAGGGGTAATTTGATAATAACGAAGCATAATTTGTTTTACAATCATTTATTGCCATTTTTGTTAATTTTTTTTTTTTTAAACAGTGAGCTGAACAAATAGGAACATATATGACCGAGTAAAAACACTGATCGATGGCTGGGTGCATAATCGCCATCGATGGCAACCATCGATGGTGTCTGCACCAATGGCCATCCCTAGCAGCAGCAGCCTTATTATTCTTTCTTTCACTTGCAGTCACAGCACTGAACTCAGTCTCCTGAGTTAGTACATATCAGCTGCCACAGGCGGCAGTGCTGAGCTCAGGCAAATGCATTGTAATTAAAAGCGAAACTGAAAGTAAAAGAACGACGGATCACCTTTTTGGGATCGGCGGCTCACTCGTTCTTTAATGGGATCCGTTCAAAAGTTTTGCTTCGTTCGTGAACGACCCATCTCTAGTTCACAGGAGACGGAGAGGAGGTAAAGTGGGAGAGAGGGAGCATCAGAGATGGGGTAGATCAGTGGTAGCCAACCCTAGCCCTCGAGAGCTACCAACAGTTCACATTTTCCAGACAACCTAGCTGCTGCACAGCTGCACTCATTAATCACTGACACATTTTAAAATATCCACAGATGGAGCTAATTAGCTCACTTGTGATTCTGTGAGGAGACCTGCAAAACATGCACTGTTGGTAGCTCTCGAGGACTAGGGTTGGCTACCCCAGGGGTAGATGAAAGAGTGGAAGAACGAGTGAGCAACTTTCAGTGCCCGGGTCCCGTAACCCCCTAGCCCCCCCCCCTAGTTATGGCCCAGACTCTACAAATGTGTATTTTCCTACCGTACCACAAAAGTCCTCACTGCAAGTGACATCACAAAGGAACCTTGATCTGGAGCCATGTTGCATGCACAGATAATATCTTAGTTGTCATACCATTGAAGTTGTAACCACATCTGAATCCGGCTATGGAGCCCACATCATGTCCTTAGTGATTTCTCTACTGTGCATGTGCAAATATCACACCATATTCTTGGGGATTTGTGCAGTGCTGCTGACATGGGGCTCTGTTCACTACTTACCCTGAATCCATTATAGAGGTGTTATTAGATATGCTGGATTTCTCCTTGTAAAAAGTACCCAGAATAATTCAACTAGAGACCCACAATCACCATGCAAACAGCGGCAATGCAGCAGTCGTAACTTTGCTCGCACTCTCCGTAGTAGAGACCAAAAGACACAAACTGTAGCTAAGTTAATTTGCTCTATAGACTTTTCTAAGATGCCTACAGTGCAGATACCGACATGATAAATTATCCAAAACTTAAATCTAGTGATATGTATTTTATATACATGTTCATCTAATTTAAATTAAAATGCACTGACCTTGAACTGTTGTTTCTCACACATTCTGTATGGTATTCTGCATTGTTCTCCAATTAACAATTACATATGCTGTGCAATCTGTAAACTAAGAATTAAAATTGTAATTAGAACAATTAGAACACATTTTCAGTAAGTCGTGCTGTTAAGTGCCTATTTTTGTGTCTTGGAATGCCTGTACTGTGTTTTCATGGTGCATAGCAGACATAGAGTTCCTTTTCCTGAGACAAACATTTTGACGACTGTACAACCAAAAATGTTATGTGACCATTTGATTGCAAATCAATGAAATCCCCATTGGGGGGAATTCATTAGTGGATGAAGTAGGTTAGGTAGGTTTCCATGGTTGATAAATTTAAATGCTCAGCAATGGCAGCATGATTCATACCCTTTGCTTGGATATGCACCCCTTTTGCTCAAAATTGCATGCTACCTTATGGGGCACTGTGCTAGGGGATAGGGTAGTAAGAAGGTTAAAGGAGTTATTAAACTAGATGTGGGGGGAGGAAATAGTAAGAAATTATGAGCGGAATAGGGTAGCAAGGAACATGGCGGAGGAGAGAGGTGAAGGGGTATACAAATAGTATAAGAAATAACCCACAATTGATAGGCTGATTAGGCTGCAGCTTAGGGCTCCAGAACTGGGGTGGGGGGGGGGGGGATTGGACACGGAAGGGTTGTTAGCCGGATTTGACACTCCACCTCTGATACCTATCCAACCACAGAAACGTCACTTCACGTCATGCCAATGGAACACAGAGGTGATATTGATTTAAGGGAGGTAAAAACCTGGGTCCCAGACATTGAAATGGTGGGAAGCAAGCGGCTACTGTCAGCATAGCAGTGTCGCTGTCAATGTCTGGTATCCACAACAATAGAACTTTGTAACACTTTAAGGTTAATGTATATAAGTGCACATATAATACTTATATCTATAACCTATAGCAATCACAAATGCAGAGAAAATATATATAAATCTTATAAGGAGGAATTGTAAACCGTATCGCTCCTATGTGAGCACATGAAAATGTAGTTACATTTTATCTCTCATAGAGCTTGCCCTTATTCTGATCGGTGCGGCAGGAGCCGCATATGCGGCTCTGACCGCACCAGGCGAATCCCCGCCTTCCATACGGATCGCCACGGCCGTCCGTACGCGGACATGTGGCGATCCGCATGAATGTGTACGGGGATACGCCTCCTCCATGGTGGGAGCAGCCCCTGCATTCGATGGTCGCCGAACATCGAATGCAGGGCCGCACGCTCCACCAGGTCCCGCTACACAAGACCACACGGACACTTGTCCGTGTGAAATCTTGTATGGGGGCGGGCAGCTGACATCCGGCGATGTCAGATGCCCGCCCTGTACCCACGCGTCATAGCCTCATTAGCATGCGTACGCCCCGCGTTTGCATGGGAACGCCCATGAAACGCGGGGCGTATGCATATGCAAATGAGGCTTCGTAGCCCCTCACGCCCCTATCCACCCCCTTTGCGGCGGACAAAATACGTGTACGGCGAATTCGGCTGCACATGCGCAGAGTAGCCTCTGCACATGCGCAGACCGAAAACATCGGCGGAACGGCCGCATGCGGCCGTTACCGCACGAAGCAGAATAAGGGCCTTAGTTATTATACTCGTCATGGAACAAAAAATACTAATTCCAAAATTATAAAATAAATATTGCAGGGAATAATATATGTCATATATAACACAAATGTTCACTTGAGACATACAGATGGGGCCGCTCTTGTTGTTTTCGCCAGACTGCCATCTGCAGGTTTCTGGCAGATGGCGATCCAGCAGACGGGGACAGGACATGCATGGAATGGATGTCTTGACGTGTGTGTGTCCCATTCTGGAGCAGTGTGGCGGGTGGTGGACAGTGCAATCAGAGCCGCTCAGATGAGAGTGTTCCAAGAGTGATGAGAGTGTTCTTCTGGTGTTCCAAGAATCGGGTTCTAAGGATTCTCGTGGTTTTACCTACATACCTGAGCCCACAGTTAATCTCTTTTTTTCTGTCACACATTGACTGTCTGCTGTCAATGAGTTTGAATTGGTTGCAGGTAGTGGTTCCGGCGAGCGCTGGATGTAGCAGGCGGCGTTGGTGGTAGGGGTCGGCAGTGGTAGGGGCATTGGCGACATCAGGCATCAACGGTTGTAATGAGCATTTGTGGCAGTGGTAGCGTGGATTGGCATCAGCCTCACCAGTCACTGACTACACCGCATGTCATTGCCCTCAGGACTAAGGGCCCATTTCTGCCCAGACTAGTATTGACTAGTACAAACCATTTTGAACAATGTCAGATGAATGGCCCAGTGCAGACAATAGGGTGGACCCCACTGCCTGAGGGACCTTCCCCTTATTGTAGGGCTGCAGGGCTGACCTTTTCTGTGCCACCTATATAAGAGACCTGCCACCTACCCACATGCTGCCTCTAGTTAATAGACTGCTGTACATTTTTTCCCATTAACTGCTATCTGTGAATTAAATGCAGCTCATAAAGAGAAAGCACAAAAGTGTCACAGACAGAGTAGAGACCACTTTGATCCTGCCCCCACCAATGTACATGCTCCCTGTTCTCTGCACCATGTAGGATATTGGGCTTGTACCCCTGAAACCCACTCCTTTCTAGCATATTGTGAACTAATGGTTGGATTGGAGGAGAGGGCCCAAACTATATTTTTACACCTGCACCAACTACCAGGGCTGCCACTTCAAGATGGGGGGCCCAGGATTGATTTCTAGTCCCCCCCCCTGCTCACTTGCGGGCCGGAGTTACTGGTCACTGCTGCTGCGCTGCCCCAGCTGAATCCCACTGCTCCAGGAGCACTTCTAGACCACAGTCTTCTCCACCACCTCTGGACACTCGTGGCCATTTAAATTATGGTGTAGACTTGTGAGCCAATCAGAGCTTGCGGCCCAGCAGCCGGAGTGTCTGCCATTATACGAACTCTGATTGACTCACCAGGTGGTGCCGTATTTTAAAGGACCACCAGTGTCCGAAGGTGAAGGAGAAGCCTGCGCTCTAGAAGCACTCCTGGAGCAGTGGGTTTCAACTGGGGCAGCTCTGTGGAGGCAATTGGGCATGACTACAGGGGATGCGGTGGGCATAATGAGTGACCTGGTTCCTTCCCTCTCTCTCAGAGTGGCCAGGCCCAGGACAGCTGTGCCCATAGTACCCCTTTTATGGCGGCACTGCCAACCACTGTCAAGTCATTGGTAATTTATAAAATAACACTTCTAGAATAAATATTAAAATCACAGATTGTAATTAGATAAAGTTTCACAAATACATTTAAGCCAACATGCTGTGAAAAGGTGTTTCTGAGATAGATACACGGCATTGAAAATAATAAAATTGGCTTAATACTGCATATGCTCTAAACTATGGAGAGGTTATCAACATGGGAAATTCAGTAATCTCTAGGGATTGTGGATATTACCACTGTCTCTACAGTACATACTGTACGGCATTGATTATTGACTGTATGATCTTCTGTATCCTGACTGTAAGTTTAACTAATGGTTTCTAGCAGCAAAATCAATGTGATAAGAAACTAAAATGGAAAGAGAAATATTAAGAGAAATATTCACTGTCTCTGATCATCTTAATAGCATTCAAAGCATGACAAAGCTCTCAGATGGCTTATGAGCACTTCATCAGTGAATTACAGAGATTGATTAACACAGCTTTAAGCAGATGTCACAACTTCAAAAAAATGATACTGAACTTTCAAAGAAGCTATTTATGTAAGTGTAGCATGCAATGCTATAGGTAAACAATGTCATGTTCTGGCTCTGATTTTTAACTAGAACAAAAAAAAAATTTGACAGTTACAGTAATAAAGGAATTCAGTAAGTATTTTTTGTATTATACAAGATACAATGAAGTTTTTCCTGATGCAAAGAAAAGATGGCTGGCGGCACTCCCAAAGGTGAGAATAAAGACATGCACCAAGCGCTTAGTGAACCAACGTTTCAAATGTATTACACATTTCCCATCAGGGTGTATAAATATATATATATATATATATATATATATATATATATATATATATATATGGAGTACAATTGTAAGTTGGCGCCCCAATTTTTGATCACCACAATTAGATCAATCAAGCCTTAGGTAATTTCACTCTAGAATACAGTAAAAAGTCCATATAATTTAAAAAAAAAATTTTTTTTTTGTATTTGACTTGAATTCTCCTCTGCAGAGTTTTTTTTTTTTTTTTTACAATTTTTATTGAGTTTTTTCATTAAACAATACAGTAGTCAACAAAGGAGAATACATACAAGTACCATTCCCGTCTTGTGAAATGAACTAAGTCAGGCAAATAGGATCATAGCTTGTAGTATTGATACCAACAAACAGTGCCACCTCAACAAGGGAGTATATACTACCTAAGGAGTAAATTGAAACAGGAGTAAATGTACCTATTCAGGCAGCGTTATTGGTAATAAACCACAACATGAATGGATATATCGATACACAAAATAGTTGTGAAATAAATGACTGCAACAAGATTTCAAGAGGAGGCGGGGAGGGGGGGGGGTAATGAGAGGGGTGGGAATTATGAAGAATATTAAGGGTGAGTGGGAGGAGGAAAATAGAGGGAATTGGCACCATTTCTAGTGGGAATTGGGGAAAGAACTGCAAAAACAAATAGAAATAGAGAATAGAGATATTAGGTTGGCCTATTCTGAACAATCATATATGGACAGAGGTTCGGAAAGGGCTGTCTAGAAAGGTTACTAATTTTAGTACTAGTGCAATATGGGGCTTTCAGAAAGGAAAGGAAAAAGAAAGAGAAAGAAGAGTTCCTATTTCTTTCATCACCTTCATCACACTTCGAGCAACTTCACTCACAAAACATTAGATATTTGTAAAGGATGATACCGCTATTCCTAAAATACAATTCTATCACAAATAACTCAAATCATACTGGGTTTGAACCATGACATGTTCCTAAATGGTTTTAAAAGGTCTTCTTTAGTATTGGGTGGAAGAGAGGAAATGTACGGTTTCCATATATCATAAAATTTGCGAGATCTCTCTTCATTGTGGGCGTCCATTATAGACCGTCTTTCCAAATATAGCAAATGGAGGAGTTTTTGCTGAAGTTCATTGAGGTTGGGAGGAACTTTAGAAGTCCAATGTATTAGAATGAGTTTCTTGGATAAAGTTAGTATCTTAACCAGTAGAGGGAAGGATGACGAATAGCATTGCGATGAGTTCCAGGAGCCAAAGTGGAAGAATATACATGCATGGAGTTCTGGTGCCAAATGGATGAGGAAGAGAGAGTTGATGAATGAGGTGACTTTGTACCAGAATCGTTTTATTTTCCCACAGTCCCAGATGCAATGTTGAAATGAGGCAGACGAGTGATGGCATTTTTGGCACGCACCTGTCTCCTCTTTCACCCAGTGTTTTCTTTGTAATGGTGATATGTAAGCTCTATGGAGGAAGCGGAAATGGACTTCTTGCAGATAGGCCGAAGTAAGGTGTTTAAACGCTGCGGAATAAGATTTGTGTAGATTAGCGACTTCCACATTAGTTGGTATGAATGGAGTCCATGGAGCAGTGATGGTAGACCAATTTGTAGAGGGATTTGATGTAAGCAGTTGAAAGTATAAGTCTTTCGTATGATAAGGTTTGGTAAGAAGTTGTCGGAATAATGTGTTAAGAATGTCAGGCGAATTCAGAATATAACAAGACTTCTTCAAAGACACAATATAATGTCGAAGCTGCAGGTACATAAAAAAGTGTTGGGAAGGTATAACATATCTTTCCTGTAGAGCAGAGAATGGACACATCTGACCCCCAGGATCAAAGACTTTGGAGATACTTGAAAGACCTTTTTCTTTCCAGCAATAAAAGAGGGAGTTGTCTAATGAAGGTGGTAAAGCCGGGTTACCCCAAATAATGGCATAAGGAGAACTCTGGTGGTCTCTGTGTAATTTTTTGTTCAAGGCTAGCCAGGCCAAATATGTGTCATGGAATATAATATTATGAAATATTTCTGGTGGTATATCTTTGACTTTGGAGTGAAGTAAGCCAGCTGGGGAGAATGGATAAACTAGGGCTTGGTCAATTTGAGGGCATGTGTATTTAGTGGAGCCTAGGAGCCAATCAATAATATAACGAAAGAGAACTGATATTGTATAGAGTTCTAGGCTAGGTACCTGCATACCTCCCATGGATCTGGGGAGTTGTAGCTTTGAAATGGAAAATCTCGCTTTTTTCCCTGACCATATAAATTTGGAGATAGTTTTTTCAAAGAGCGCGAAATCTGCTTTGGAGATGCTAATAGGGAGCATCTGAATTAAGTAAAATATTTTGGGGAATAATATATTTTTAACCACAGCTATACGTCCTAATATAGAAAGCGGAAGATTAACCCAGTTGTTTACAGAGAGAGTTATCTTTGCCAGAACGGGTGAAAAGTTGATTTTATAAAGATCTGGAAGGTGGGACAGTATATATATGCCTAGGTATTTGATGTTGTTTGACGCTATTTTAAAAGAGGATAGTGTAGGAGAGCTAAGTAGGGAATTAGGAAGTGAAGTTAAGGGGAGTAATTCCGATTTATCAACATTAATTTTGTATCCTGACACTTTACCAAATTTATGAATCAGGTCCATGATCACAGGTATACTGGAGGCTGGATCTGAAATGAACAGCAGCATATCATCTGCGAAAAGTGATACTTTAAGGATGACATCCCTTATACAGATCCCCTGGATGGAAGGATGATGCCTTATTGCCATTGCTAATGGTTCAATGGCTATGGCGAACAAGAGTGGGGAGAGTGGACACCCCTGTCTTGTTCCCCTGGCAACTGGAAAGGGATTCGATAGGTTACCGTTGCAGTAAACCTGTGATGAGGAGTCTGTATACAGGGCTCTAATGATGTATACAAAGTGAGGAGGGAATCCAAATTGAAATAGATGGGGCCAAAGTATCATATCAAATGCCTTTTCGGCGTCTAAGGCTAAAATAATATTACTAGTGGTAGGAGAGGAAGTGGCAATGTGTTGTATTACAGAAAGGACTCTACGTACATTGATTACTGAGTGGCGACCTGTAATAAAACCTGTTTGATCAGGATGAATGATTTGTGGAAGAATTTGTCTGACATGTTCTGATAGGATTTTTGTAAGAATTTTGTAGTCTAAGTTTAATAAAGAAATTGGGCGATATGAACTTGGGGATGAGAGGTCTCTGCCCGGTTTAGGGATCAATTTGATAATGGCCGAATTAAAGTGAAGTGGGATTGAGTGATGGGTCACTATATGATTATATGCATCAGCTAGATATTTAGTAATATGGGGAAGTAAAATTTTGAAACATTCAATCGTGTATCCATCTGGACCTGGGGCTTTTAAGGGTTGCATGCGTTTGATAGCCTGAGTGACTTCTTCCGGAGATATCGGTGATACAGATGGGTCTGGTCCCATCTTGGCAGGGGATGGCGCTGGCGTTGCCAGCCGCCATCACCCGCCAGCGCCATGGCGATGGTGAGAAGGGAACGCGCGCGCACGAGAGGCGCGCGCGTCCCCTTCCGACGGCGCTTCCATCCGTTCCCCCGGGTCCCCGCCGGCTTGCCGGCAGTAACCCGGGGTCCCCGTCGCCTGCCCGCATCCCCCTCTAACCCCCCCTAACCCTGTCCGTCTCCCTGAGGCGGAGACGGACAGGGTTTCCGTCGCGCTGGCGACAGAGACTGAGACGCGCGTGCGCGTGAGACGCACGCGCGTCTCAGTGTATTCGCTGGCGCGCAGCTGGCGGGTCGCCAGCGCGGACGTTCTGGCGACCCGCCAGCCAGGATGGGACCTGACCCATCTGTAGTAATGAGGTGACATATAGTTGAGGAACCTGCTGGTAATGTAGGTTAGAGGTTATCTCTGTGGTGATAGAAGGGAGTGAAGCATCAGTTGGATGAGTAAGAGATTGGGAATCAGCTTGTATACATGGATCCGGAATAGAATATAAAGTTTCATAAAATGAAGACATTATTTCTGCTATTTGTTTAGAATCGGTAGTAACGATTCCGTCTTTGGTTTTTAGAGGGTGGACCAACATCGGGGGGCGAGTGCCTCTGAGTAGGTTTGTCAATAGTTTCCCCATCCTATTACCAAATTTGTGGAATCGGTAGTGTACTGAGAATAAGTGTTTATCACTTAATGTCTGAACCAGGTCATCGAATTTAGTTTTTATTGTAAGGTATAGCATTTTATTGTTGGGCATGGGGTTTTATTTAAAGGTTATAAATGCTTCCGTTAAATCCTTTTGTAAAGTGATATAAGACTGGGCGAGAGAACGTTTTGAGGATGAGGTGTAAGAGATTATAAACCCTCTCAGAACTGCCTTCGCAGTCTGCCAAAACAGTACTGGGTCTGAATTCGAGTGATGTTGATTATTTGATTCATATTCCTGCCAGGCTGCGGTTAATTTTGCACAAAAATGGGAAGATTTGGCTAAATGGGCTGTAAAACGCCATAATTTGGTGGCATTTGGGTTAGATAATTGTGAATTTAATGAAAACCAGACTAGAGCGTGGTCGGATATTGCTATAGTTTCAATTTCTGTGTCCTCAACTCTTGAGAAGAGACGATTAGAGATTAAAATGTAGTCTATTCTGGATAGTGTGGAGTGGGCCGCAGAGAGACAGGTATAATCCCTGTCTGTGGGATGCAGAGTTCTCCATATGTCAACCATCTGAAGTTGGGACGCTAAAGCGGGAACACCAAGTGCAGGTAGGGTAATAGACCTATTAGGAGGTTGTGAACGGTCTAGAAAGATGGAGGATATTAAATTAAAATCCCCACCTAAAATAAGATTGCAATTGACATGGGGTAATAGCAATTTAAGTAAAAGTCTGTAGAATGATTTCTTATATATGTTGGGGGCGTATATACTGCAAATTTTAAATTCCTGATCTGATAACCTTGTCGATATTAATATATATCTCCCCTCCGGGTCGGCATTAATGTCAGTGGCAGTCAAATGTAACCCTTTTCTTGCTATGATGGCTACACCTCTAGATTTAGAGTTGTATGACGACGCCGCCAGGAGAGTCAAACCAAACATGTTAAGTTTTAATGTCTCTGTTTGGGTTAAATGAATTTCCTGGAGGCAGACTATGTCAATTCTCTGCTTCTGTAGATATTGCAAAACTTTACATCTCTTTGCCGGCGAGTGAAGCCCACCAACATTAAGAGATCCTATCCGGTAAGCTAAGGGGGCCATAAGACTTGTAAGTCCAGAAGAGTGTTTCTAAGAAATACCAACCTAATAAAAAACCTAATTAGGGTCAAAAAAGTTAGTACTGAGCATGTATTGAAGAATTTGGGGAGAGGAAGAGAGTACCAGACTGGTGCCAGGGGCGAGTGAGTTACCAAATTGGGGGAAGGGGAATATGTTAATAAACAGAACTGCAGAAGGCAGTCCAAGGGGAAGTAAACGGTGGAAGGCATAGCTTCCGGAAGGAATATTACCATAGGGGGGTTAGGTAATAGATACTTGAAATAGTCTAGTATTTAGCTAAAAAGTGTGGGGGGGGGGGGGAGGAGAAGAAGAGCCCTCCAGGGGGGGGGGGGGGGACACCCTTATAATAATAGTAGATAAAAGGAACCTAGATAAAATGCAAAACATCACATAATGTGAAACCTTCAATTTTTTATAACAACCGATGTCTGCTATTCAGCAAAGACCACAAGGGGATCTTCACTAATTATATTATCACATAATAACATACATTAATAACATACATTAATATGGTGAAATGGGTAATAGGTGATTTGTAAACTTAATTAAGCCCAAACAAATTCAGTATCTAAACACTTAAATGAGATCCAACAAGCCTAAATAAGGCATCCATCTTTAAACTGCAAAACCGTTATATTGAAACCCATATCCCCAAATTAGGGGTCAGCAATAATTGAGGAGTCATCTCCACTTTTTTCTCTCAGGTACACTTCTGCGTCCCGCGGGTTTGTAAAATCATAAAAAGTGTCGCCTTATATAGGCGCAGCCTCGCAGGGTATAATAGAGCAAATTTCTTTTTTTCTTGCACCAATTTAGTGCAAGTTGGTGAAAAGGCCTTTCTGGCTCTGGTGAGTTCTATGGAGAAGTCCTGAAACAGAAGGAGCTTGTTGTTTTCCCACAGGATAGGACGTAGTTTCCTGGACGCGGTCCAGAACACCAACTTATGCAGATAGTTTAAACATTTGAAAATGACCACCCTAGGGCATTGGTCGTGCTGCTTGAGGGGGCCAATTCTGTGGATTCTTTCTATTACTAGATCCGCGCACTGCTCTGAGATACCCAGTAAGCTAGGTAAGGTGACCATTGCGAATTTCATAAGATCTCGATCTTTCACTGTTTCTGGTATTCCCACTACACAAATATTATTTCTGCGGGACCTATTTTCGATATTATCTAGCTTATTCATCAGTGCGTAGTTTTCTTTTTGTAGTTTAATTATGTCTGTTTGTGCTGTTGCTAGATCATGAGATATGCCGCCAATTTGCTGTTCTGTAATGGTCACTCTATGTGTGAGTTGTTGTAGTTGGGCAGAGATATCTAAGACCGCTTGGGAAATAAGTGGACCTACTGTGGATTTGATGGCATCCACCATTGTGGCGTAGGTGAGAGGAGGCTTAAGTGATCTGCGTACCTGTGGAGTATCACCATTCTTTGAGCTGGCAGCTGCTTTCTTAGAAGCTGGCGATGCAGGCGGGGTGTTAGAGCCTGACGCCATGTCGGAGCCTGCACGTCTCTTCTCCTGTCTCGATTTGGATGACTTAACAGGGGTAGCCGGTGTGATGAATCTCTCCATATGCTGTGAAAAAGATACTGGGAGATGCACAAATAGAGAGAAGAAAGAAGCTGCAGAAGGTTTGTGATGCTAAACTATAAGGGTCACTCCTGGGGCTCTATATTGGTGCTTTTCAACACATGAGGCCCAAATCCAGAGTCAATTTAGTTATAGACAAAATATGAGTGAGAGTTAGAAAGGTGCCCTTTTTTAATCACACATCAATAGGAGCTTCCAATATAATCTCAGCTTTTTAACATAGTACTCCACTGGAGTATGGAAGCATTGAAGGCAGGGGGGTGATGAAGAGTGAAGCTGATCAGAGGATCCAGACCTGGACCAGCCTGGGTCTGACTCTCTGAATCCCCACTCTATAACACTGTAAGCTGATATTTCCAATCCAAGATGGCCGCCGTCTGTGTAAAGCTCTGTGAGAAGAGCTCCTGCTGGACTCTTTTAACAGGTGTGAGGGGCTCAGTTCCTTAATTGGGGGGGGGGGGGGCACGGGCACTGGGGGACCTCAGGGAAGCCACCCAATGATGTTAGGCTGGTTAGGGGGGGTCCGGCGCACTCGTGACCGATTCCCACGGTCCTGGAAGTGCGGCCTGGGTAAGCTGCAAAATCTAGCCCCCCGCTTCTGGAGCAAGAGTAGGCCGCAATCTGCGGGAGCCTCCTGCTTGGTTCCCCGACTCCGCGGACCTTACTCTGCTATGCCTACTGTGTGCTGGGGCCAAGATGAGTCAGTAGGGGGGACGTGGAGGTGCTGGAGATCAATTTATTAAGTTTCAGTCAGTTGCAGGGTGCTGAGCTCCTGCAATGCACATCTTCTCAGCTCAGCAGCCAGGCCACGCCCCTCCAATTTCAAATGTTTATTAAAAAGTATTTTTCCACACAGTGGTAGCGTTATTCCAGATCTTTATAAATTTCATTGAGACATCTCAGACACTTGGAAATAGCAGAAGATACCTTAACGGGACTTCATCGGGGGTTAACGGATCACAAGAATAGGTTAAAGGCACTTTTCACAAGAAGAAACAATTCGTAACAAGATGGTTAATGGGTCCTTGTATACATGAAGTACCTATTATTTTAGTATCTATGTTAGTAGATCGGCTGAACGGAGAATGATCTTCCTCCAGACAATGTCGCTAAAGATTATTCTTTCTGACGAAAAATTTGCAGGTAAGATCTCTTTAAGTTGGTATGCCTACAAAAGGTCAAAATGATGACGATATCACCAATTGGTCTGGGAAGACCCAATGTGTTATATATAAGAACCCATGCTAAATTCCTGGTGGATCCAGCTTAATTGATTTAAAAAGCGATAAATTCAGTACAGAATCGGGATTATTCTAGAGGCGATTCTCACCTTCAGTAGGTGTGCTCTGGTCACTGGTCTGTCATTCAGACAGAACTCCTTCAATCTATGCTCTATATGAAAATATTCCTAAAATGGATTTCTCGTATACATCTGGTAATTACAGACCACTTTTGTTCCCTAATTTCTCTTGCCACTTCCCACTTGCTTTTTATGTTCTTATATATGTCTATATGTGTTTTACATAAATAAAAAGAACTATTGCACTATATGCATTTCCTTTACACATTTTTTTCATATACACTGGAAGAAATACCCTGAGAACAGGACAGCACCCCAACACACAGTCTAATGTGAAGTTTGTCTCGCTGGTCAACCCCTGATTGACCTATATGGAGAAGAGGAACGGTACTCCCCTTGAGTGGTGGGTTTTGCTGGGACAGGACAAACCTACCAGGGCAGGTTTGTCCTGCCCCAGCAAAACCCACCACAGGACATTGGAAGCCCCCCCACTGCCCGCCTCCCCCCTCACCTCTGATCCGGCGCTTCCCTGCCACCGCTGCCCTCGCTGCCTTAGCCACCTGTCACATTCAGCAGCGACTACGGTGGCAGGCTGGGGGATGTTCACGGCGGCTCGGGAGTACTCAGGTGCCTGAGCTCTCCCAAATCCCCCCGAGCTGTGCCAAACCGAGCCTGCCGCCAACGTCACTGCTGCTGTAAAATGAGTGGCAGCTGGCGGCATGGTGGCTGTTTCAGGGGAGCTCCGACGTACACCCAGAGCAAAGGTGATGGGGGGGCTCTGCACACCTGGACACCACTGGCGCGCACTTATTCTATATTAGTGGTATGTCCGGAAATTTTCAGGGATACCACCCAAGGGGTTAATAAGAGGATCCGGGACTGAGTTCCTGCTGGTTCCTGCTGAAAAATAGAACTGAGTATAGTTTATATTTATACATTTTATATCTGTATGCCTATTTTCAATTTAAACTAATGTTTGCACATGACCTGTATGCATTTTGAGATAACATTAAATGTCAACTACTGTGGTGTTTTCCTGTCAAGAAACAATTGCTGATATCCTCAGAGAGGCTAGAATAATGAACACTTCCAGCAAAATGCAATTTCTAAGCCAACCTGATAGGATTCTAAGAATTCTCCTACATTAGGTCTCATTGCACTACTGACTGAACATCAGGCCATAACACATAAAAGATGAATCCACAATGCTAGCAATGCATTAAAAAATATTCAGAGACAAGGGAATCCCTCTGTGATTTAAAGTCACCGAAAAGATAATGATGAGCGGAGATCTGAATGTAAAAACCAGTCCATAATATCATAGAAGGCCAGAGATTCTTTCACATAGAAACCTGCAATAAATAAGAAGCTAATTCTACTCTTTTTTCTTCTTACTTTAAGCACTATTCTCTTATATAATTAGACCATCTTCTAATTTATTCAGGTATGCCACTGAGACTGTGCCTTTATTTTACAAAATGAGAAGATTTTATAGAACTCTCTTAAAGTGGCAAATAAAGTATGAGTTATATTTCAATGATAACATAGCACATGAAGCATATGGGTAGGCAGATTTAAAGTGACCTTAATCAAGACCAAGCAGGGCCCTTGTCACAAATCAAGAAGTTTCACCATGTAGATGGGTGAAATCAGAAAATCAGAAGACTACACATATAACACCTACCCTTTGTTATCATGTCTGCATTCATTTTGTCTGTTATGTATGTCAATGATTTATGAAAATACACAGTTTTTGCCACAGTCTAGAACTGCAGCGCAGACCTCATAGTCAGAGCCAGAACTCTGGGCGCTAATGGAGTCATCTGCCGCCGGGCTCCTGCTCCCAAGGGGGCACCTCTCCTCCCCTGCAAGTTTGAATCAGTTAATTGAAAGCCATTGACATCACCTCTGTAGCTGACTCCCCCTCCCAGCAGGACCATAAAAGTCACAGTTTCTTCATTTGTAAACATAATATACATAACATACATACACACATGCATACATACATTTATATATGGTAGGTGGGTGTATGTGTGTGTGTGTGGGGGGGGGTCTCCAATATTTATCTTGCCTCCGGGCAACTGGGAAGAACTTACGCCACTGCTCATAGTGCAGGGGGAACCACTTAGCACATACATACAGACATGTTCTGATGTATGTAATATATCAGGGGCGTAACGATATTCGTAGGCCCCATAGCAAAAGTTTTTAAGGGCCCCATATTTAGCAACTGATGGTGATAAATGTATATAAAACATATTACTTAGACAGTAAAGATGGGCCCACTTCAGCTCTGGGCCCCCACCTATGGTAGTTATGCCATTGTAAATGTTCTGGCTGGTTCCCCCAGGGATCAGCAGCACCGAGGGTTAGATGTATTAGGTGTATGAAGCAGTGATAAGGGAGAAGTGAGACTCAGCATAAGGTATCAATCTTCTTCTAAGCCCACTCTCAGACTCCTGTGAAATTTGGGGGTGGGTTTAGAAAAAGTGTGATACAGGGGAGTAACTAACTATTTATCGCCCCCCCGCCGCACGTTTATTCGGCGCCCCCTACCTAACCTGCCCCCCTTCTTACCTGTGGTCTGCGTCCGACTCTCGCCCGGCTCTCTGTCGGGACCTTCCTGACGTCACGGTCCCGGCCGGCTCCTGCTGCTACAATGAAAACGGACTCTTAGAAAATGGCTGCCCCCATACTGCAGACAGAAAACTGTCTGCAGTATGGGGACAGCCATTTTCTAATTGTCAGTTTTCATTGCAGCAGGAGCCGGCCGGGACCGTGACGTCAGGAAGGTCCCGACAGAGAGCCGGGCGAGACGCAGACCGCGGGTAACTATAGCCCCGCAGCTCCCCCGGCGGCGCCCCCAATTTCTCTGCGCCCCCCGCCACCGCGGGGGCTGCGGAGCTATAGTTACGCCACTGGTGTGATACCTTATGCTGAATCCAGAGTCAGTTACATGCGGCACTGCCGATCATCAAGGGAATCAGCCAGCACATATACATCAGAACCTGTATGTATATATGTGCTAAGTGGTTCCCTACTGCAATATATTGTCAGCATTGCAGCCCCTGCTGCAAATAAGGAGAGGGGGGGTGTGTGGGTATTGTGGAGTTATAGACTCCTACAATAACCACCAGTCCTGGCGCTATTTAGAAAAAACAATAATAAGGTGATAGATTAATTTAAAATAATTAGTCCACGGCTGCTGCAGGTGTTTAATGAGTCTGCTGGGGGCTCATTAGAAAACAGAAAGAGGGTTGGAAAAAACACTTTGCGCTGCTCAGTGGATAATAGTATATGTGTGAATTTCTGCCAAGCAAAAAGAGTACTGGACACACTTAAACAATTTTAAACTTTATATCAAATTAAATAATTAGACATACATACAAGACATAATATACAATAAAATATTGAAAAATGATTTAGCAAGCAAGGTGGCGTCGGTAGATTATAATAATCAAAAATAGGCTGATGATACTATGGCTTTATCCGGATTTAATAAAAAAGAGTTAGTCAGGGGTTAATCAGGGGTTAATTCCTGAAGCTGGTTAGGTGGTTTATGGCAAACAGATGGTATTTGTAGTGGTTAATGGAAGCACATACAAAGCTGGTTAGCGAGTAGATGGTAAACGCATGAGGTCCAAGCATATATTTATAAAGGCAATAGCGTATCTCACCCTCTCCTCCTTGTGATGTTTTTAGGGGGTAGGCGGGGAGCCAGATGTTTCTGCGGCTCAACCCGGGGGTGGTAGGTGATGATGTCCTCCGGTATAGCGGGGTAGCCAGCAAGATGCACGGGGAGCCTGATGTTTCTATGGCTCAACCCGGGGTGGTAGGTGGTGATGTCCTCCGGTATAGCGGGGTAGCCAGCAGGATGCACAGACTGTGCGCTTGTAAGAAATGCCGTATAATACGGGTAGCTCCAAGTGTGGGAGCGCAGTACACAACGTGTAATCTGGATAGCTCCGAGTATGGGAGCGTGGTGCCACAGCGTGTAGTGCAGGTAACTCCGAATGCAGGAGTGCGGCGTCACAGCTGTGTCAGGGATTTCCAGAAGTCAGCCAAGGCAGATCTGACGTCAACGCGTTTCGTCTCTATGGCAACTAGAGACTTTTTCAAGACAATTTCTGGTCTCCACCTTTGAGTATTTATAGGGCTTGGTTTTCATTAATTAGTAATCAATTAATTCTAGACAGTTAAATAACATATAAATCTACATAAAAGAAATGTGTCCAGTATTGTAACAATATAGCACATTAATATTTACATAAAATAGATTTCATTAGTTAGTATATAGATCGCAATTTCATCATAGAGTTTAATAGGTTAATTAATTGCATTCACTCAAAGTGATACATTCTCTGCTAGTACATAAATCATTATAGGAGAGAGGAATAGGTCAGGGTAATTTGTGATGAGAATTCTCAGTTGATACAAGCTTCATTCTTATATATATCTCTGCACTCATATCTAGACATATATAAGTCTTTCATAATTCCAAAAAATGAAGTAAAGAGAGAAATATATAAATATATAACAATTTTTTTTTTTTCCATATATATATAGAAAAATGGCATATAATAAAATAAATCAATAAAATCAATATATACATAAGAGTTTAGGTGAGAGAGTAAGTATAGGAAAAGGGAGTTGTTTAATTTTATTTTTGTTTTTCTTTTATTTAGTCAATTAAGTATTCATTCGCACAATGTTTTTATTTTATTTATTACTTTAGCGATATTTCAATAACAGAACAATAAAGGAAAATAGCCATCTAATAATATAAGATATATAAATAAAGTGTGTATATATATACAAATATTTGTAGAGGAGTACAGACAAAAATATGAAAATATATAAATAAAGATGGAGAACCATCCAATAATCATTGATCCAGTAGTTTGGCTCAATTGTGTTGATATCAGGTTGCTGCCGTGTGTCCAAAAGTCCGGAGGGATTGGGGGGAGTGGCGACTGCAAACTGCTGGCGTCGCAAAACTGTGCGCCAGTAGTAGAAGCCAGTCTGCCCAATTCGTCCGGAGTGGAACTACCAAAAGTTGATATATTTACAATTATTTGCTGGTTTTTTAATACAGGAATTTATTGTCAGCTACAAAAAGATTGGGCTTACGCAATAAATTTATAAGGTGTTTATTAGAGGGAGATATATAGAGAAATATATATATATGGCATAGATAGAGAGTATGCATAAATTCTAATACGTATATATATATACATGTATGAATATGAAAAAAGAGGCAAGGACATAGACATAAAAAATGGTATCAAATAAACAGAGGGAGTATAAGGGGTATGATGTGACAAAAATAGATAATAGCAATCCTTATAAGATAACCCACACATTTATTGTGTATTAACATAAAGATTCTGGGAGTGTAAAGCAATTTACAGTCAAGAGGAGGTTTTATAGAATTCCGCATCTACATGGAAGGGTGTAGTGTGGATGATCTAGATGGTATTAATCAATCCAAACAGGTTAGGTCCAGGGCTTCATTTATTCCCTGGGGACATAAAGTATCAAGTTTGAATATCCATGAGGACTCTGCTACGCAGAGTTTCCTGAATCGGTCGCCACCTCTCTTGGTGTTAACTATATGTTCAATACCCATGATGGTGAGTCCAATTGGGTCACCATCATGGTATTGAGAGAAGTGGCGAGGAACACTATGAGTAAATAATTTTTTAATAATATTGTTCCGATGCTCTCTGAATCTTGTTTTTATGCTCCGAGTAGTGCGCCCTACATATTGTAATTTGCAAGGGCACTCAAGAACGTATATACAATAGATTGTATCACAATTAATAAATTGTTTTAGATCAAACGTTTTTTTATTGTGACAGGAAGTTATGATATTTGTTTTATTAATCATGTGTTTACATGTCAGACAGACATTTTTATTGCATTTGTAATTTCCTAACGGTTTATTTGGAAACCATGAGTGCTGGGGAACTGATGGAAGTGGGGGTAGTAGACTTGGTGCTACCGAGTCTTTCAGATTTCTGTTCCTCCTAAATATGATTTTTGGTTTCATAGTGGACTTTTGCAGGACCTTGTCATATTTGAGAATCTCGAAATTATTTAGTATAATCTTTTTGATATTTTGTGATTTGTTGTTAAATTTAGAGCTAAATATTAGGGATTCTCCCCCAGTGACAAAGGAATCTCTATTGTGTGTTTTGTCTTTCACTTTTAACAGACTTGTTCTTTCGACCGTCTCTACTTGTCTAAGAGCCTCTTTTAATAGTGTGTCGGGGTAGCCCCGTCTTTTGAAGTGCCCCAGCATAATTTTCCACTGTGACTGAAAGTCACTGTCTAGTGTACAGTTCCGACGAAGTCGGAGTAGTTGATTTTTTGGAATATTGGAGATCCAAGGCTTGTGGTGGCCACTCTCAAAATGCAAATAGTTATTTGTGCCAACTGGTTTAACATAATTGGCTGCAATCAAGAGCCCGTCTTGAATGGAGAACGCAATATCCAAGAAATTCACTGAGGTGAAACTGAAATTGTGAGTAAATGTGAGGTTATAAGTGTTGGAGTTGAGAAAATTAATAAATTCCTGTGCCAGATTTTGTCCACCTCTCCAAATAATGAAGAGGTCGTCAATGAAACGGTCATAGAGGACCAGATTCTCTCTATATGGGCCGCCCCATATAAGTTCTTCCTCTAGGCGACCCATATAGAGGTTGGCAAAACTAGGTGCAAATCTGGTCCCCATGGCCGTCCCAAGTTGCTGTAAGAAGTGTTGGTCATCAAAAATAAAATAATTGTGCGTGAGGATAAAACGGATAGACTCAATAATAAAAAAAATTCTGGTTTGTGGAATATGAGTGTCCAAATCAAAATAATGATGAATAGCAGTGATGCCCTGCTCATGAGGTATATTTGAGTAAAGTGCCTGGACGTCCAGAGTGAGGAAGGCCCACCCGTCAGTCCAGGGTAACTCATGAGTTTTATTGAGTATATGCGTGGTATCTCGAATGTGAGAGTGTAGTGAAGTGACAAATTTTTGGAGGTGAGAATCTACAAAATGGGACAAATTAGAAGTGAGGGATCCAACACCAGAAATGATAGGTCTCCCAGGGGGTGTGGTGAGATTCTTGTGTATTTTGGTAAAAAATAAAAAGTGGGAGTGACAGGGTGTTCAAGAAAAAGAAAATGTGACTCTTCTTTGGATATTGCGTCCTCCATAACTGCCCTTTCAAGCATTAATTTAAATTGATTTTGATATAGGGGGGTGGGGTTGGATGATAGACGGGTGTAGTATTGCTCATCGTTCAGTTGTTTGTACGCTTCTGTAACGTAAGCCTCTCTGTCCATCAATACCACCCACCCCCCTTATCAGCTTGTTTAATTACCAGTGACAGGTCCTTTTTCAAAAGATTGAGGGCCTGGCGTTCGGTTTTACTAAGGTTGTCGTTCCTTACATAGGCATTCTTTTTATTAGTTGGTTTGGCACACAGCTGTTTAAATTCATTTAGTGTTTTATTGTAGAAAATTGTAATAGCTGGACTTTTGTGTTCTATGGGGAAGAAGTTCGATTTCTTTTTAAATATTGGTTGTCTCATCTTTGAGTCAGAGGTAAGGTTAACATTAAAGAGTTCTAGTTCTTCACTATTGCTTTCTCTTAGAAGGGACTCTAGGTCCATCAAAGAAGATTGGTCGGTTGAATCTAAAATTATCGGATTATTATCTGTAATCCGATAATTTTAGATTCAACCGACCAATCTTCTTTGATGGACCTAGAGTCCCTTCTAAGAGAAAGCAATAGTGAAGAACTAGAACTCTTTAATGTTAACCTTACCTCTGACTCAAAGATGAGACAACCAATATTTAAAGAGAAATCGAACTTCTTCCCCATAGAACACAAAAGTCCAGCTATTACAATTTTCTACAATAAAACACTAAATGAATTTAAACAGCTGTGTGCCAAACCAACTAATAAAAAGAATGCCTATGTAAGGAACGACAACCTCAGTAAAAACCGAACGCCAGGCCCTCAATCTTTTGAAAAAGGACCTGTCACTGGTAATTAAACAGCTGATAAGGGGGGTGGGGTGGTATTGATGGACAGAGAGGCTTACGTTACAGAAGTGTACAAACAACTGAACGATGAGCAATACTACACCCGTCTATCATCCAACCCCACCCCCCTATATCAAAATCAATTTAAATTAATGCTTGAAAGGGCAGTTATGGAGGACGCAATATCCAAAGAAGAGTCACATTTTCTTTTTCTTGAACACCCTGTCACTCCCACTTTTTATTTTTTACCAAAAATACACAAGAATCTCACCACACCCCCTGGGAGACCTATCATTTCTGGTGTTGGATCCCTCACTTCTAATTTGTCCCATTTTGTAGATTCTCACCTCCAAAAATTTGTCACTTCACTACACTCTCACATTCGAGATACCACGCATATACTCAATAAAACTCATGAGTTACCCTGGACGGACGGGTGGGCCTTCCTCACTCTGGACGTCCAGGCACTTTACTCAAATATACCTCATGAGCAGTGCATCACTGCTATTCATCATTATTTTGATTTGGACACTCATATTCCACAAAACAGAATTTTTTTATTATTGAGTCTATCTGTTTTATCCTCACGCACAATTATTTTATTTTTGATGACCAACACTTCTTACAGCAACTTGGGACGGCCATGGGGACCAGATTTGCACCTAGTTTTGCCAACCTCTATATGGGTCGCCTAGAGGAAGAACTTATATGGGGCGGCCCATATAGAGAGAATCTGGTCCTCTATGGCCGTTTCATTGACGACCTCTTCATTATTTGGAGAGGTGGACAAAATCTGGCACAGGAATTTATTAATTTTCTCAACTCCAACACTTATAACCTCACATTTACTCACAATTTCAGTTTCACCTCAGTGAATTTCTTGGATATTGCGTTCTCCATTCAAGACGGGCTCTTGATTGCAGCCAATTATGTTAAACCAGTTGGCACAAATAATTATTGGCATTTTGAGAGTGGCCACCACAAGCCTTGGATCTCCAATATTCAAAAAAATCAACTACTCCGACTTCGTCGGAACTGTACACTAGACAGTGACTTTCAGTCACAGTGGAAAATTATGCTGGGGCACTTCAAAAGACGGGGCTACCCCGACACACTATTAAAAGAGGCTCTTAGACAAGTAGAGACGGTCGAAAGAACAAGTCTGTTAAAAGTGAAAGACAAAACACACAATAGAGATTCCTTTGTCACTGGGGGAGAATCCCTAATATTTAGCTCTAAATTTAACAACAAATCACAAAATATCAAAAAGATTATACTAAATAATTTCGAGATTCTCAAACATGACAAGGTCCTGCAAAAGTCCACTATGAAACCAAAAATCATATTTAGGAGGAACAGAAATCTGAAAGACTCGGTAGCACCAAGTCTACTACCCCCACTTCCATCAGTTCCCCAGCACACATGGTTTCCAAATAAACCGTTAGGAAATTACAAATGCAATAAAAATGTCTGTCTGACATGTAAACACATGATTAATAAAACAAATATCATAACTTCCTGTCACAATAAAAAAACGTTTGATCTAAAACAATTTATTAATTGTGATACAATCTATTGTATATACGTTCTTGAGTGCCCTTGCAAATTACAATATGTAGGGCGCACTACTCGGAGCATAAAAACAAGATTCAGAGAGCATCGGAACAATATTATTAAAACATTATTTACTCATAGTGTTCCTCGCCACTTCTCTCAATACCATGATGGTGACCCAATTGGACTCACCATCATGGGTATTGAACATATAGTTAACACCAAGAGAGGTGGCGACCGATTCAGGAAACTCTGCGTAGCAGAATCCTCATGGATATTCAAACTTGATACTTTATGTCCCCAGGGAATGAATGAAGCCCTGGACCTAACCTGTTTGGATTGATTAATACCATCTAGATCATCCACACTACACCCTTCCATGTAGATGCGGAATTCTATAAAACCTCCTCTTGACTGTAAATTGCTTTACACTCCCAGAATCTTTATGTTAATACACAATAAATGTGTGGGTTATCTTATAAGGATTGCTATTATCTATTTTTGTCACATCATACCGCTTATACTCCCTCTGTTTATTTGATACCATTTTTTATGTCTATGCCCTTGCCTCTTTTTTCATATTCATACATGTATATATATATATATACGTATTAGAATTTATGCATACTCTCTATCTATGCCATATATATATATATATTTCTCTATATATCTCCCTCTAATAAACACCTTATAAATTTAGTGCGTAAGCCCGATCTTTTTGTAGCCGACAATAAATTCCTGTATTAAAAAACCAGCAAATAATTGTAAATATATCAACTTTTGGTAGTTCCACTCCGGACGAATTGGGCAGACTGGCTTCTACTACTGGCGCACAGTTTTGCGACGCCAGCAGTTTGCAGTCGCCACTCCCCCCAATCCCTCCGGACTTTTGGACACACGGCAGCAACCTGATATCAACACAATTGAGCCAAACTACTGAATCAATGATTATTGGATGGTTCTCCATCTTTATTTATTTATTTTCATATTTTTGTCTGTACTCCTCTACAAATATTTGTATATATATACACACTTTATTTATATATCTTATATTATTAGATGGCTATTTTCCTTTATTGTTCTGTTATTGAAATATCGCTAAAGTAATAAATAAAATAAAAACATTGTGCGAATGAATACTTAATTGACTAAATAAAAGAAAAACAAAAATAAAATTAAACAACTCCCTATTTCTTATACTTACTCTCTCACCTAAACTCTTATGTATATATTGATTTTATTGATTTATTTTATTATATGCCATTTTTCTATATATATATATATGGAAAAAAAATTGTTATATATTTATATATTTCTCTCTTTACTTCATTTTTTGGAATTATGAAAGACTTATATATGTCTAGATATGAGTGCAGAGATATATATATAAGAATGAAGCTTGTATCAACTGAGAATTCTCATCACAAATTACCCTGACCTATTCCTCTCTCCTATAATGCTTTATGTACTAGCAGAGAATGTATCACTTTGATTGAATGCAATTAATTAACCTATTAAACTCTATGATGAAATTGCGATCTATATACTAACTAATGAAATCTATTTTATGTAAATATTAATGTGCTATATTGTTACAATACTGGACACACTTCTTTTATGTAGATTTATATGTTATTTAACTGTCTAGAATTAATTGATTACTAATTAATGAAAACCAAGCCCTATAAATACTCAAAGGTGGAGACCAGAAATTGTCTTGAAAAAGTCTCTAGTTGCCATAGAGACGAAACGCGTTGACGTCAGATCTGCCTTGGCTGACTTCTGGAAATCCCTGACACAGCTGTGACGCAGCGCTCCTGCATTCGGAGTTACCTGCACTACACGCTGTGGCACCACGCTCCCATACTCTGAGCTATCCAGATTACACGCTGTGTACTGCGCTCCCACACTTGGAGCTACCCGTATTATACGGCATTTCTTACAAGCGCACAGTCTGTGCATCCTGCTGGCTACCCCGCTATACCGGAGGACATCACCACCTACCACCCCGGGTTGAGCCATAGAAACATCAGGCTCCCCGTGCATCTTGCTGGCTACCCCGCTATACCGGAGGACATCATCACCTACCACCCCCGGGTTGAGCCGCAGAAACATCTGGCTCCCCGCCTACCCCCTAAAAACATCACAAGGAGGAGAGGGTGAGATACGCTATTGCCTTTATAAATTAAGGATACACATATATGCTTGGACCTCATGCGTTTACCATCTACTCGCTAACCAGCTTTGTATGTGCTTCCATTAACCGCTACAAATACCATCTGTTTGCCATAAACCACCTAACCAGCTTCAGGAATTAACCCCTGATTAACCCCTGACTAACTCTTTTTTATTAAATCCGGATAAAGCCACAGTATCATCAGCCTATTTTTGATTATTATAATCTACCGACGCCACCTTGCTTGCAAAATCATTTTTCAATATTTTATTGTATATTATGTCTTGTATGTATGTCTAATTATTTAATTTTATATAAAGTTTAAAATTGTTTAAGTGTGTCCAGTACTCTTTTTGCTTGGCAGAAATTCACACATATACTATTATCCACTGAGCAGCGCAAAGTGTTTTTTCCAACCCTCTTCCTGCTGCAAATAAGCAAGAATAATTTAAATGCAAACCTCTGAGCCTTGTTCATATAGCACCAGAAAACCCACTTAAAGGATTGCCATTTGCCTCAATTTGAACAAGTGTATCTTGATTTCATACAAAGCTATAGTTTTAGGGGGAAATGTTTCAAACTGCAGTGGAGCAAACATCTGGCGGGTCTAGTATTAAACTAATGTAGCTTAAGCTTCAGGCCTCTAATCCCATTTTGAGTGAAATTTTCAACAAAATAGATGTTTAAGTTTGTGTTGTTAAAATAAGGTTATTTTAGTGATGCAATCATCACTTGTGAATTTAACACCAAAAATCTGAATTTCACCTTATTTTTATGTACTGAATGGTTACGGCTCACCAATAATACCATTACTGCATAAAGGTGCCTATCAGTCATGCAGGAGCGTGTATCTTTAACAATATTGAGTGCACACACTAGACGATATTGTGAATGATATCACTCAGAAGCCCCTTTCTGAGAGATGTTGTTCACAATATCCTCTATTGTGTATGAAGCTTATGGCTGCTGGAGGGGAGGGCTAGGCTGTGAGAGGTTAGGCACTGGGTAAAGGAAAAGGCTGCAGGAGGGAAGGTTAGGGATAGGCACTGGGGAGCAATGCCGTAACTAGACATTTTGGTGCCTCCATTCTGAAACTATGGACAGTGCACAACTAAGGCGCGCTTTATAAATTTTGGGGCGTAGCTTCACGGAAAAGAGACGTTGTATCGATAGAGACCATTTCACGTCAGAATGGGCACATCTGCGAATGATATTGAATTGGCAAATAACATGCCTCTTCTAATGTTGCATGTATAAATTAGAGTTGTGCAGGCTCTGATTTACTCTGATTTCAAAGCAGGATCTTATTGGCTATCCCAAATCACATGACAGTTGTTGACAATTGATAGCCAATAAGATCCTTCTTTGAAATCAGACTAAATCAGAGTAAATCAGGGCCTGCACATCTCTAGTATAAATAAATCCTTTGTGAAAGGTCATTCTAAAGTCTGTGGACAAGATGTGTCAAGCTTCGAAAAGTGATAAAGTGGAGAATGATAAACAACCAGACAATCAGTTCCTACCTGTCATTTTTAAACCCAGCCTGTAATATGGCAGTTAGGAGCTGATTGGTCGGCTGTTTATCTCTAATGGACTTGCTAGTATCTCATTATAGCCACAGAGCTTCAAAGAAGGTTAATTACCCCAGGGGTCCAGTGGGACCCTTATCAGAGCTTAGCATCTACAAATAAACTACAGGAGGCCTGCATTGCTACCCAGTCATGACTTATCTGTGAGAGAGGGCAGCTTGGCTTTTCAAATTGGAGAAACACAGACTGAAAGTGGTACAATGTCTTTGAAGCAAGACGAGGAGTGATCCTTTGACTCTGATACAAACGGAAATCTGAAGAAGCTATATTTCTCTCCACTGTTCCACTCTGCAATGTTGTACTGGTGAATTTTTTCTATGTAGAAAGTACCTCCTAGAGTGGAAGCTGATTGATCAGTTGGTCCGCTGGTCCAAACTGCGGTCAGCTGGTCTTGACTGTGGCGAGTTGGCTGACTGCATCCGAGATGGTGGTGACCATGAATGGATTTTGCAGGGAATTTGGTAGATATATATATAGTTGCATTTTTTATGTGGAGTTGGACTGCCATGAATAAGGGCCTGGACAGGTCTGAAACGTCGGCTTACTACTAAATATTGTGATGGAATAAAAAGCATTGATCTACTGCTGTTTTGGTGAGTGCCCTGATTCTATGAGAAACTGTGGATATGGACTGTATATTCAAATGCGAGCCAGATGGGAACACCACCCAAAGGATTAATAGTAACTGTGAGTGCATTGGACATATATATATATATATATATATATATATATATATATATATATATATATATATATATATATATATACCACCACCCTTTTTCTGTTCTTTCCACTCATTTTCTGGATTTGGTCAATCCTTCTTTCCAGTATTGGATTAACTTTTTTTTAAAAAGTGTTTCCGCTTTTCCAATGGGTCTTTAGTGAAGCTTGTATTTTTTATAACTCTGTATAGTTAGATACTATATATACGGATATATGGAATATATTTTTTATATACAAATATTTTTATATGGAAAACTTTTTTATCCGTCCCTTATTTGTTTGAACTCGTTGTTTACAGACACTTTATCTTGAAAAAGGCACCGCAGCGTGCTGAAACGCGTAGAAAACTTAGTGTCTGGTCAAATTCATGTGAGCAGCAGAGTTTGTGGAGCAGTATTTGGCAGTATCTAGTACCATATTCTACACCCGGGTTACATCTTATATGGTAGAAAGGCTGTCATTATATTATCCCTGCCCTGCTGTGATTTTTTAAAGAATAAAAAGGAATTTGCATTTGTCGTGACTATTGGAGTCGTATTTGGAGAGAAAAAAAGATACCTTTATAAGAGTTCACACACCCTGTCTTGTGTAAGCATACATGTGAGCATAGGTCCTATACACACGAGTGGGGTGACCCTATAAACCGCTTTGGATCACTTTGGAAATCTTGGGAATACGCTCTCTGTTCTTCTAGATCCCACTGGGAAAGGAAAAGAAGTAACCAGTGCTTATATATCACTAATTGGTATATATATTTTTTCTGTTTCTCCATATATACGGAACTGTGTGAAACGGGAAAGAAGAAAGAAAAGAAATTTAATCCTTCCAAGGATTACATACATATGGACTTTTTAGCGCACGTGAGACTTCTCTTGTCTGTTGTAGTATTGTCTTTCTGAGGTCCGGTGACCTCTTTTTGAAGTATCATATGCAGCTCTAAAGATTGCAGCGCCTGGAGTGAAATTCCCTTTTTCGTAAACTATATATACTATCCTTTATATAATTTTGATCAATTTTTTTATTTTTTTTTGCCTGGCAGTTCACAACTAAGACTGCAATCTGATTTTAATGGTGTTTTTATGTTATATGTTCTGTGTGTGATTAATAGTATATATGTATAGCATTAATATGATGAATCAGTTGGCTTATGAGGTAAGGTATATGGCAATAGAGGGACAAAAGTGACCATGTATAGCTGGGTTACACAATATTATATATAAAAATATATGCATGGAAAATGTTCTAAATTCACATCACAATAAGCCATAATTGTTGATCTGACTATATATGTATTTTGTAGAATTTGTGAAAGTGGGGAAAATCTCAATTTTAAGAAAACGGGCGCATTGAAATAAAAAAGGCTCGTTCTCCCCTGTTTAGATGGTATGTCACGATGAGTCTCCTCAATCCGTTATTCTCATAGTATGGAATGTATGAAAAGACAAGAAGGGGAGAGAAGGAGGGCAAATCCCCCCGTGTGATACAGTTTTAACAGCCAAATTCTGCTGTCAACCACACTATTAAATTACGTGGTTCACACAGTATCGTAAGATTATGTATTGGGATGTTAACCCCTTTTCATCACACTCACAATGAGTTAAAATTCAAACAAGCACGTAGTAATCCTCAAGGCATGATCACAATAAAGACAGTATTGTGGGGCATCTACCCTTAATCAAATTACTCACACAGAGCTATCTGGTAATAGCATGTCTGGTGGGTCTTTTTGTCTCCTCCTCTGGCTCGTTCCAACTTCTGTGTGATGCTTTTTAGATATCAAAAATGTGAAACGACCAGATGGATACTATGATTTAAAAACATATGTATCCTTTATTCCAAAAAACATCAGACAATAATTAAAAAATGTGTAACACGAACCAAGGGAAAACACTTAGCTGGGTAACACCAGGCTGGGCTGGAATATTTAATGTGACCTGGACAAAAAATGGGGCCCTGTCTCGAGTCCAGGTGAATAAGCCAAGTCCGCACTGGTGTGCCAGTCAGTGTATCCTATGGTCCTCATGTAGAGAGCTCCCACCAACGCATTTCAATCCTTATGGATCTTTTTCAAGGTGTGCTCTCGCTTTCCTATGGCTAGTTTAAATAGGCTTGGTAATTGCCTCTTCAATGCAGGTGTTGATCCCTAATGGGTAATCACCCGCCCCTGTATGTCCATACAATTCTCCTATTCTTTGTAAAGAGCTGTTTTACATTATGCATGTTCCCGGCTGCCGGATGGCTATATCCGGTTTGCGGTCGTCTTTTCCGGTCCGTCCCCGCTGTGTTCGTTTCCCCGGTGGCTACATCTTTGTGTTCCACCTGTATACATATCTTCTGGTCGCAAAGTTTACTTCCGGCCACGTGGTTTGCGTCTCTCGGACGTCATTTCCGGTCCAGCCATATGTCCCCGCAATGTTTTCCTTCCTGAAAGTCCACGGCAACAGGTCACCTGTTATTCAGTTCCTATGGCACGCAGCGGTTTCTGTTCATTTCCGAAGTGCTTAAGGGGAACTCTGTTATATCAGAGGGGGTTCCTAAGGATAAAAAGGCACTACTTAGCAGCATAATGGGGTTTATTTCTGACAGTATAAAACATAATAGATTACTGGCTAAAAGCAAGAATGGCTATGACAACTTTTAATTCATATTATAAGACCCACAAAGAATAAATACTTTTTCTAAAATATATATTAAAAAGCATCCATTTATATGTAGTTATAAAAACCACTTAAGCTCGAAATCTTGATTCAAGCCCTTTGGGGCCAGTGTTTTAAGATTATAAATATATTTCATTTCTGTTTGAGCTAAAAGTTTGGGCAGATTTTTATTTCTTTCTGTGGTTTTCACTAATTTGATTCCCCAGAATCCTTTAATTTCTTTAATGGAGCATTGGTGTCATTTTTTAAAATGTGCGGACAAGGAGTGTGTTTCAAGACCCCTTCTGACATTCCTCAAATGTTCTCCTATTTTAGTTTTGAGGGGTCTAGATGTACGTCCGATGTAAAATTTGTGACAGGAGCACTCTATCGCATAAATGATGTTCTGAGTATTGCACGTGATGAACTCTTTTATTTTTGTATCTTGACCATTGATAGAGATAGACTCAATCTTGGATAATTGAGGATAGGTGATATTTCTACATCCCAGACAAAGACCGCATCTGTAGAATCCGATGGACCTGTTGTAACTTTGTCTCAATGGTTCTGCTGGACATAAACGACGTACCAATTTGTTCTTAATATTGTCCGATCTTCTATATATATGTACCAGCTTTCCTGTTAGTAGTTCTTCCAGAACAGGATCCTGTTTTACAATATGCCAGTTTTTTCTAAAAGCTTTTTCTATCTCTTGACGTTGTGCATTATATTTTGTTATAAATGCCCACATGGCTCTATAATTCCCTTTGTTTTTTTCTTTGGGTTGGAGGAGACTTCTTCTTTCTGTAGCTCTTGCTTTCTCCAAACCTGCTTCTATACTCATCTGCTCATACCCACAGGATTTGAATGCCTCCTTCTTTTTTTCTGACTGGTCTTCAAAAGTGCTGTCCTCTGTACAGTTCCTTCTTATTCTTTTGAATTGGCCTCCTGGTATTCCATTTAGCCAATTTCTGTGGTGGCAGCTGTCAGCTTGTATATAAGCCACCGAATCAGTGGGTTTTTGGTATGTTTTTGTGCAAATTTTCTCATTTTTGATATAGATAGTAAGGTCTAAAAAATGTAAAGTGCATCTGTCTATATTAAAAGCTAATTTAATATTAAAAGGATTGTTGTTTAAAAATTCGCAAAAAAAGATTTAGATGTTCCATGCTTCTGCTCCAGATAAAAAGGATGTCGTCTATGTAGCGGAACCAGGACACCAGGTTTGCCCCATATGGGTTATTGGTCCAAATGAATTGATCTTCCCAATAACCCATAAATAGATTTGCATAACTTGGGGCAAACCTGGTGCCCATAGCGGTTCCTCTCTGCTGAAGATAAAAATCACCTTTAAAAACAAAATAATTATGTTCTAAAATATAAGGTATAGCCTCCAGGATAAATTCTTGCAATGGGGTGCTGAGGGTTGATGTCCTTAAAGATTCCTTGACGGTCATTGATCCATGGTTATGTTATTTACAATAGTGTACAATGAACTAACGTCTGCACTCACCAGGATGTAGTCTGTTTTCCAAGTTAGATCTTCTAATTTATTGAAAACATCTCTGGTGTGCTTTAGATGTGATTTATTATTTTGGACCAGTGGTTGTAGATAGTAGTCTACAAATTCAGATAAATTAGCTGTCAAGGAGTCCACCCCCAGAGACGATGGGACGTCCCGGGGGATTTACTGGGTCTTTGTGCACTTTGGGCAGTACATAAATAGCCGGGATTTGTGGATTTTCTGTAATGAGGAATTTTGATTCAATAGAGTTTAAAACACTGTTATTTTCATATTTTTTCACTAAAATTTCCAAACTTTTCATATATTCTGTTGTTGGATCTTTTTTGAGTTTTTGTATAAATTATGGAATCTCCAAGTGGATTGTAGACTTCTTCCACATAATCCGTAGTATTCATGATTACTACTCCACCCCCTTCGTCCGCTGGCTTGATCGTAATTTCATCATTCTTCTTCAGGGTGTCCAATGCAAGCATCTTTTTATGCGTAAGACTGAATTTGATTTTCTTTTTTGTCACTTCCTCAAGATCTTCTAACACCTGCGTTGCAAAGACATCGATAAAGCTCCCTTTGATATGGGCTGGGAAGAATGAAGACCTTGGTTTAAATTTGGTTTGCACTGTTTCTTCTGTTTCATCTGTCTCTTCCGGTGTATTCTCATTTTCTTTCAAAATGAAGAATTTTTTTAACGTGAGCTTACGTACATACTTCTGGATGTCTATGTATAATTCAAATTCATTTATCTTATTAGCTGGGGCATATTTAATCCCCTTTTCCAGGACTGACCTTTCTTGTTGATTTAGTAAGTGTGTGCTCAGGTTGAAGATTTTGACTTTCCCTTTTTGTGGGTTCATAGTTATTTTGTTAATCTTCTTATTCTTTATTTTTTTCTTCAATCTATTTTTCTTCTTCCTGAGTTTTGATTGCATTTTCCCCCCTCGTTTCCCTCTCGCATAATGATGTTTCATCTTCGAGCCTCGTTGTCTCTGCCCTGCCCCCCAAAGGGCTTGAATCAAGATTTCGAGCTTAAGTGGTTTTTATAACTACATATAAATGGATGCTTTTTAATATATATTTTACAAAAGGTGTTTATTCTTTGTGGGTCTTATAATATGAATTAAAAGTTGTCATAGTCATTCTTGCTTTTAGCCAGTAATCTATTATGTTTTATACTGTCAGAAATAAACCCCATTATGCTGCTAAGTAGTGCCTTTTTATCCTTAGGAACCCCCTCTGATATAACAGAGTTCCCCCTTAAGCACTTCGGAAATGAACAGAAACCGCTGCGTGCCATAGGAACTGAATAACAGGTGACCTGTTGCCGTGGACTTTCAGGATGGAAAACATTGCGGGGACATACGGCCGGACCGGAAATGACGTCCGAGAGACGCAAACCACGTGGCCGGAAGTAAACATCGCGGCCAGAAGATATGTATACAGGCGGAACACAAAGATGTAGCCGCCGGGGAGACGAACACAGCGGGGATGGACCGGAAAAGACGACCGCAAACCGGATATAGCCATCCGGCAGCCGGGAACATGCATAATGTAAAACAGCTCTATACAAAGAATAGGAGAATTGTATGGACATACAGGGGCGGGTGATTACCCATTAGGGATCAACACCTGCATTGAAGAGGCAATTACCAAGCCTATTTAAACTAGCCATAGGAAAGAGAGAGCACACCTTGAAAAAGATACATAAGGATTGAAACACGTCGGTGGGAGCTCTCTACAGGAGGACCATAGGATACACTGACTGGCACACCAGTGCGGACTTGGCTTATTCACCTGGACTCGAGACGGGGCCCCATTTTTTGTCCAGGTCACATTAAATATTCCAGCCCAGCCTGGTGTTACCCAGCTAAGTGTTTTCCCTTGGTTCATGTTACACATTTTTTAATTATTGTCTGATGTTTTTTTAAATAAAAGATACATATGTTTTTAAATCATAGTATCCATCTGGTCGTTTCACATTTTTGATATCTAAAAAGCATCACACAGCAGTTGGAACGAGCCAGAGGAGGAGACAAAAAGACCCACCAGATACACTATTACCAGATAGCTCTGTGTGAGTAATTTGATTAGGGGTAGATGCCCTACAATACTATCTTTATTTTGATCTTGCCTTGAGGATTACTACCTGCTTGTTTAAATTATAACTCATTGTGAGTGTGATGAAAAGGGGTTAACACCCCAACACATAATCTTACGATACTGTGTGAGCCACGTAATTTAATAGTGTTGTTGACAGCAGAATTTGGCTGTTAAAACTGTATCACACAAGGGGATTTGCCCTCCTTCTCTCCCCTTCTTGTCTTTTCATACATTCCATACTATGAGAATAACGGATTGAGGAGACTCATCGTGACATACCATCTAAACAGGGGAGTACGAGCCATTTTTATTTCAAAGCGCCCATTTTCTTAAAATTGAGATTTTCCCCACTTTCACATGTTTTAAAGGTACTAGGTGGTAACCTTATCTCAGTTTGATTATAGGCAGCTCCCAGTGCACAGACAGATATATACCCCATTTTTTTCTATAGTATTTTGTAGAATGTTGGGCTTGATGACCCCCACATGAGCATTGTTATGTCAGGCTGTCACTATAGCTTCAGTCAGCCTCTTGAGGCACTTCTGGGTTGGTATGCATTCTACAAGCCCGGACAGATGAGATATAGTAGGTGGAGTTATCTTAGACTCTGATCTGTTAAAAACAATCACACTGGGAATGTGCGTTTACACACTTCCGGTCAAGGGCATGCATTTCCGGTCCAGACGGACCGACTCAAATTTTTGGGAATTTAGTCATTTTCCCATGCTATATCTGCAGCCTTTATGAAATATATAGTAAAAACGCCATGCTAGCATTTGGATCCATTTATTGTTAAGTGATTGGCTGCAGTAGAAATATGAGTTGGTTGAGCAGACAACTCTGATTGTTCTGTAATAGACCCATGTGACCTATTTGCCTATATATACCTTGTGCCATTGTAAATTAGGTGCTTGGGGTGGAAGGATCATTGTCCATTGCTGTGGTTTTGACAAAGGTCCTTAATGGGATCAAAACATTAACAACAAACAATATGTCTGTGTAAGCTTTAAACCATGACAAATTCGTGTTCATCAAAAAGGTGAGTGTCCTCAATATTTTCTATTATCTATTGGACATTGGTTCCCTGGAGTGAGCACCCCTGCATTGGCCCATAGGATGTTATAGGTGCGGACTTTCCGGATATTTGTACATGGGACTTTGGCTATGTCTTTGGACTTTGTGCTAGCCCCATTTTTCAGCACTATAAATCTTTAAAACAAACGTTGGTCTATGAAATCAATTTCTTCAATAGACGATACCTTGAGACCTGAGCAAAAAGTTTAGATTCATGAATTATTATCAATTGTATGGTATGCCTGATACTTTGATGGTCCGGCATATTTCTTTGTTTTTAATATTTTTTTTCTGATTCTACTGATTCGTAAAAGATTGACTGTTCTGTGATGTCTCCATCCAGCCTTGGTGTCATTTTTTGTTAAAGATTTATTGCAATATTGATTTGCTATGTCACAAGAATACATATTTCTAGATGACTTGACACTAGATCGAGCACATGATAATCTTGTGTCACTCACAGATGATTCCGATAAACTACAGTACTCTTTGATTTGTCTGAATTTGGTTAATTACTGGCTGATACCCCTGTAGACCTGTATCATAACATCTTGAGAATAAAACGCTGTGAAGTAGATTTGACTCTACACGACCAATTTCTATCAGAATACTATAGAAATAAAAGAATACCAAGGGGCTTTAGGGTCAGCAATATCCCTACATTGGGACACAATAACTTGGCCTTCTGTACTCGTTGGTGTGGCATGTTGAACGAGTGTTCTCTTGATCTGATCTTACTTGTGATAGAGGAGGTTGGTACAGAAATATCCAAGGTTTGTCTTGAGATCACTGAGTTCAACACGCTACACCTGGGTCATCTAAAATCTGCAAAAACTGAGGATTGACTACTTAAGTTGGGTGAACAAATCAATAAATACCAGACTGATCTTGTATCCTTTAAAAAGAAGAAAGAAAAGGGGGTGTGAAACCGCGCTTTTACCAGTTAATGTGCAGCAGGTGAAAAATAAAAATACATTTATTATAAAAATACACTTATAAAATTCACTTATAAAAACATATATAATTATATGCGGTAGGCTGGTACTGATTGCTAATAATATGGAGCAGTGATGGTCACCCAGATTTTCTTGTGTTTGAGAGTCCCAGTGTCCGTTCCTATGGATGTCTCCTGAATGTCCCAATAAATGTGCCGATAGGACTGTTGATAATAGGTTCTCCTCCAGCCTAGGGAGCCCCTGTTGGTATCGGGCTCGACCTAGTGGGTAATTTTCCGGCCCAGGGAGCCCCTGCTGGAAAAGAGCTCAACCTGGTTGAGAGGTGCAGTGTCCTGATAAGTGCGGCTGCTGGGGTGTTAATTCAGGAGAGCTGGTCCGGTCACAAGTAGATGTCTGGGTCTGGGTTCCACTGTGGGTGTCAGGGCTCCACCACACCCACGCAGGTGTGGTGGAGCCCTGACACCCACAGTGGAACCCAGACCCAGACATCTACTTGTGACCGGACCAGCTCTCCTGAATTAACACCCCAGCACCCGCACTTATCAGGACACTGCACCTCTCAACCAGGTTGAGCCCTATTCCAGCAGGGGCTCCCTGGGCCGGAAAATTACCCACTAGGTCGAGCCCGATACCAACAGGGGCTCCCTAGGCCAGAGGAGAACCTATTATCAACAGTCCTATCGGCACATTTATTGGGACATTCAGGAGACATCCATAGGAACGGACACTGGGACTCTCAAACACGAGAAAATCTGGGTGACTATCACGGCTCCATATTATTAGCAATCAGTACCAGCCTACTGCATATAATTATATATGTTTTTATAAGTGAATTTTCTAAGTGTATTTTTATAATAAATGTATTTTTATTTTTCACCTGCTGCACATTAACTGGTAAAAGCGTGGTTTCACACCCCCTTTTCTTTCTATATTTTGTGTTTGGGCCTGACACCCTTACTTACGAAACCGCTGCTCTAGCAGAGTCACCCATTTATTGGCGCCCTCAAGGGACACTTTGTGCCCCACCCTCCTTCTCTTTAAAAAGAAGAAACTCAAAACAGTGAATTCCGACTATACTAGTCATATTGTGTACCGGTGGTTGAAAGGAAAAACACGCTCATCTTAACCCCGCCAAACTGCTACCTCTCAGAGGCACATAATGGCATGGGAAGCTGAGAACTATTATTTTAACTTAGATAGTGATTCAGTCACCTCAAGACCACCGAGAATTCCTTTTTTAGGCCGGGGCACCCACAAACCAACAGAGCGACCCCCCGCCAGTGTAAAAAATACCCCACAAGAAGTGGTGGCCAGAGGAGGAAGAAAGGGGAGTGGCAGAAAAACTCTGAAGTGATCTTTAATCTATCTAGTATACCCCTCAGTCCTACTGAATTTGAAGTACTAGTACTTGGGTTATTTTTCATACCAACTGCTAAACAGAATAAATTTGAGTTAACTGTGGATAATTACTAAATTGGCTGCAAACTGTGATTACGTGCATTTTTTTGTGATATGATGGATGACAATATAGATATCCCACATTTCAATAGACCTAGCAGATTCGACCCTCAGTCACATAATCCCAGCATACATACTTTCTTGCAGTTAGTTGATCATGATATGTGTGACACTAATAATGTGAGATTTTATGATAACCTGTGAAAGGATCAGAGGGAAACCCTTATAAACCTGATAAAATATTAACAGGTTGTGTTCAGACAGGCCGATAAGGGTGGGGCAATCGTTGTCCAAGACTTGATTGATGATGTTCATTAAATCCAGAGGCAGCTAAATGACAGGACTACTTTTGATATAGTGCAGTCTAATCCTATGTATGAGATCAAAGCAAAGCATAATTTGATTAACAATGCTGTATCACATCGCTGGATAGACGAAAAATTGCATTATATCTTAATTGATAATCCCATCAGATCACAAGTCACTAGTGGCAGTTTTTTGCAACCAATGGTGTGGCAACTGCCCAGTTTCTTGCAGGACATGTCTGATTTTCTTTTGAAAATAGATAGACTAGGTAACATCCCCGATGATGGCTTGTCTCCATGGATGTCAATTCCTTCTATACGGTGATACCCCATGAGTGTGGCATCAAAGCACTTCAACTAGATTGGGACCCATGGAGGCCCCCATAGCTTTGTTTCTGGCTAGGAAAGTGGTCGCCAACCCGTCGCTTGCGAGCTACCGATAGCTCGCCTGAATGAAACTGCTGGCTCGACCACTGTTGCCTGTCTGTGCCCTACCATGTGTCTGGCCGCCCGCCCTCATGTGTGTCCAGCCAGCTGCGCTCCCTCCTGTGTGTCTGCTGCCGCCGTCTTCCCCTGCACAGTGCACATTCCTCACTTCAGATTAGAAAGATGCTGGAGGTCATATTTGACCTCTAGTGTCTGAAAGGAAGCACAGTGCTTTAGTGTTACCAGCACTTCCTGGAAACGCTTCAGCACTGTGATCCTTCTCACTCACCTGCCTGAATATTAACCCCTTGACAACGAGCATTAACCCCTTGGCAACCAACATTAACCCCTTGACAACGAGCATTCACCCCTGCCAATGGACATAACCCCTTGGCAACAAGCATTAATCCCTGGCAATGGACATTAACCACTGGCAACAGCCATTAGCCCCTTGGCAATGGACATTAACCCCTTGCAAAGGACATTAACCCCTGTCAATGGACATTAACCCCTTGGCAATGAGTATTAATCCCCATATAATGCCTGAAAAGGCACTTTGAGGAGGAGTCCAGACGTATCGTCTTCCGTTCCAAGGTGAAGAATCTGGAGAAGGGTGAGAAGTGTACCTCTTTCTTTTTCAGGAAACTCCACTCTGGCCACACTCCCTTGACTGAGCTGCGTGATGAGAATGGCATCCCCAGACAGGGGAAGGAGGACGTGATGAAGGTCGTCCGCGACTACTACAGCGACCTCTACTCCCCTAAAACTACAGACACCGATGAGGCGGATAAGTTCCTGTCAGGTATCACTAACACTATTGATCCTGCAGGTAAATCAGCCATGGATGCTCCCTTGGCGTTGGAGGAGGTGCTCTCTGCCGCTAAATCCTTTAGGCGAGGCAGGACTCCGGGCAGTGATGGTCTCCCAGCGGAGCTTTACGTTGCGCTGTAGGACCTCATTGGCCCGGACCTGCTTGAGCTGTACGAGGAGATGGTGGTGGAGGGCAAAATGCCTCCTTCGCTGAGGGAAGGAATGATCACGATCTTGTATAAGCGTAAGGGGGAGAGATGTGACCTGAGAAATTGGCGTCCCATCTCTCTTCTGAACGTGGACTACAAAATCCTCGCCAAGGTACTGGCCAACCGGCTGAAGGCTGTCATTGGGCAGATCGTTCATCCAGACCAAACCTGCGCCATTCCCGGTCGCAGAATCACAGACAGCCTTGCCCTCCTCAGAGACATGGTCCATTACGTGAAAGACCGTAACGTGTGCACGGCCCTGATCAGTCTTGATCAGGAAAAGGCCTTTGACCGTGTCTCCCATGAGCTGATGGGAAAGGTACTGCGTAAATTTGGTCTTGGTGAGCTTTTCTGTTCTTATGTTAACCTGATGTACCTTGATATCCACAGCTCGGTGTTGGTGAACGGCTGGAAGACTGACCCCTTCTCAGTTATGTCTGGGGTCAGACAAGGCTGCCCTCTTTCACCTCTTCTTTTTGTTTGTGTTATCTTCTGGGACTGCACCTAGGCACAGTTGTTGTTGGATGCCCTAGAGACTGAATTCAAGGACTCCGTGCCCAGGAACTGTCTTTCATACCTTTCGGTACTGTATGGACTATTCCCGGGCACCCACACATATGGGGCGACCCTGGAAGCCTGGCGCCTTATAAACTGTGTTAAGGATGCTTTGTGGTTTGCCAGAAATCGTCTCATATTGCGGAGGGAGAGAATGTCCGTTCAGGACTGCCGCAGACTGGTTCACAGCCTGCTCAGAGACTATTCCATTTGGGATAGCCCTGAGGAAGAAGAGGACTAAACCCCTTTTCTTCTGGTCCTTTCCACTTGTTTGGACTGTTTTATAAGACTTTGGGACCGTGGCCCCTTCCCCCTCACTTCACAAGGTCTATTGTTTTGTTGATGTATTTCTATTTATTGCCCTCCCCTTATATGTGTCTGTCTGGTCAATAAAGCTTTGGGCATGTGATTCCTTCTCCCTCACCCCTACCCTCCACACCCATAGTCTTGTATACTGTTGTGTAAATGAAACCTTAAGAATGCATAGTGCATAGTATAGTCTATAGTGTGAGTTTATCTTGTACTGTATTTTATAATATGTACTATACTGTTTGCATGTGTACTGTGTTTTGGCTGTGCTGCGACACGGTGTATGTGTGATATTTGTTATCGTCTGTTTTTTGCATTCTTTATGTACAATAAAGACCTGCTTTTTCAATCAAAAAAAATGTAACATATGCAGATAAAGTTAAATTTTGGGGAGTTATTTTGTTTCTGAGCAGGGTAAATACTGGCTGCTTTATTATTACACTGTAATTTAGATTTCAGTTGGTACACACCTCACCCAAATCTAACTCTCCCTGCACATGTTACATCTGCCCCACCTGCAGTGCAGCAATTTTGTGGCCATCTGCAAAAATTGAAGCCTTGATTACAGGTCTGCATAAAGTCTTCTTTGAAGTGCCCAGCTATATTGCCACACATACTGTGTGTCAGGATCCTGACTGTTATTTTCATGCTTAGCGGATTAACTCAGTATAATCCTGTGGCTTGCATTTTCAGATCAGCATGTAGTCTGCAATCTCTGCTGCCTACTCCTGATTAGACACCTGTTTTACAGCCTACTAGGCCTATCTTCACTTCAAAGCCTACCTGGAGTACTGACATTGCAGGGTCTGATAATCTGACCATGAGCTATCCAACCCTTGTTAGCCTGAGTCTCTCTGAATTACCTGACTCTAGTCACGAATCACCTAGGACCAGTGGCTTAACTACGTTTTGGGTGCCCCCCCCCGCCGCCCCGCTGCGCACCCCTACCGCCGCGCACCCCTACCCCCCGCCCCGCAGCCCCGTCGCCCATGCAAACCCCCCCTCAATCGCCCACAGCCTTACCTATCGCACTGGTCCCGGCGGCTCCGTTCTTCTGCTGAGGACCACCAGAAAATGGCCGCCCCATACAGCAGACAGTTTTAGAGAACTGTGTGCTATATGGGGGCGGCCATTTTGTGGTGGTCCTCAGCAGAAGAACGGAGCCGCCGGGACCAGCGAGATAGGTAAGTCTGCGGGGGATTGGGGGGGTTAACTATAGCACCGCAGCTCCCGGCGCCCCCACATGCACGGTGCTATAGTTACGCCGCTGCCTAGGACCCAGAGGTATAAATAGAGAGACCAAGGATTCAAAGTCTGTCAGTTCCTCTAGTCACACAGCTTAGTGTGAGCTTAGCATATGAGCTTCCCTTGAGAACAGTACTGACAACCCTGGTTCCTGTAAGCCTCTGCTCTTGTTACCCAGCCACTCCAAAGCTATAATCTGGTTCCCAGTCCGGTTCACAGTCTGCTTCCATTCCTATCCAGCATCCAGCCCGGACTAGTCATATCCAGTATCCAGCCAGGTCCAGCCCTATTCATATCCAGCATCCAGCCCTGTCCAGTTGTATCCAGTATCCAGTCCAGTCCTATTCATATCCAGTATCTAGCATGGTCCAGTCCTATTCATATCCAGCATCCAGCCTGGTCCATTTGTATCCATATCCAGCCCGGTCCGGTCCTATTCATATCAAGCATCCAGCCCGGTCCAGTTGTATCCAGTATCCAGTCAGGTCCAGTTCTATTCAATATCCATAGAGCAGTGATAACCAGTAAAGTTCAGTCATACAGCCATACATTCACCGTTCTGGTATCAAAACCAACTCCCTGCTGATCCAGTGGTCAGGATACAGCTCTCTCTGCTGAAACTTGGATTCGATTCCCAGTCAGGGTTCTCTCTTTGTCTCTTCACTTCCATGTTTTCCACCTACTCGCACAGAACTCACACATGCTGGGTTCACAAAACTTATAGCCATGACTCTGTGTGACCCTGTCAGACGGATATGGGGTGTCTGGCAGTTGTACTGCAGTCTGCCACATACAGTACATCTTGAGACTTCAGACTGCGGAACACTTTTACATACCGTTACCTATGAATGTGAGTTATACTGTATGCTGTGCATCTTACCTTGGTCACCCAGGTATAAGCTACTGTACCTGCTTACTGAAATGATTCATGTGCTGAGAGTTACATTTTTTCATGAGGAGAGGTCGAGCAAAATGCTCTTTGCACTAAAAATCTACACCTATGTGAAAACATTATAAGCATCTTATATTGGACTGTCACTACATAGTGCAGAGATTTACAGTTCATCCTAACAGTCTTATTAGGTGTAATTTACATTTGAGGATTTAAAAGTACTGTAAAATGGAAATTCATTTATCTATTAATTGTGTATTATTGTGTGCTGAGTATTAATCAATCAATGTATTATTATACATTAAATTTCACTCTTTTATTGGTTAATTAGTTGATTAAAATAAGTGCCATTTGTGTCCAATATCTCCATTATTTAAATGTAACAAAAATAAGACCACATTTTTATAAAAAGTGATGGAATTATAATGAAATATAAATAAAGTCAGTAATCTGTTGCATAAATTGAGAAAACAGAGCAATAAATAATTGACTAATCTGTGTATTTGCTAGCAGAATAATGTTTCTCTCCAACATATGTCTCTACACATAACAGACTTAGAATAGCCAATATCCAGATTCATTTACATGTAATCTTTTCACAAGATGTGCTTAAGGTAAACAGCCATATGGAACAAATTATGTTGCTGTACTGCAGTTTAAAAGAAGATACAATTGGCAAGATAACATTAAATATTAGTGTAATCATAACCATATTTTTTATTAAAAACATTTCTTGTTTTGCTAAATTTAGTTTCACTTAAGCTCCTTATGAATATAAAAGGACCCACTAGACGAGATGAACAGCCACACTATATTTTGAAATTGTCTTGCCAATTTAAAAGTACCTGCCCCCTGTTGGGATTTACCTCACCCCTGTCGGGATTCCAGGGTCAGTATTCTAACCACCTGCATCATGACTACCGGTCATCCATATGTATCTGTTAAATATAAACTCCTACAGCACATATAGATCCTATAGTTCTGGTTACTTTTAGATGGGAAGGTAAAGAAAATAAATCTTGCTCCAATATTACTAAAAACAAGAAATAATTTTTTTTAGCCATTATGCCGGTGGCAGCTACTTTAGCTCGTCTGCACCACTTGTACTAAAAAGGTTTTTCTTCTACATTATCCTAAGTTTTTCTGTGCTCATTATAAAAATGATGCAGAGTGAAACCCTTCAATTAACTGTATGGTCAGGCTGTTTGCTGGTTCCCATCATAGGATCCCGTGTTATTCTCAAAACATTGCTTTCTACGGTGGGAACTGCCATAGGAGCCCATGTTATTTGCATAACATAGGCTTCGATGGGAAGCAAACAGCCTCTCAGGTGCAGAGCTTCTCTGGAGCTTGCATCTGATTGGCTGAGAGGAGTTCCATTGACTGAAGTAAGTGGGATTTCCCTTCAGTTTCGTTGAGAAGCAGCTTGTGTAAACACACATGCGGCTCCTTGGCCAGCCAGAATGGGTCACTTGGGTTGTTTTTTTAAACCGTGGAGGCCTACATGGACAGAAGAGGATGTGATCTACACTTGAAATAGGTGAGTATTGGATTTTTTTTCCCACAGGTACATAGTGGATTCTACATGGACAAGAAGACTGATTTACATGGTTTGGTTTTTGTAATGGAAACTTGTGCTAATCTAAGCAGCTCTTGTAGAAAAATAGTAATGGGTTGATTGAAAGAGCGCTAAAAAAAATATATAGTTAATGTGAATTATGAGCATCAAAATTAGTGGGAAAAAAAGGTGAAAAAATGCGAAAATTATTATGGGATAAGATGACTAAGAGTGGTACCTGTAAAGAAAAAAGGTTAGTATAATGTTTACACCCTTTTGGGGACAATGTGAGTGGATTGGAAGAAGTCAGCTGTACTCTGTCCCTAGCTTACCCTATCTTCTATGTCTGCTTGCTGCCGTGATGTTACAGGCACGTGCAGGTTAGATGGTATTCCTGCCGTTCGTGCGTTGATCGGCGCTGTCCGGCCACTGCTGTAGCGGTGGAGATCTTCTTCTGCTGCAGCCGCTGTACACGCTGGCCGGGTCTTCCGATGGTGTAGGAAGTCTCTCTGCGCTGTTGGTGTTTCTAGCGCTGCCCGCCGTGTACCGTGCGTACCGGAAGTGACCGGAAGTCGCAGGGAATCGCCGCTGATAGTTCAAGCAGACTAGTAGATGTCAGGGAATGAGGTCTCAGAGTTCTCCTGGGTCTTCTTATTGGCTGTCCAACGCGTTTCGTGCGACCTGCGCACTTTTTCAAGGAATAATGTTTGGTGGCCAGCATTCTCTATTTATAGAACAAAAACTTTATTGAAAAAACAGGAAGTGATCTTCCGGAAGTCTTAAAAAACCATTTCTGTGAAAAACATGCAAAAAACCCAGCAGGGCTTAAATGCACAGTTATACAAAAAGTTGCAAAGGGGGGGGGGGGGTGGTTGGACATTCACAATCTTGCGATTTACTAGAATAACCCCCTGTGTGTGTTTTTATGTATTTATTTTAATGCCCCACATGCATATACCTGTGGTTCTCTAAATTGGACTTGCTGGGACATTGTTCCACAGCAGAACCCAATATTATTATTTAATTTTACACACAATGGGTGACGTTTACTAATGAAAATACACATAAAATAGGAGTATCCGTGTTAAAAAGATACACCCTTTTTTGGGGTATTCCTATTTTAGGCATTTACTCTACCGAAAATACATGAATTACTATTCATGGCACATTGATATTCGTATTTATGAATAGCAATGTATACGCCATTGATAGAATCTGAATAGGAATCACCATTCGAATGAATGATGATTCCTAAGTACTATGCGGCCTTATGTAATATATGGCTGCTAAATGCTGGTAATTAGCAGGATATTTGGCAGAAGCCTGCACGGATCAATCAGATACATGCAGGCTTCAGTGTACAAAAATAGAAAAATAAATAATAATAAAAAAACGGCGTAGGGTCCTTCCCATGGGCATTACCAACCCCAGGCTCAAAGAGCCGGTCCTGGTTTAAAAAAATGAAAGAACAAATTAAATAGGGGTTCCCAGTATTTTTAAAAACAGGCCCAAGGACCAGTCCTGGTTCCCAAAATACTGGGGACAAAATGAATAGGAGTTCACCATATTTTGTGAGCCAGCACCAGGCCCAACCAGCCAGAAGGGTAATGCCACAGCCAGGGGGGAGACTTTTTATACAATTCCCCCAGGCCAAAGCATTAACCCCCTGATTGGTCAGCCCTGGCAGGGCTCCTGGGGAAGTGGGGGCACCCCAGTGAAAGGGTCCCCCTATCCAGAATTTACCTGCCCAGGCTAAAGTTTGCCTGCCCAGGCTGAAGTATACTTATTCAAATGAAGTTGCCACTTTCACAGCTAAGTTTTTGCTTAATATGGCTCACTTGTCCACTGGATTACTTGTATAGCAGCAGAAAATTTCACAATTAAGGTCCAAATATCTTGCTGGAATAACCGCTGGAGGGTAATTGCTGTCCTCAGATGTTTAAAAGATGCATCCTCACAATGTTGCGGTAGTTGTATCCAAAGTTAGGCAGGTGGTGGAGTCCCAATAAAGTGCTTTTGTATCGCAAAGTGCAAAAAGTGCTGTAGACTGCGACCACTGTGAGTGAGCTGCAGCAGCTGGTGGTAGGTGGTTTATCTCATACAACCTTAATTGATCCAAATGGAGGTAATTCAAAAAGTGCTGGTGCTTCCTGACATGTTTCGTCGTGCCAGACAACTTTATCAAAGGTGTAGCACCCACTCTCTCGGCGGGGACCCGGGAGAAGCGCCGTCGGAAGGGGACGCGCGCATCTCGTGCGTGCACGTCCCCTTTTCGCAGATACAGATGGCGGGTGGCGGGGGATGGCGGCTGCCGTCACCATCGCCATCCCCTGCAAAGACAAGGCCGGCTCCATCTGTAGTTAAAAGCATTTCATTTTGGCTGAGGGCGTGGCCACGGCAAGGCGGGAGTGAGGGAGAGTAGGGAGAGCTCCCTGGACAGAACATCCGTCGATATGCGGGTATCCGCCTAATTGAGTAAAGAGTACCTGGCCCGTGAGCTCCAAGGGCTGCGAGGTGTCCCCGCTGTAAAACGCTGTGCTGTTTTCCTGATTCAGGCGGTATTCCACACAAGCGTGAAGAGGTTGCAAGCCCCTGCCGGCTTCGGATTGGCTGGAGGAGGGTGACGCGATCCGACACTCGCGAGACGCGTCATCGGTGTGAGACCCAGCTGACGCTGCTGCCCGGCGTACACGTGTAAAGCCGGAAGGTAATACAGCCGGAGCTGCGTCCACAGGGGGTAACGCAGAAAGCACAGTGCAGGCTGAAGCCTGCAGATCTGACTGCGAGCTGCTGGCTGCGGGTTGCCCGAAGGAGCAAGTGAAGAAGTCTGGCTGTCTGTGACGACGTCTGGAGGTGAGAGGGGAGGCTGTGTGCCGGGCACCCGGGGACATTTGTGATGTGGCCTGTGGTCTCACGTTGGAGTGACTTTGGACAGTGTGCTGGAATAAGGAGTGAGCTGGGGGTGGTTGCTGTTACCCAGAATTAACACTGGTTCCCCCCATTGTTTTGTTACAGACTCCCCAGAATCCCCAGCATATCCAATACCTAATTGTGACCCAACTGGGATAATTGTCCAGGCAGAAAGCCTAAGATAGTTCGGTGTAAAAAAAGGTATCAAGAAGTGCCTGAGCCACTCTCACCCTGGTAGAGATTGAACAGTGTGTCAGTAGCCAGTATAAAGCCACTCATCCAATATTTAACAGTGACTCAATTGTGACAATTCCCCAGGCAGAAAGCCTAAGGAAAACCTGTAAAAAATAGTATTGAGAAGTGTCAAGTGCTTGAGCTCCTCTTGCCCTGCTAGAGACTGTACAATACATTAATAACCATGGGGAAAACCGGCAACACAGCCGCAGCGGCTCGCCTGGAAAGATATGCCCGAGCACAGACAACTAATAATGGGCAAACGTCAGCCTCTACCCCCCAGACTACTCCCCAGAGTACCCCCACCAAGGGTACAAACCCACAGGCCCCAGACATTACGCTTAATCAACTCCTGCAAGCCATAAATGGTAGTGAGCAAAGGCTCAAAGAAAAAATTGATTCGATCCAGCAGGACATTGGCCTGATGAAAAATGATATCAAGGAGGTCAAAGAACGGATTAAAGAGGCCGAAACACGGGTCTCTAATGTAGAGGACAGCAATAATGATCTGCTGGTAAAAGTTAATAAATTAACAGAGCAAATGCGTGATGTGAAGGAGAAAATTACCGATATGGAGGGGAGGCTGCGAAGGAACAATGTGAGACTTGTTGGGCTTCCTGAAAAGGAACAGGGCACAGAAGTTATTCCCTTTTTGGAGAAATGGATAAAAGAGAAAGTGGGCAGTGAATCATTCTCCAAACACTTTACTATCGAAAGGGCACACAGGGTGCCATTCCGCCCTCCCCCTCCTGGCGTACAATTGTAATTAAATTCCTACATTTTCAAGACCGAGATAACTTACTCCGGTTAGCAAGGTTAAAGGGCCCCTTGGAGCACAATGGAGTGAGAGTGTCTCTCTTTCCTGATTTTGCGATTGAGATTCAGAGAGAGCGTGCAAAATTCATGGAAATAAAGAAAAAGCTCCGTGAGAAGGGGGTCAAATACTCTATGATTTACCCGGCAAAACTGAGAATAGTGACTGATAACGGAACAGTCTTTTTCCAAACAACAAATGAGGCGGCAGCCTGGATGGATAAATGGATGCCAGGCTCTATTCAAATGTCAAATAGTAATGCATAAGGAATAAATTACAATGATATTTTAATAAATGTCCAGGGAACTCGCCGCCTTTTGGTGAGCTAGAAGAGTAAGAGCCCTTTGGGCTGGAAGAGGTGGTTTGGGGTAGGGTAATAAGTATGCCAGGGTGGGGTAGGTATACAGGGAGGAGGGTTGGAGGGAGGGATGGGGATGTGTTTGTGTTATGTGTATTTGTCTTGTTATGCCCAGTATTCAAATGTGCTTCTCTAGCTTGCTCAAATGGGAATTATTATTGTAAATGTGATAAGAAAAGGCTTGGTGCGGTATTTATGGTATATGCAATGTATAGGGGGACAATGTTCAGTGGGGCAGAGAAGCCCATGGGCGCCTGCTCTGCGTGGATTCTTGGAAATATGTGTTGTAAACTTATCTGCTTTAAAGTACCTTAAGGCATTGGGAGTTAAAGTCGGGTCAGGGGCTGTTGCCATCATATGTCGTCCCTGTCTGACCGTTTTTTTATTTTTTTTTGTTTGGTTGTTGGAAGGTCTGGGTCATGTACTAGATATCTATGCAATATTTTGACCAATGGGGTAATAATGAAAGTAGAAGGTGAACCTACGATAAAGTGGGAAGTGGAATGTAATATCTGTGTGACTAAATGGTGGTAATCCTGTCCTGGAACACTAGGGGCATGAATAGTGGGGTTAAGAGATCATTAGTATTGAGACAAGTGAAACAATATAATGCGGATATAACGTGCCTAGTTGAAACCCACTTAATGGGCAACAAAGTGTTAAGTCTTAAAAAACCATGGGTAGGCTGGATATTTCACGCCCCCTTTACTACAACTTCAAGGGGTATTTCAATTATGGTCAAAAAGTCCCTCCCATTTGTATGCATTCGGAAGAAAATTGATCCGCTAGGTCGGTACATTTTCTTGGACTGCACGGTCTGTTCAAACCATATACTGCTAATGGCGATCTACATACCACCACCCTTTACATATGAGATATTGAAGAAAGCTGTGGAATTTTCGGCCTCGACTCCTGATACCCCGATAATTTGTATTGGGGATTTCAATAATATCTTAGATGTCCATATGGATAGGTGGAGTAGGTCGCCATCTGCGGGTCACAGAAATAATAGAGGGCTTGATGAATTTGTCAAAAACCTGAGGTGGGTTGACCCATGGAGGGAGAAAAACCCTGACGCAGTGCAATTCTCATGCTACTCCGCCTCTTTTCAATCCTTTTCTAGAATTGATTTGGCATTGATATCGAAAGACTCAATGCCCAATATTGTAAAAGCAGATTATAAGAGCAGGGGCATCTCTGACCACTCCCCGGTTTTCATAGAGGTGTCAGACGACCGTAGAAGAGAGAATTTCTTTTGGAAATTTGACGCAAGATGGCTGGATAAACTAGAGGAGAAAACTAACTTTCAGGACCAGTGGAAAGAGTATTGGGAAATAAATAAAGGTACTGCTACTGCTGACATAGTATGGGATTGCTTTAAGGCATATATGCGGGGAGGTCTTAAAAAGAGTATTGGGGAACTAAAGAGAGCTAGTAGTGCCAAAGTAACCGAGCTAGAAGCAGAGAGTGTAGCTAGGGAGAGACAGTATATCGCTAATAATGATCAAGAAAGAACTGGTTAGCTGCCCAAGAGAAATGGATCGATTGTGTAAAGGAAGAGAATGCTAAAATGATGATGAATAGCTCACAGATTAGATATGCAACGGCTGAAAAATCGGGCAAATTTCTAGCAAACATAGCTCGGGCCGATAGCTCCCCAAATACTATAGCGAAAATAATAGATAGAAATGGTGGGGTGGTTTGCGAAAGTAAAGAAATTATTAACTCCTTTAGGGATTATTTTATGGATCTGTATGAGTCCAGGGCAAGGTTTACTCAGGCAGAAACAGGCGAGTTCCTAAGTAATATAGGCCTGGCCAGGTTATCGCAGGAGGATATGCAGGAGTTGGAAGCCCCCCTTAGTATAATTGAAATAAAAGAGGCGATCAGTTCATTACCAAGTGGCAAATTCCCAGGATTGGATGGTATCCCCGCCGAGATATATAAGAGATATGCTGAATTTATGGCCCCTTTGTTGTTGGAGTTATTTAACGCCAGTTACTGTGAAGATAAGCTCCCATGGTCGATGTTGGAGGCCAAGATTGTGGTCCTACTAAAAGCAGAAAAGGATCCAATGGTATTGGAATCCTATAGGCCAATATCCCTGATAGCTACAGAAGCAAAAATTTTGGCTAAAGTACTTTCCTCAAGGCTCTATAAGTATATAGGGAAAATAGTACACGAAGACCAGACCGGCTTCATGCCGGGCAAATCAACGGCGGTGAACCTGCGGAAGCTGTTTGTGCACTCTCAGACCTCACAGGGGGAGCGTCCACTCCCGGTGGTGATGTCACTCGACGCGGTCAAGGCTTTTGACTCCGTCGAGTGGCATTACCTCTGGGAGGTTATGGGTGCAATGGGAATGGGACCAGGGTTCATAGGGTGGATAAAACTGCTATATGCGGACCCGGGTGCCAGAATGGCTATCAATGGTCACGTCTCACAAACTTTTCCCCTTTACAGAGGGACCAGGCAGGGGTGCCCCCTGTCACCGGCTTTATTCGCATTGGCGATTGAGCCTTTAGCATGTATGCTACGGCATCACCCGGGAATAGAGGGTTTCAGGATGGGCGATATAGAGGATGTCGTAGCTCTCTACGCGGATGACCTACTAATTTTTCTGTCCGACGGGGGTAAGGCCGCGCCATTGGTAATGAAGGAGATTAGGAGATTTGGGGATCACTCTGGATTCAGGGTGAATTGGAGTAAATCCAACATTTTTGCAATCAGATCACGGGATTCGGGAAACCCCCTAGTGGATACTCCACTGAAATGGGTACACACCTTCAAATATTTGGGAGTGTGGGTGTCACGGAATCCTGGGGAATATAAGGAATTAAATCTAGACCCTTTAGTGTCCTATTTAGCCAATAAAATTAAAGTGTGGGCAAAATTACCATTGACAGTCTCGGGAAGAGTGAATCTTATAAAGATGATTGTGCTCCCGAAATTCCTTTATATATTACAACATTCCCCTCAATATGTAGCGGATGATTTCTTTAGGAAAATAAACAACATCCTCACAGCCTTTATTTGGAATAATTCCCGTTCTAAAATACGATTACAATATTTAACTAAAAAGAGAGACAAAGGGGGGTTAGCACTTCCCAACTTCAAACTATACTACATGGCTAGTCAGCTGATGTTACTAGAAGACTGGATTAGTCCTGAGGTTAAGAATAAGGGGATAGCGAAGTTAGTCTCCCAGTCCGAAAGAGGGATCTCCCCGTTGCAGAAATTAGTAAGGGGCCAAATAAGTAATAAAGACGCTCCCATTGTGGTACAAGCAATTAAAATATGGCGGGAGGCCAATAAGTGGATGGGGTTCCGCGTGTTAGATGATAAACACCTTCTAAATGATCCGGTTGTCCTGAAGGGGATTGAGTATCTCCAGGTGGCTAAAGTGTGGGAACCATTTGGGTTGACAGCCTTGTCTCAGGTATATGAGGGGGCTGTACTTAAGTCATTCAGCCAGATTCAGGCAGCATTCGCGGTACCCACTAAACACTTCTTTAGGTATCTCCAACTGAGAAATTCCCTTGCGGCCTACTTCAGGGATAGGCCCCCGATATTTGGGACATCACCATTCAAAAAGGTGCTCAGGTCGGATAAAAAACACAAACTAATCTCAGCTATCTATGATCAGCTAGTATCATCGGAAGGGGGTGTGGTACAAGAACTACAAGATATGCGTGAGAAATGGGAAAAGGATATAGGGCCGATAGAATCCGATGATTGGTCGAGGGCAATGGCGGCGGTCCCAGGTGCAGATGTTTATTCTACATAGGGCACATTTAACTACAACAAGATTACTGAAGTTCGGAGCCAGATCATCTGATGAATGTCCAAAATGTCAATTATCACCTGGTTCATTCTATCACCTGATCTGGGAATGTCCCAAAATTCAGGTCTTTTGGGAGAAGGTAATACAAACCCTGGTGGAGCTAGGTATTAATAGAGCGTGCTTAACAAATAGATGCTGCTTGTTGAATATGAATAATGATGTGTCTCAAACGAAGGAGGATAAGGCCCTTATAAATAATGTGTGTGCCCTGGCCAAGGTAATGATAGCGAGGACTTGGTTGGCAGATACTGGACCAGATTTTGAAGGTTGGAAAGCACTGGTGGAATACACAATTCAACACGAGAAATGTATATACATATGTAGGAATTCACTGAGTAAGTTTATTAAAATTTGGAGTCGGTGGATAGACCGATAGGATAAAGTAAGAAAGTAAGAATAACACGAGTAATTAGAAGGAGAATGGGGGTAAACATTTTTTTTAAATATAAAATTATTATTATTTTTTTTTTTTTTTTTCTTTCTTTGGAAAACACTGCTTACACAAAGATAAAACTAGCTTCACAAAATATAAGATTTAAAAAAATGAATGTTATAATCACCAATCTAACACAGGTAGAAATTTCCAACCAGAAATTAAGTTAAGATAGTTGGCCAATAAGGGCAACACATATATATGGAGGCCTGTCCAAAAGAGGGAAGGAGGGGAAAGGAATAGTCCATTATACCGTTCGAGATATATTGATTCTGGGAGACAGCAATATAACTAGATTGGGGAAGGATACAGAGAAAAAAAAAAAAAGGGTACCTCTCCATCATGAAACATCACGAGCCAAATATAGAGGAAGTAGAAGTAGTAAAACTAGAGAGATAGTGGATAGGAGGTAAAATAGTCTGGGCATATGTGTGTTCTGGGTTTGTCTTGTTTTTACGTGTTTATTGTGATAATAACCTGATTGTATGTGAATTAAGATATTGAATACTGGGAATAGGGAGCTAAGACTCTGGATAAAACTGGGCAACCCATCCGTCCCAGAATGTGAATTTTGCTATATTTATGAATTGTTGTCTGTATGTTTTTTATATGTCTAAAATTTCAATAAAGAACAATAAAAAAAAAAAAAGCATTTCATTTTGAATTTAATACTAACACTGTGAAAATAGCAGCAGACCTATATCAAAATAAAAATTTTATTTTACCTGTGTGCGCTTGTAAGAATAAGGGAGCGGAGTGTGGCTTGCGACGGCGCCCCACCTCCGGTCTATGGAACGTACGCCATGCTCCCGTTTCTGGCTGGTGGAGCACACATCGCATCCGCCTCCGCTTTGCGCTCGCTCAAACAAGTCCCGGCTAGCATGATGCACAGCCCAGCGCTATAATTTAGTGACTGGTGGAACACACATCTGTTCCTGTTTTGCATGTCACGGAAGCCGGAAAGGCTTAGTGTTATCCCAGAGTGTTTTTTGTCTTGCAAAACTTTATTGAAAAGTGTATAGGGACTTTAGAGTTTTTCTAATAATTAGACAGTTTAAGAGCCTGTCTATGGCTTATTTAAAGGGAATACAAATTTCAATAGTTATACTAATATCGGAGAATATGTATTATATTGTTAATAAGAGATAAGCAAAAACACAGAAAATGTGATAATAAATAAATAAAATGATCATTTAATAAATGATTAATTGCAATCACAGATGCTAAAAAGTCCATTCACATATCTAAGAGGAAACAGAGCTATATTTATATCACACAAAAGAATATGTATACATATATATATATATATATATATATATATATATAGAGAGGGATATTGGAGGCGGCGGCACTCAGAAAGAATTAGACACAAGGCTGTTTTGTGGACCGACGTTTCAAAGCCCGCAGGCTTTTTTTATCAAGGTGCTGATAGTGAGAACAATTGTGTACAAAACAGATCTTACCTAAACACCTGTACACAATTGTTCTCACTATCAGCACCTTGATAAAAAAGCCTGCGGGCTTTGAAACGTCGGTCCACAAAACCGCCTTGTGTCTAATTCTTTCTGAGTGCCACTGCCCCCAATATCCCTCTATATCGAGAGGCCAGCACCTGACCGTCTCTTTGGAAGCCACCAGTACTTTGTTTACCTCTATCAGGAGATTCCGGAGTGCCACCTGCAGCACCTCAATATATATATATATATATATATATATATATATATATATATATATGTCTTGTAGTCAAAAAAACAGTGTATTGGGTACACAAAGATACATCTACGTTTCGGGGACGTGCTCCCCTTCGTCAGGACATCCCCGAAAACGTAGATGTATCTTTGTGTACCCAATACACTGTTTTTTTGACTACAAGACTCTGAGTGACGCCCATTAATTTAACTTGTCTGTATGGATTCATCTCCCTGGGAAGGCACCAGAGCAACGTATCCCTGTGGGGGAGCCAGTGGAGCCGGAGCATCGCTTGCCATATATATATATATATATATATATATATATATATATACGAAGTCCGAACCTGTGACGAAACACGTTGGGCGTGGCTTCCTGTGATCCCGACGTTGTGACGTCTCTCTGGTCCATGTCGATTTGGAGGAGTAGATCCGAGTAAGCGGCTGCTGGACAGGTTCCTGCCGGCGATTGATCACCGCGTACGGCTGTTCCATCGGTGCCTTCCTGTAGTGCTGCCCGACTCCTCTATGGCAAGCTTTGCTACCTTCACCCCAATGTACAGTATGTCAGTATTTATAAGCAAAAGTTGCGTATATTATATTACTGATTGGTGCACTTCATTTATTCTCTCCTACAAGCATACTACTGAGGATTCGTGGTGGATCCTAAAAGTGGAGCGGCACACATTGTGGGACTTGTTTTGGACACTGTTACATGCTAAGGACTCTTTGGACTGAGTGCGCTGGGTATTATCTCTTGCATATATATATATATATATATATATATATATATATATATATATATATATATATATATATAAATATAGAGGTGGTGGACCGTGGCACTCAGGACTTAATAATCAAAGGACAAATAGCCACTCAGATGACGTTTCAGCCTTTTTATTAGGCTTTTCTCAAAAAACAGCTTACATATTATGCCGGCATCCAACACAGTATATATATATATATATAAATATATATATAAATACATTTATGGGGCCACGGTACCCTTTGTAACAACCTATATATTGTCCACTCTGTTGAACTAAAAATTGGAACAATATTTATTTTATACCCCAAGGAAATTAGAATAATCGAATGTGGTATTCTGATGTATCAAATTTGATATTAAGTAAATATGGAAATGAATTTGAAAAAAAAAAGAGAGAGAGGGAGAGGGGGGGGGGGATTGTAGAGGGCAGGAAGGGATATGGAGAGGGGGGGTTGTAGGAATAAGGAAGCTACTGGAAATAGTACATTGAAAGGAATCCCATAGGAAAATAGATTAATGATTTTATTTTCTTTCTAAGCCAATTAATAATTAATTATCATACAAGATATAGGAAAAAAGTAACATATGGACAGGTTCGTAATAGATGCAACCTACAAGCAAACATTCAACTCTACTTGGTCATTTAGCTCTTCCGGATGTATGGCATTCAATTTATGCATCCAGTAAATTTCTTGTTGGCAAAGAGTCTTAAAAGGTCCCCTCCTCTATGTGCACATTTAGTGTGTTTCAATCCCAGCACTTTGAGGCGTTTTGGATCACTTTTAGGATGTATCAAAAAATGTTTCGAAACACTATGCGTAGTAACACTGTTGATTATGTTTCTACGGTGTTCACTGAACCATTCCTTTAATGAGTGTGTTGTACGTCCAATATATCTCAATCCGCAAGAGCATGTGAATTGGTATATCATGTACATAGTCTCACAGTTGATAAATGTTTTAATCTTGTAGGGTGTATTATAATTCAGAGTAAATATTTTGTGAGTTCTGTTCTTTATGTGATTGCAAGTGATACACAAGTTTTTTACATCTGTAACAGCCCGTTTGTGGTTGAAGCCATGTTTTTTCTTTTATCTTTTCTGTCCCTCTAAAGAAGCTTGGGGCCATAATATTTTTTATGGTTTTATTTCTTTTAAATATGACATTTGGTCTCGTACAGTAGTTAGAAATTCTCTCAGAACTGGGTCACATTTTAACAGATTGAATTTTTTATTAATAATTTGTTTTATTTGATGATATTCTTGATTGAATGTAGAAAGATATGAGATATTAGAATCTTCTGTGTATTTGTCTTTCTTTTTGATGTTGGTTTTAGGTATTAATAGTTCGGTCCTATCTTGCAAGGCAGACTCTGTGCATGCCTTTTGAATCAATTCTTGGGGATAACCTCTATCTAGAAAGCAGTCCACCATGAGACTGCTCTGTAATTTATAAGTTTCTTGATCCAGTTTCTGCGTAGGTGCAGGAACTGTCCCTTTGGTACATTAGCTTTCCAGGGGGGGGGGGGGGGTAGTGTGCACTGTGGAAATGTAAATAAGAGTTTGTATTAACATCCTTATTGTAATTAGATGTATGCATAGAGTTATCCTTTATTGTGAGTGAGATATCTAGATAGTTAATATGTGTGCGGTGATATGTGTGTGTAAATTGTAAATTAAAAGGGTTGGTGTTCATGTGAGTAACTAAGGATTGTGCATAGCCATCCCAAATGAAAAACAAATCGTCCATGTAACGGCCATAGAGGACCAGGTGTGCCCCAAATCCGCCCCCTACACTAGTTGGTCCTCGACCATACCCATGTAGAGGTTGGCATAACTCAGGGCAAACCTAGTCCCCATGGCCATACCCATCATCTGTAAATAATATGTAGAATTGAATAGAAAATAATTGTGACGAAATATAAATCTAACAAAAAAGTGATGTGTGTTTCACTGAGGTCACCATCTGATCGTCATTTTTCAGATATTGCTTTTCTGCCTAATTGATATAGAGGAATATTGGTATAAAGGCTTGTGATGTTGAGTGTGAGGAATGCATAGCTCTCTCTCCACTCTATGTCTTTAATTATATAAAAAAAATGTATAGTGTCCTTGATGTGTGACCTCAGTGATGTCACCCATGCTTGTAAAAAGGAATTCTCATATGCTGATAAATTAGATGTAAGGGAGTGAATTCCAGAAATGATGGGGCGCCCGGGTGGTGAGGTGAGGGTCTTGTGGATTTTGGGAAGGTGATAGTATATGGGAGTGATGGGATGTGGTGAATAAATAAATTTGTTTTCATCTTTCGTGATCAGTTTATTTTCCAGTGCACTGTCCAATAAATTGTGTAGTGTAATGTTGTATTGTGAAGTGGGGTCTTGTTGAAGTGTGACATAATGTGCTGTATTGTTTAATTGAAGTAAGGCTTCAGTCAGGTAATCCTGTGTGTCCTGTAGAACAATACTCCCCCCCCCTTTGTCTGCTTCTTTTATAGTAATTCCAGAGTCTTTTTGTAGTTTACTTAGTGCCGTCTTTCCCACTTATTCAGGTTGTCTTTTTTATTTTTGTTATTTCTGTTTGTATTTGTGGCTTTATGACAGAAGGACCTAAAGTCCTCCATAGTAGCCTTATAAAAGGTTCTATTGCCGTCCCTTTTGATTTGATGGGATAAAATTCTGATCGTTGTCGAAACTTTTTTCTTTCAAGATCTGAATCAAAAAGTAATTTACTCTGGGGACTGGCCTCATTTTCCTTTAAAAGTTCTTCTAGTTCACCTAAAAATTTATGATCTGTCTGATCTAATATTATAGGGAGAGATGCATCATTTTCCTTATTCATTTTTGTTTGGCAAAGTACTTTTGCCTACAGAGCATTCTAATAAACGATTAAGTTCTACAAACAATGAAAACATAGTTGGGGGTGTGGTTGAACAAAATTTGAGTCCTTTATTCAAAATTTGTATTTCCCCCCTAGTCAGAGTTTTGGAGGAGAGGTTAAATATTTTTGTAGCCTGAGTATTGGTTTTCTGTTTTTTAGATCTTAATTTGGACTTTCTCCCCCCTCTTTTTCCTCTACATCTGAATTTCTTCTTTATTTGTTTGGGTTCCTGAGCATTGAGTCTCTGTCCCAATAGGACTCCCTTTGGGGTTTTCTCTGATTTTGCTGGTCTAAAAATTTTTCGAAAAGGGTGTCCTCACTTGTTTCCCTGGGTCCCATTTTGGGTCTTGCTCCCATATTTCCCTGTATTTCTCTCTGGTGATATTGGGAAGGGGTTGTAGACCTGATGAGTTATTATAGTCCCTTCTGTCTCTACGTTGTGAAGATTGGTGTCTATTCCGTCTATTTTAAAATTTTCAATTTATAAATGATTCCCTACATTTTTTTCCTGTCAGATTGGGATGCTCTCTTTTTATATATACGGTTGACGCCCCCTTTATAATCTTCTTGATCCCTGTGGAACGTTTTACATTTCATTTCCATTATGGAACTCTCAAATTTCATCATCCTATCTGTTAATATTTTGTCTCTTTCCTTGTACTCTTTGGAGCTGGAGTATTTTTCTATCTTCTTCTTTATAGTTTCTATCTCATTTTCTACATTCTGTGCCTTTTTTAATCTATACTCCACCATCATTTCCATCAGGGAAAGTGAACATTTATCCAAAAGTGATAACCATCTAGTTTGTAAGACTCATTTAGCCCTTTTGGGAATAATTAAACCTGAAATTAAACCTGAAAATCCAGTATATCTCCTGACTACAGAGAGTCTTATATCTCTTTGGAGACTTTGACAACTTCCAACCCAATTAATTTTAAACACCTCGGATCTCCCTTATGTTTTCGGCATTGTGTCGGGACACACTATGCAGTATATTCTTATTGAGGACATTCAAAAAATCACACATTTGACATCGGTGATTTGGTGCATTTTTTATTTTAGGTGACTTAAAAATTGCAACTCACTGCATTTGGCCCCAAATTTCAGTCCAATGTTAATGTTTACATTCCTTCCCTGAGGAGGAGACATTTCAGCCCTCCTGCCCCACCAAGTTCAAGTATCCTGAGACCTCTAGTAGTCCACTATTACTTGTTCTATTAAAGGCTTCCCTACCATTTAGCATATGCCAGGAGGGCTGCCTTCAGCAGTGTGCCCCCCTCACCGCCAATTGTTACTCAAAATATTTGTCAGATATTTTGAGTATAAACAATGTCCTTCATAAAACTTGTTCCAGTGTGTGCAAAAATTGCTCCAGTGTGCACTTAGCTTTATTTTAGTACTAGTATACTAGTACTAGTGTTCACCCCTCTAACACTAGTACTGCAGCTGACCTCACTTATATAATACTCTTTAATATTACTTCACTTGCTATCTCTCACTAGTGTGGTGCCTTGCACTGGCTAAGGGGTGTCCCACACCCTAGACAATCCCTTAGAATGTTATGGACTGATGCCCCTTTCAGACCGCACAAATTAACCGGTATATTGCCTGTTTTTATACCGTTTCAAAATGGTAATATGTGCAGTCTGAAAGGTCCAGAGTGAATTTACCATTTTAAAATAACTGGTATTTTAAACGGTCAAAAAGCAGGGTCCTACCCATTTCAGACCCGTTTTTTTTTTGCTGTCTGAACGGGTCTGAAATGGTACCCAGGCAGCAGTGAGCACTATTGGTCCCCAGCGCTGTGCATATTTAATGAGCTGGCTGCTCATTACATATGTGCATATGTAATGAGCGTCTGGCTCATTAAATATGCACGTCGCGGGCTTAGAGGGTCCCGAGCATTTTGGATAAGGGATACTCAACCTGTATTTCTTAGAAAACTCATAAGAGTGATGAAAGAAGCAAATCTGTGCAGTAGAACAGAAAACAAGCACCACAAATTTAAAAAAAAACATCAGTGTCTGATTACCCAAAAGGATAGTAGTAGATAGCTGAACAATATTATATAACAATGATTCATTCAAAGGTGGCATATAGGAAAATGTAATGAAGATAGCTAAATGTGAGTTTGTTAACCGTTTTTACATTTTATCTCTAACCTGTGTTGAACAGTATAATATTCAACATACATACTCAGATAAAATGCCTGTCAGAAAATCCTTTTTTATCTGACAGCGTGAAACCCAGCAGATATTGTGGCCACTAACTGTGAGATATTTCAGTCTATGGGCCATGATATCTACATTCCTTCCCTGAGGAGACATTTCACCCTTCCTCCTCTATGAAGAAATAGGGGAAATGTCCATTGGTCAGCAGTGGCAGTTAACTCCAAAAATATTGCATCAGGCATGTCCAACCACCAATCAGTCTTTTGATATCATGCATGCGCATACTGTTCACATTGTTAAACACTGCATGCTGTCTCTTAGCTGAGTTTTATTATGCATGACACATCAGTTACAATAACATCACATGTCTGAATCCCCAGCTAAAAGGTCAGGCTAATTAGACCTCAGATGCTTGTCTTTACTTAGCTCTATAAAAGGTCTGCGTATACTCACTGTGTTACTAGAGTGCCCCAGTATGGTACAGCTGTACAGTACTTAGCCCACTAGAGATTAAGGGTGGGATTAGACCACAGCACTGAGGTAATGGGTTCGATTCCCACCATGGCTCTAACTGTGCGGAGTTTGTATATTCTCCCCATACTTGCATGGGTTTCCTCCAGGGTACTCCAGTTTCCTCTCACAATCCAAAAATATACTAGAAGTTAATTAGCTCCCAACAAATTAACCCTAGAATGTCTGTGTGCATGTACATGTGGTAGGGAACATAGAGTGTAAGTTCCACTGGGGCAGGGACTGATGTGAATGTCCAACTATACTCTGTAAAGCGGTGCGGATTATGTATGCGCTATATAAGAAACTGTTAATAAATAAATAATTGTGCAGATGTTTAGACAATGAGGGGAGTTTTAAAGTAGATGTAAACTCACAATATGCATGTGGAAAACAAGCATAAATCAGTATTTCAGACAATGACAGCAAATACTTCTGCAGCTGCTCCTATCAATGGGCTTCAGGCAGAATTCCAGGCTTTCCAAAATCAGACTTATAAAGGGATAACAAAAAAAAGGCCACAATAGTGCAGATCATTAAAACCAAACACAGTTTAATATAAGAATACACTCGCAATAAAGAAACATGAAAAAGCTTGATATAAAATGCCAAGGCAAAGACTGGAACAATGTGCGGTTACTGTCCCTGGTTAGATGGAAGGGACCATCCAACTGACCATCTGGAAAGTCAGATGGTAGAAGCCAGGTAAAATTCCTCCACACAGTCCACAATTGGTCCAAAAGTGCCAGAGCCACACTTTACGCATTATGGATCCTTGGATGGAGGGTGTTTTTGGCTCTGGCATACAGTAGTCCAGTATTTAAAGGCTGGTGGGTTGCACACACCCATATTCAATTTCCTTTTAGCTGGAATCTGTCGCTAACTGCGCATGCACGGTTGACCGGATCCAAGATGGTGTTGGATTATACGCAACCGCAAGTACCATATTTGGCATTCCACCATTGTAATTTCAACAGGATAGCAGTGCACATCCAGAAGCCATTGCAAGATGGCATTGTGTTCCATAAGTACCGGTTATATGCATTACACCACCATTTTTGGACAACGTGAGCATACAGGTGCAGTTAGATCTAGATAAAAAAAACATGAAGAAACTAAAACAACAGTATTTTTACCACATGGGTTACAATACACTAAAATATCTTAGCAGGGGATAAAAACTATATAGACACTAATGGCAATTCTGCCACATGAGTCACAATGATTTAAAGGACACTGCACCAAATTAGCAGGGTAATGTATATACAAATATACAGACAGCAGCCATAATGGGATATATATATATATATATATATATATATATATATATATATATATATATATATATATATATAATATAAAATACAGTCCCCTTAGATTCCCCAAAAACATCTTACAAAAATTTCCTGAGATTTTCCCCCAAAAATCTCTTAAAAGTATACATAAAAAATATCTTTAAAACCGCTGAATGTACATTCCCCGCTAATATTGTACCGGCATAAAATGTATTTGAGATATTAAATGGTGGAACTCTAAAGAATTAAAACAGAATGAGAGAAATCTATGTGAGAAAGTGCTTTACAGTAGGTAAAAATCCCCATTAAGGCCCTTTGAAACAAGGGTTCCTAAATGGTGTATCCATCACATCTCTGATTGTTACAATCTCTTCTGTACATGTTTTCATGTACATCACATGTTTTCCACCTAATCTGTTGAATGCCCCCAAAATTTCAATATCAAATTATTTGGATTCATGGCGAGATTTGAAATGAGCTGAAATGGTGTGCATAAGGAGTCCTTCTCTAATTATATAAGTGATACACTAGTCAGATCTTTAACTGTCTTGAAGGTTTTCCTGCGTAAAACAACCTGCAGAAACTTTCTAACACATATATAATATTTTATGAATGACAGGTTATGAAGTCATTTAATGAAAATATCTGCGATTTTACTGTAAACTGGACTATTTTTCTCTTTTTGCTTTTAACCGTTCTACACATTAGGCAGGATCCACAATGGTGGAAACCCTTTGTATGCTCACTGCGTCTTACTTCTATTGTTAATTACTTCTCACAATGTGATCTTTCAACAAAGGAGCTTTACGGTAGAAAAGTTGGTTGGGTCGGCAAAATCTCACTTAAAATACAATCCTGTTTTAATAATTTCCAGTTACTCCTAAAGACTTGCTTGATCTGTTTTTTATGTATCCATAAATTGTAAAAAAAAATCTGTAATTGATATTTATCTCTACTGGAGGTGTTCTTATTCTCTACTGGAGGTGTTCATTTCTTTCAATATTGTCAATTCTCTCCTTTGCTTTACCTAATATAGTGTCGGTATACCCCCTAGAAGATAGTCTGTTGGAGATCAGTTGGAGACCTGTGAATTTTCTATCACAGATTGTAGCATTGGAACAATTTCTCTTTTTACTCTTGAAAATTTACTAAAAGGTATAGCATCAAGTCAATTCTTGTGGTGTTGACTGACCTTTCGATAAATCAATCCAAGTCTGTGGCTTTACAGTACCTCTTTGTTTTGATAACACCATTTTCTCCATAAATGGTTATATTAAGAAAAGAGGACAGTGCTTTACTTGTGGTGAAACTCAATTTTATGGAGATATCGTTGACATTTAAACCATCACAGAAATTTTTTAAAAGATCTAAATCATCCATCCATACAAATCAAACATCATCTATAAAATGATGCCAGGAGACAAGGTTTGCCACCAGTTCACCAGAGGGCCAAATTGTAGACTCCTCCCAATATGACATGAATAAGTTAGCGTAGCTGGGGGCAAGCCTGGTGCCCATATCTGTGCCAATATACTGAGTATAAAAAGACCCTTCATGATAAAAATGATTATTAGTTAAAATGAAAGAAATGCATTACAGAATTAATAACAGTTTCCTCACCTAAAGTGATTTTACGTAAAATGAAAGAAATAGCCTCCAATCCTTTTTCCTTAGTTATAATAGTGCAGAGTAATAGTGTAGAGAGTACTGACGTATGCATTACAGAGGACATCAGGACTCTCCCACCTATAGGCATCAAGTTTCCTCAACACATCACCTGTTTCCTTAATATATGCCCTTGTTCATTTTACAATCGGCTGCAAATAGGAATCTATCACTGCCGATAGGTTGCTAGACAAACTATTGCAGCCGGCAATAATTGGTCTACCTGGGGGTGGACCGGATCCTTATGAACCTTAGGCAACAAAAGGTTGCATTAATCCATTAGGTAAGAAAAATTATTAACAATGGATAAGGGTTCAGCAACTGCATGTGTTAAAATAATATAAATACCACAAGTCCATAGAGTGAATTACTGCCAGAGCCGGATAGAAATGTATAATACAAGGTTAAGCCAAAATGTAAATGATCATCGCTGTCAATACACGCTGGGCATAGTCGCCCAGTGTGTATGCCCAGTGTGTATGGACCAGCGAATGTTTTATAGTCACTCGTAAAGCAGAACACACAGTTATGGGAAAAAGGTAATGGAATAATCATCTATTGCACTTGGGAGTGTGTTAAAAATGTCCCATCTTTATTCCAATCTATTCACTGCTCATCATTTGCTAGATGAGTATTTCAAATGGTTATTTTAGTTTCACATTTTAGCTAGTTTAATTTAAACCCTGAATGCATTACATAAATCCTGCTCCCACAGCCGTGCCTAATTTGATTTTTATACAACCATTGCCTTTCCAACATTTAAAGCGATAAAGCAATTTGGCCTGGCATTCTCAAACCCAACAAAATGTCTAAAATAATGGAGCAGAAGCAGCGATATGTTCGATGACTGTGACTGTGGGAAACAAAAGGTAACATATTAGATATGATCATGGCTACTAAACAACATAAGAAACTAAATCTGATGCACTGTATTGCTAGCTTTTTTTTTTTTGCTGCATTTACACAATATTTTGCAATAGTGGATTATAAAGTAACTGCTGTGAAATATATGATAGCACATATACAGTATGCTAGCACACACTGAATAGTCTGACTGACAGAAACTAAACATTTAGTAAACTGAATCTGCTTAGGTAAGAAATAATGAGCTTTGCAATCTTTTTAATTTACCCCCAGTATACTGTAGTAAGCCTTGCTGCACAGCCAAGCTCAACCTATGCCACCAAGATACCCTTTAAATCTCCAACTACATTTCACCTTTTGCAACACCAGGGCCTCGCAGGATAATATGGCATACTAAACAATGAAGACAGATACAATTTGTAGACGGCAGAGGCCACAGGCTACCAAGTGATTCTTATTGATCTGAAATAAATTAGTTGCAACAAGAGCATGTTCCCCGTTTTGTCACAAACCTTCAATGGCTTCGGACACAATAAAACCAACAGAGAAAAGGCATTTCTGGAAGATACTGTAGCTCCTTCGGGGTTTTTTTTTTCTTTTTCTACGAAAGTGCTAACTTTTGTAAAATAAATAAAATAAATAAATAATTGTCTTTTAGATTAGATATTGATTTAGTATTTCTTAAAAAAAAAAAAAAAAAAAAACAGCCATTATGAACATTTTTTTATCTACAGCAGTATATAAGGTGATTAATCCAGAACTAGTCATATAGAAAATAAAGGAATGAAATTGGCACAAGCTAATATGCTTGCAAGAACAGCTGCTGTACAAAATGTTTTGTGTAATAAAAGGAGAAATCTTGGTTTGGCCAGTGTACGATTAATTTCCATGTAACACACAACTTAATAAAAACAATGTAATTAGATGTCTAGACCATAGTGAATAACTTGAAAAATGATATACTGGTACTGTAAGTACGGTAAACTGAAAAAGGAAGACTTTTTATTTTGCTGTGAGAGTATAATAACGATGTTTTGAGTGGTATTTGAATGTATGCCTATTCTCTGAAGGTTACAAAGATTCCAAAGTCTTGATTTAAATAATTAACCCTTAAAATGACCACAGTGAATTTATTTTGTTTAATATTAATATCTAAACATTATGTAGCTTTAAAAATATTTTAGTGAGGATCATGCTGGTAAAAAAAGACAATAATTGTGTTATTTAATTTAATAATGTATACCTGTACCACGGAGTGCATTACTAAGTAGGGTTGGGTATACAGTCTTAATTTCAACACCCCAACCTCCCCCTGAAGCATAATCTTAGGTAATTCCAATTAATGCTTTCTGTAGATAGGGCTTAATTCAGACTGATTTGCAAAGCACATTTTTTTCTCTAATGGACAAAACCATTTTGCACTGCAGGTGGGGCAAATTTAACATGTGCAGAGATAGTTAAATTTCACCTGGTTCACTGAAAACCGAACCCACCTAAACTTACGCTTTCAGGTGGAATCTGATCGCTTGCTCTGGTTTTTCTGCTTTGCTTTCATTCCAAAACAAGTCAATGGCCCTTATATATATTATAGGGGCCTTGCTGAGGTTTGGCCTCCATTTTACACAGAATCAGCAGAATGCTGAGTTAACCTACTGTATGTGACTGTCATTTTAGAGGTTTATTTACTAAGATGGAAGTTCTATTTCATATGAGATGTTGCTAGAGGCAACCAATCAGATTATATCTATTGTCTTCTAGAAAAATATCTAAGCGACTTTTCTTAGTTTCGCAAAGTCGCTTACTAAATGCCCCTACATTGGTGTGTGTGTGTGTGTGTGTGTGTGTGTGTGTGTGTGTGTAGGGGCTATAGCGAAAGCAATGCGCTTTCTGAGATTGATGGGCAGTGTCCATCAATCTCACTTGTCGCCAGTGTTCTACTCTGGACAGGGGCTGGCTGGCAAATTTTAGCCTGGGGGGCAAGTCCAGAGCACTGGCCCATAAGTAGTGCATAAGTAGCCCATAAGTAGCGCATTGTTAACTGCAGGTTTTTCATTTAAAAAAAATATGTATTAATTTTAAAAAATTAGGTCTGAAGTTGATTATATTATAAATACTTTTGATACCTGTGGTGTCATTGCATTATTATTATACAGTTGGAGCAGCCTGTAGTGTTATGGCATTACTTTTATATTATACAGGGGGAGCAGTCTGTGGTGTCATGGCATTATTATTATACAGGGGGAGCAGCCTGCCCAGTGCCCTGCAATTTGCAGGGCACTGCCCAGTGAGACAGATTACTGCGTTTTTTTAATGGCCTTTAAAAAAACTAAAAAACGCAGTAATCTGTCCCCCCTCCTGCCTGGCCCTGTTTTTTTTTTTTACTGAATGTTCCCACAGGATGCATTGGGGTGTGGATGGGTTGAGGTAGTGTTGGGAGGGGTTGTGTGACAAAGATGCAGGGAGAAAAAATGTGGCCGTGACTTGCCCCTTGCCCTGTTAAACCATGCCCCTCAAATGAGACCACGCCCCTTTTTGCGCACACTGCAAATCTATTTTGTTTAGTCTGGGACCACCCATTAGTATATTTCTAGATTTGCCTATGCTCACCAGTATACTTGGCACCAGCTATGTCCCAGTATTCTAGCATGTGCACTATACTATGTTTTCGTTCTAAATTACACTGAATATACAAAGCAGAAACACATTTATCAAGTAATAGGTTATTTATACTTTAAATTCTTGGCTCTTTGTACCTTTTATAATGGTCATGAAAGTCATGATTGCCTGTGCATCATGTTAAAATCTTAGAGGATCGCCACTCTCCATATCCAGTATATTATAAAGTATATATGCTATTGATCCCATTTCATTTGGAGCTGGCGCCTTAGATCTTGAAAGGATTTGTTACCACCAAGGAGACTTTTAAAAGGGATTGCATTCCTTGTTCCATGATCTACAGTGAGTCAAAGTCCCATTGGAGTAGGAATACATATATAAATAGGCTATGTCATATTTCTATCTTAGCATTTGAAATATAAACGTTGTTTCCTATTTTTAAAGTTATTAAAGACAGAGATATTTATTTGCATATTTTTTGTCTAATCACATATGCACCATCTGTATCCTACCTCATGGATAATTAGACATTCAGGGGGAAATTTACTAAAGGAAATTTGTAAAAAATAGGTGTATTTGTATCCAGAAATACACTTATTTTTGACATTTACTATCCCGAAAATACGGCAATTCGTATTCGTATTGTTGTGCTATCAATACGACTACGAATTGCCATATTTTCGGGATAGTAAATGTCAAAAATAAGTGTATTTCTGGATACAAATACACCTATTTTTTACAAATTTCCTTTAGTAAATTTCCCCCTTAATCTGATAAATCTAAATATTCTGTTATAACATAATGTATATTGTTAACATTGCACAGAAAAAATTAAATATTCCATAGGGTGATCACATAGATATCATTCAGGGTATGTATAGCAAAACAGAAATCTGTTGTTCCAGAGATTCAATGTGAGTACAGTATATGTGATTTCCAATGGAGCTATGAGGTCAAATGAGCCTGGTCTTGTTTTCTTCCTTGGAATGGTTTTCGGGCAAATGGATTTTTGAACAAATATTGATATAATAATATAATATGAGTTGATAATTGATTCCTTATGCATACATTTCTCTGTGACTAAAACAGATGTCAAACTAGACACTAGGGGTGACATTTAATGGAATGCGATTCTTAGTAACATTTTGAAATCGCACCTTATTGCATCGTATCGCACTTTTTCAATTCGCATTTTTCCCCCAAAACTGATTATTTAATGGAATGCAAGAATGCGCCCAAAAAGTGCGGTAAAGTGCGAAGAGATGCGATGTGGTGCGATGTGATGCAATTTTATGACACAGTAATGTGCAATTTCCGCCGCCGGTCATGTGCGATTTTCTGACCAACCGGAATGCGAATTACAACACAGCCTCTGCATGCCAAATAACCCCTTAACCTATTGGCCCACCTAATTCCCCTACAATATTTTGTAGCCATTTTGACCTTTAAAAGGTAGCAAGGAGCATGGAGAGGAGAGGAGGCATGTCTGGGAGAGGAGTGGAAGTGAGTGCAGGTGGCAGAGGGAGCAGTGGCACAGTCACAGGCAGCAGCAGCGCCAGAGGAGCCAGGGGGAGAGGCAGCAGAGGCACACTAAGAGCCAGCAGTGTGAGAGGATAGTAATAGTAGTAGTACGTTTATTTATAAGGCACCGCAAAGTGTCCGTAGCGCCGTACATAGCAAACAAAAAACAAATTACAAGGTAACGTACAGGGTGTGTTGAAAAATACAGTATAAATAGGGGTATAGCTGGTAGAACTAAAATCAGCATCAGTTCAGAAGTAGGTGTCAAAATTGTCGAGGAGACTGAAGATAAAGTAGAGGAGAGGCAGCAGTGTGCCAGGCAGCATGGCCACATCAATGCTTGGGCCAGGCTGGACCCCGGAGGAGCAGGCACAGCAGGAGGAGGTGGAGGAAGATGGAGGTGAGGAGGAGGAGGGTGAGCCTGCCCTGGAGGAGGAGGGGGACATGGCCGCAGAGGAGGTGGAGGAGGAGGCAGAAAGTGGCTGCACCCAATGTATAAGCAAGGATTTTTGACACCTTAGGCAAAACTTTTCTTTTGCTGTCCCCCGTCCGTCAGCCCCCCCGCATCCATATATCCGTCCCCCTTCCTCCACAGCCACAGCACATTGTATACACTAGCCCCGGGTAGTGACTCCAGGTGGTCACTACCCCAGGTGCTGCATAAGCCCCTAAAATATCAAATTACCGTTGTCTGAGTTGGAGGAGTAGCTGGCCACTGGTGAGTAGGCACTGGGGGAGTCGCTGTCTGCTGGCGGGTAGGCACTGGGGGTGTGTGTGTGCTGTCCGCTGATGGGGAGGCACTGGGCCCCGCTGCTGACACTGATTCCATGACGCCACTGCTGCTGGTCTCCGCTGCTGCCACTGGCTCCCTAGCGTCGCTGTAGCTGCTGAGGAAAAGGCAGCTGCTGCGCGGTGGTTGAAGTGCTTCCCCTCACTCCTCCTCCTCTGGAAACTGCGGATACAGTGCTGGGGGAAAAAATTGCAACTATTCATGTGATCCGCTGCTGCCACCAATCCTGTAGGATTGGTGGCAGCAGCGGGTCACATGAATAGTTGCATACTTGGGCTGAACAAAGAGTGCCTTAAATTGGCTGCCGCCCTAGGCAGCTGCCTAAAGGTGCCTAATGGTAGCTCCGGTCCTGGCCGTAAGGTGCGTTTTACCAATGAGGAAAGTGTGGCCCTTGTCCGCGTCATAGTCCCTGTATTTGAAAGGCTGCTGGGGAAGCATCACAATAGGACCACTGTGCAGTGGAAGAGGGCCATGTGGGAATCACTGGCGCAGTCAATGCTGTTAGCACCCACAGAAGAAGCATTACAAATGTCAACCAGGTGTGGCCTTGGGTCAGGGGCAAAGGGGGGATGTGCTCGTACATAGGTTGACAAAAAATGATAGTACAAGTTGCACATGTGTATTTCTGTTATGATACAGTTGTGTCAAGCAGATTTTGTTATCAAAATTGTATGGGCCAGTAATTGCACCCAAAAAGATATCTTTTTTTATTTATTAGTAAAGACGTTCATTTACATCAATACTAATGATTTCATTAATTAAACTAAAATGCTCTCATCCCCTATGGTGCTGTGCAAAGCAGGTGTTGAACTAATTTGGTGTTTTAGGTATTTTGAAAAATTCCCATACAGCATTGTAAACATGTACTTACCAGCATGTAATCACCAAGGGATACCTCAGGTTAAGCAGCTTCTTTCATTGGGCTCTGACTACTCCCCTAAATATTGGTGATAATGTATGGCAAATGGTTTATGGTATGCAAACACACTTACACCAAAGGTATATGGTAGTTTAGTTTATAAACACAATTACCTGAGAAATAGCGCCTAATGATCTCCCTATGCGTCAGATTCCCCCTCTGCGTACCCCTAACTACCGTAGGTTGAGTAGTTTCAGTTTCCTGCATGACTGCTGCATTGCCATCCTCCACATAACATGGTTGGGAAAGGGCAATGTTGTGTAACATGGAGCAAGCCTGGACAATCATCAATACTTTTGCTGGGTGGTAAAGCACTATACCTGATAACCTGTCCAAACACCTGAAATGACTTTTCATCACCCGAAGGTGGGTTCCACAACATTGCAGGTGGCAACGCGTGCATCGTTATATCGGTGCTGTGCAGGGCCTTCCGGGGAATGCAGAGGTGTCATGAGCCACGGAAGACACCCATATCCTGAGTCACCTTTAAAGACAAGATGAGTTCAGTACAGTATATGGTAACATATGTGCATTGGTTTTACTTGAGCAAGGGGGACAACACCAATATTCAAATAAGTCTGGTAAAGGAGATGGACTGATTGCACCTATACAGATGGAGCGCCTCTCTTTCAGCGCCGGGGATTGCCAGAATGTCCCTGCTGACGATCGCCGGCAGAAAGGCGATCCATCTGACTGGGACGTGCGTGCGTCTCACACGCAGGCGCGTCCCAGTCTCTCGACGGCAGCGAAGCGGGTCCCTGCCCATCTCCGCTTCAGGGAGATAAAGGGTTAGTGGGGGGTCGGGTGGCAAGGGGGATGGTCGGCGCCGGCGGGGACCCAGGGGGAGCTCCGTTGCCATTGGGCGCATGAGCGTCTCATGCGCATGCGCCCCCTGGCGGGGGCTGGCTATAGTTTCACCATCCCCTGCAAAGACAAGGCCGGCTCCATCTGTGTATTGGACATATCAGAAGAGACTACACACTAAAGTGCCACTTTAGAGTTAAAAAAACATGCACTATAGTACAGGGTACACTAACTGTTGGTAATTAGTGGTTTTACAAACAAGCATACCCCTATTTTAGGGAATGGGATCATTCGTCAGACTGCATTTAGGTCTACAAGCATTAGGTCTATACCATTAGGTCGACTTGCATTTAGGTCGACCTGACTGAAGGTCGACATGGGTTAGGTCGACATGGTCATTAGGTCGACAGGGTCATTAGGTCGACATGTGTTAGGTCGACAGGGTCATTAGGTCGACAGGTATAAGGTCGACAGGGTCATTAGGTCGACAGTGGAAAAGTCGACATGGTTTAAAAAAAAAAATTTTTTCATTTTTCCAAGCATCGACACAGTCAACATAGCAGCGCGTCCCACGCTATTTTATTCTCCCACCACGCCCTAGTGGATGGTAGGGCATGAAATACCGCCTGTCGGCACGTCGACTCATAAAACAGTCAAATGACCCCATGTCGACCTTTTGCCTGTCGACCTTCCCCATGTCGACCTAATGACCCTGTCGACCTTATAAAAGTCGACCTAATGACCCTGTCGACCTAATGACCCTGTCGACCTAAGTCATGTCGACATTCAGTCATGTCGACCTAAATGCATGTCTACCTAAATGCAGGTTGACCCTAATGCGGTTCGACCTAGTGGTGTAGACCTAAATGCTGTAGACAATATGACCGTATCACTATTTTAGGCAGACTGGCATCAGCTTTAAAAGTGATTGAGGGTTACATACATATGTGGGCAAAGGTTACACACTATTGGCACACTACACAGGAGTGCAATAATTGTTGAGTATGTAAATGAACACATTGTAGCACTATAAATACTGGCCAAACCTTTTTTTATTTATGAAAATGGGTACTTGTGTAATATCTGGGCGCCCGATTATTTGATTGTACGCCTTAACTTAAGGCATACAATCAGATGCGATGCGACGCTATTTTGCAGTAAAATTGCGTCGATCGCATCACATCGCAACCAAATCGCATGCGATGCAATGCGATCGACGTGATTTTCCATAGGATTCAATGTTAAAATGGTCCTGTTCATTTCCCCACTATCCAAGTGGGCATAGAGTTGATTTTATAAAGCGTGGCAAGCGCAGCGAGCCACCGAGCCCAAAGCGTGGCGAGGGGACGCGGATGACTTCAAATGTATTCCGCTGCGCTCGCCACGCTTCAGGCTCGGTGGCTCTCTGCGCTCGCCGCGCTATATAAAATCAACTCTATGCCCACTTGGATAGTGGGGAAATGAACAGGACCATTTTAACATTGAATCCTATGGAAAATCGCATCGATCGCATCACATGCGATTTGGTTGCATGCGATGCGATACGATTTTTTCCGACCCGGTCTCAAAATCGGGCGCCCAGTTATTACACAAGTACCTGAAAATGTACTTACCAAGTAGCCAGCCCTACAACATGTGGTTTTCCTGGAATTGGTCCCAGAGGGCTGAGTGATACAGAATATAGGCATCATGGCAGTTCCCTGGGTAGCTTGCCACCACACTGAGAATTTTTAGGTTGGCATTACATACCACCTGCACGTTCAGAGAGTGACGCCCACGACGATTGACATAGACCTGTCCCCTCACGTGCGGTGCCCGAATCCCAATGTGGCTGCAATCTATGCATGTTTGGGATTGCTGAGAGCCGATAGAAAGCAACCTTAAGGTCCTGCCACTCTGACTCACAACGTGGGAATCTGATATGTGCGCTACAACTTCTTGAAAGCAAGTAACACGAGTGAAATGCTTACAAAAAGTGGCTTGTTAGACCCCCAATGACCATGAGGTCACAGATTGAGTGGAGCCTGTGGCCAAGAAGTAGAGGGCACACATTAATTTCTGTAGCCCATACACTGCATAGTTGGCACCCCCATAAGGGTCCAAATCATCTCTCACCTGCTCATATAAGTTCAAAAGGTTATTGCGGTTCAGCCTAAACATCCCCACAACCTGTTGATCAGAGAGAGAGTCCACGTACAGTCTAGCACGATAAAGCACGCAGTACTCGGGGTACCTCGGTCTGGCGCACATCTTCCTCCCTCCTCCTGCGCAGCTCCCCCCCCATCCATCACAAACAGCCAGCTCCACACCACTTTGCACAATCTCCATCTTTCAAACCCTCACAGGTGTCCTTAATGATGTTGGGGTATATGTAGGGGAGTTTATGATTAAAAATGAGGCCACCTGTGTGAAGATTAACCATTTATGCACTTGACCAAAGTTGCTTTTGGGCCAATTCGCTTACCAGGACCTGGTCTGCATCAGTGGCGATTTTTAGACACTTTTGAAATGCGAATTCCGTTTGCGCATTCCATTAAATAAGCGATTTTTATACTTTTCTGTGGGAAAACATCTGGATGCGATAAAAATGCGAAATGAAACCGGCAAGTGAGAAAGTGCGAGTTATCGCACAAAATGTGTGAATTACGGGACAGCGCACCCTATTAAGTACGTGATTTGTGCAAAAAAGGTGAAAACGCCATTTTGTTGCTTAATAATCGCAAGAAATCAACAAGCGCATCCTATTAAATGTAACCCTAGAACTTGCTGCCATGGTTGTCTTATGGGCCCTTATTCTGATCGGTGCGGATTTTTCCGCATGCGGTCGTACCGCCGATGGTTGTCGACTGCGCATGTGCAGAGGTCACTCTGCGCATGTGCAAGCGGTTTCGCCGAACGTATTCTTTAGCCGCCGCACAGGGGGCGGAGAGGGGCGTGAAGGGCTACTTAGCCTCATTACCCTATGCATACGCCCCGCGTTTCATGGGCGTTCCCATGCAAACGCAGGGCGTATGCATGGTAATGAAGCCGTGACGCATGTGTAGGGGGCGGGCATCTGACATCGCCAGATGTCAGCTGCCCGCCCCCATACATGATTTCATACGGACAAGTGTCCGTGTGGTCTAGGGTGGCGGGCGCTGGTGGAGCGTGCGGCCCTGCTGCTCCCAAGATGGAGGAGGCGTATCCCCGTCCACTTTCATGCGGACCGCCACATATCCGCGTACGGACGGAGGTGGCGATCCGTATGGAAGGCGGGGATTCGCCTGCACGGTCCTGGCCGCATATTCTGATCGGGCCGCACCGATCAGAATAAGGGCCATGGTGCACTGATCATGACCAGCCTAAGTCATATGACCACAAAACATATTATCACTAGTCCTTTAATCTGCATCAATCACTTCCATGTCATGTAATCAGTGCTGGTCACGCATTGCCATTAGCAGAAACAGGTACAATTGGACATGGGCACCCATTTGACCGGAGCAGGTTTCCATGGTGACCTGATGCCATTACCCACAGGATGCCACTCTCTCCATGAGGAGGAGGGGGTCAGTTGAAGTCCCTAACTAACACTGATTTCTTATGCAGATATGTTTAATCATACTTCCAGGTTACGAGACTGGAGTTATAGTCACAGTCACGGGACCGGAATTAAGGTGTTAGTAATGGATCTTACCTCTCACCTGGGGCGAAATGTAATAGAGTGCGATTTTTTAGACATGTGCGATTTTTGGTCAAAAACGGCCGAAATCGCACATTTTCCGAAAATCGCACATTTAATAGGTTGAAAATCGCGGTAAAAAAATCGCACTTTTTACCGCGAAATCGCACTTTTAGAAGTGCGATTTTTAGTCACATTTCAATTCGCATCCAGATGTTTTCCCATTATAAAGTATACAACTCGCAAATGTAATAGGGTGCGATTTTTGGTAAATGTTACCAAAAATCGCAAAAAAAATAGACCAGGTTCTGACAGGCGAATTTGACAGAACCATGCACAGATCATTGAGATCTGTGCATGGTTCTGTTAATAAAAATGTGTAAAAGTGTTTTTATAAAAAAAAAAACGGCGTGGGGTCCCCCCTCCTAAGCATAACCAGCCCCGGGCTCATTGAGCCGGACCTGGTTCCAAAAATACGGGGGAACAAAAAGCATAGGGGTCCCCCGTATTTCTGAAACCAGCCCCGGACTCTTGGACCGGTCCTGGTTCCAAAAATACGGGGGACAAAAAATCTGGGGGTCCCCCGTATTTTGAAACCAGCACCGGGCTCCAACAGCCCGCGGTGTCATGCCACAGCCGGGGGACACTTTTTATACAAGGTCCCCCGGCCAAAACATGAGCACCGTGGCTGGTCAGCCTTGGACGGGGTACCTGGAGGAGTGGGGACCCCCCCAATAAAGGGGTCCCCCCCCCCCAGGCTTCACCCGTCCAGGGCTGAAGCCCGGGGCTGTCACCGGCGTCCGTGGCCAGTGGACGCCGGCCTGATAGGGTTAAATCCATTATACATATCATTACATTGCTTTTTACCGGCGAACTACAAGTGCCAGCAGACCTCCCCCGCATGCTGGGACTTGGAGAACCACAAGTCCCAGCATGCGGGGCATTAATGGGCCCGCTGGGACTTGTAGTCCACCTGTAAAAAGAATGTTTATAAAAAACACACACACAGAGAAGTACAAGTTTATTACACACACACACCTCAATTTTACACCAGCATACTTACCATTCCTGGATCCAGCGCTGGTCTGGCTGCTTTACAGCCGGCTCCCCCCGCACTGACAGGCAGCGGGGAGAACCGCTTTCTCCGTTGCCTGTCACCGGCTTTCTCCGTAGCTTCTGTAGCTCTGTCCCAGTGCTACAGAGGCTGAGAGCGTGATTGGCTGAGCTACAGTATGCGTCTCCATGGAGACGCATAGCTCAGTCCTGATTGGCTGAGCTATGCGTCTCCATGGAGACGCATACTGTAGCTCAGCCAATCACGCTCTCAGCCTCTGTAGCACTGGGACAGAGCTACAGAAGCTACGGAGAAAGCCGGTGACAGGCAACGGAGAAAGCGGTTCTCCCCGCTGCCTGTCAGTGCGGGGGGAGCCGGCTGTAAAGCAGCCAGACCAGCGCTGGATCCAGGAATGGTAAGTATGCTGGTGTAAAATTGAGGTGTGTGTGTGTAATAAACTTGTACTTCTCTGTGTGTGTGTTTTTTATAAACATTCTTTTTACAGGTGGACTACAAGTCCCAGCGGGCCCATTAATGCCCCGCATGCTGGGACTTGTGGTTCTCCAAGTCCCAGCATGCGGGGGAGGTCTGCTGGCACTTGTAGTTCGCCGGTAAAAAGCAATGTAATGATATGTATGATGGATTTAACCCTATCAGGCCGGCGTCCACTGGCCACGGACGCCGGTGACAGCCCCGGGCTTCAGCCCTGGACGGGTGAAGCCTGGGGGGGGGGGGACCCCTTTATTGGGGGGGTCCCCACTCCTCCAGGTACCCCGTCCAAGGCTGACCAGCCACGGTGCTCATGTTTTGGCCGGGGGACCTTGTATAAAAAGTGTCCCCCGGCTGTGGCATGACACCGCGGGCTGTTGGAGCCCGGTGCTGGTTTCAAAATACGGGGGACCCCCAGATTTTTTGTCCCCCGTATTTTTGGAACCAGGACCGGTCCAAGAGTCCGGGGCTGGTTTCAGAAATACGGGGGACCCCTATGCTTTTTGTTCCCCCGTATTTTTGGAACCAGGTCCGGCTCAATGAGCCCGGGGCTGGTTATGCTTAGGAGGGGGGACCCCCACGCCATTTTTTTTTAAACTTTTTTTTTTTAGCACAAAATCGCATTTATGAAAATGCGCACATTTTCATGACTGAAAATGCGCACATTTTCATGACTAAAAATCGCGGCAAATCGCGGCAAATCGCATTTTTTGCCGCTAATTCGCATCTCATTACATATGCGAATTCGCGGCAAAAAACGCGATTTTTAAAGGTGCGATTTGGTGCGATTTTTTTTTAGTCTAAAAAAACGCACCCTATTACATTTCGCCCCAGGTCTATTTAAAAAATTTTTTTGCTAACAAGCTCGTATTTTTAATATTAGACATATAGGGCGATATGTAATAGGGTGCGATTTTTGGACTAGTCCAAAAATCGCACCATATCGCACAAAATCGCACCTTTCCAAATCGCATTTTTTGTCGCAAATTCGCATATGTAATGAGATGCGAATTTGCGGCAAAAAAGTGCGATATGGTGCGATTTCGGGCGCTTTTTTAGTCCTGAAAATGTGCGATTTTCAGTCATGAAAATCGGCACATTTTCAGTACTGTGCGCTGTGTTGTTAAAAAAAAAAAAGAAAAAAAACGGCGTGCGGTCCCCCCCCCCTAAGCATAACCAGCCCCGGGCTCAAAAAGCCGGTGCTGGTATCATAAAATCAAAGGAACAATTAAGTTGGGGTTCCCTGGATTTTATAAAACCAGCACCAGGCTCAAGGTCCGGCGCTGGTTCCCAAAATACGGGGGACAAAATGACTAGGGGTCCCCCGTATTTTAAGAACCAGAACCGGACACAACCAGCCAGCAGGGTAATGCCACAGCCGGGGGAAACTTATTATATAAGCTCCCGCGGCCAAAGCATTAACCCCCTGGCTGGTCAGCATGGGCAGGGGTCCTGGGGAAGTGGGGACCCCCCCAATGAAGGGGTCCCCCCCTCCAGGACTTACCAGCCCATGCTGATAGTCCGGGGCTGTCCCCGATGCCCCTGGCCGGTGGGCATCGGGCTGATGACTTGTGTAAAAAAAAGAATTAAAACTATTGTTTTACACTGGCGAACTATGAGTCCCAGCAAGCCTACCCCGCATGCTGGGACTTGGGGAACCACAAGTCCCAGCATGCGGGCATTAAAGGGCCCGCTGGCACTTGTAGTTCTGTAGTGAAAAAAATAGTGCACAAAATCACACTGACACCCTGTAAAATAAAACTTTAATACACACAAAACACACACACACTGATACTTACCTACCTTGAGCCCGTAGGTCGGTCCCTGGATCCTGGGTCCGTCCTCCGGGGCTCCAGGGCAGAAGAGTCCGGTTCCGGGGGCCTTGGTCCTGGTTCCGGGGCTGGTCCTGGGGTTCCGGGGCTCCTGGGCTGCAGAATCCGGGGTCCGGGATCCGTGGTACTCCCCAGGGGTACCTAAAGAGGCAAATCCAACTCACCTGCTCCCCGGCGGCAACCTCCGGTGACAGCGATGCTCCACACTGGTACCCGGCTTGCAGGACTTTGACCGGCGCTGAGATGTTTCCTCCTCGCCGTCTCTGCACAGAATGATTTCTTGCCCAATCAGGAGCCGAGAAAGTCGGCTCCTGATTGGCCAGAAATCATTCTGAATACAGACGCCGAGGAAGTAACATCTCAGCGCATCTAGAGCAGAGATGTTACTTCCTCGGCGTCTCTAGTTAGAATGATTTCTGGCCAATCAGGAGCCGACTTTCTCGGCTCCTGATTGGCCAAGAAATCATTCTGTGCAGAGACGGCGAGGAGGAAACATCTCTGCGCCGGTCAAAGTCCTTCAAGCCGGGTACCAGTGTGGAGCAGCGCTGTCACCGGTAAAAAAAGAAAAAAATAACTGAGATTAATTTATGAACACTAATAAGTCAAAACTACATGAATTTGGCTGTTTTTATCAATTTTTTTTAAGAAATACTTAACCAAATCTGACCCAAAACACTTGAGGGTTATTTTGTCACAACTGGAAACAAAAACAAAACAGGTTGGATTTGACATAATCAAACACAAGGGATTGTGTACATCCCTATATAATATGCCTTTTTTTCTGGTTTCAATATGGCATTCTTTTAAATTAATTTAGCCATTGTTGTTTTTACTTTTTAATGTGCTTGTGATACATAAAAAAAATAATTATAATTTTCTGAATGATTTATTTATTTGCTAACAGAAATTGAGATCAATAAGTTGATCTCAGGGCAGTTTTGCCATGTAATCTATTAAATAACCTATTAAAAACAGAAATGGTTGTAACACAGTACAACATAAGGGCACTGATGCAAACTGGTCCATGGATATTATTGTAAATATTTTTTACATTTATATTTAGTTCTCTCATGCTTTTAAAAGCGTCTTACACCATTAGTTATGTTTCATTTATTTGATTTGTTTCTAGTTTTACAACATTTTTTGTCAACATGGTCATTAGGTTGACACAAGCAGTAGGTCGACATGGAAAAGGTCCACATGAAAAAAGTCGACATTCGTTTTTCACTTTATTTGTGTGTGTCTATATCGACTTAAGCCGTCGTGGACACTGTATACAGGTGGAACCAGCTTTATTCTTCCAAAAAGCGTGCTGTCTTCCCGTCTTGGTGCTTCATTCGCCAAGATGGGGGCTGGTGAGTGTGTGATGCTTGCGCACCCCCGTCTCTGCAAATGGCACACCTAGGCGGGCAGACACGGTGCACTGTCGGGATGAATAAAGCTGGCTCTATCTTTAAGTGTACCTTGTCCCTTTAGGCACCCAATTCTAATGGAGGTGCAGGAGGCTCACACACCATGGGGGAAATTTAATAGGATGAGAGATTCAGAAAGTGAGAGATTTGGTAAGAAATCTCCAGTTTTTTCAAAGCGGCAATCATTTACACTCCAAAACCAGTTTGATGTTGCAGTGTAAATGATTGCCGCTTTAAAAAAAACGGAGATTTATTACCAAATCTCCCTTTCTGAATCCCTCATCCTATTAAAATTTACCCCATGCATCTATCACTGTATGGCGCATTGAGGCAAGGATGTCTGAGGACACATCTGTACAATCTGTAAATATAAAACATTTCTAGAGCTCTAAAATAGTTGTCATTTTCAATAGAAACTGTAGAAGTATAATATACTACATCTATTCTGTCTAGGCAACGCTTAATAATTTGGGAAATGAAGGGCTGTAATTCACACAAATCATTAATACATTAAATGAGACAAATTAACTGCACTGTAATTTGCATAATTAAATTATTTTAAAATAGGCATGGAAGCATTACTAAATGAAGTGGAACACAAAGCATGTGGTTAATGTATTGTATTTCTATTATCTATAGTTTTCTATTAAAAGTCTTGACTTTAATTATACTGCTGTATCTCATAAAATTTATTGCAGCACAAATTAAACAGATCACAACCTCTCAGTGATCTGTATCCAAGAAATGTCCTATAGTATATAAGTTGGTCAGTGTCACAGGTCACGAATTGCTGATACATTCTTGCCCATACAAGGAATTGTTAAAGACCAAAATAGAGATGCTGAGTACTGTATAATGTGCTGGTGGTATTCCCCATGGACCCCTATAGGAAGTTATGGATTTAGCTGTACATGATATGTAGGTTGCATTGCTCTTCCCAGGTTCCCTTGTACAGGTGCTGGTGTGTCCAGGAGTAAAACTGGAAGTATGTTATCAGTATGAAGTTAGGTCACTAGGAATAGCTGAGGTCAGGAACAGGTAGACAATTAGATGAGTCACTTGAATGTTATCTGGAAAACTCCAGACATGCCTTATTTTTTTTACTTTGATCAATTGCTTTTGTATAACCATCTTCCCATACAGGCCAGTTGTATGCACAGCGTTTGATATGGTACTCGTTCACTGCAGTCTCAACCTATGATGAATTCTGTAGCTCCTTTAAAGTTGTCCATCCTAAGTAGTCTTCATAAAGGGCCTACACATGTAGGGATTTGCTGAGCATTCTGAGCAATACCAGATCACTCAGAACGCAAAACAAGATCACTCAGCACACAGTGATGTGTCAGCACTGTGGGCCTTATTCTGATGAGTCGGACGGTTGCGTATTTTGGACGGGCACCGAGTGTTCTTAACCCCCCCTATCGTACGGATCGTTCACGCTGTCCGAATGCGGTAGGACACCAAGCGAATGGACAGCGAGTGGATGTTTCATGTGAACACCCACTCGCTGGCCTGTGGGAACCTCCCCCATCCTCCGATGGTCTCCGACCATCAAATGATGGACAGAGCGGTCAGGCAGCCACAAGTGCTCCAGACCACTCGGACAGTTGTCTGTGTGAAGGCAGGGATATGGGCAGGCAGCTGACATCCGGCTATGTCAGCTGTCTGCCCCCACATGTGCGTCAGGACCCCATTTCCATATGCCAGCCCAGCGTTTTCATGGGAACGCCCATGACACGTGTGGCGTACGCATATGGTAATGAGCCCAAACAGCCTTTCACCCCCCCCTCTTCACCCCCTGTACGGATGGTCCCGTACGATATTTTTCCGCACGGAATTCACGCCGTGCTCAGACATGCAAGGCATACGCACATGCACAGAAGCGCCTCTGCACATGCGCACTTGCAAAACATCAGCCGTCCGCACACACAGCCGTCCAACTCAATCAGAATAAGGGCCTGTGTGCTGAGCGATCTGTCAGGACCAGTGTTCTCTGGTGAATACTGGCCCTTACTGATAAATATCCAGCATTCTGGTTATTAATCACTGAGCGATATCGATGAGCACCCCCGACCCTCTCTGACGCTATGGCCTCTACATATGGAGCGATGTAGGGGCATTTTCTAAGTGATCTAGTGAGATCACTTAGAAAGTGCCCCATAATCTCTAGGTGTGTAGGCCCCTTTACTCTGATGCTGAGGTTTAAGGGGCTGCCTTGCCTATCCAGTGTCTGGATGTTTATCTTTAATTTTCTTAGGTGCTCATTGGGCTCCATTTTCACATCTTACTTTCAGATTCACTGTAAGACCGATATTATTTGGATAATGAGTCTTTTTTCATCTATATACTCCTACAGTATATAGAGCTAATTGAAAGCAATACTGTATGTTAAAGCAATACAGTTTACAGTATTTTTTCTGTGTAAACAAGCACAAGTTTCCATTATAATTTAAAATAAAAATAAAGCCTGCAGACAAAAAATGAAATGAAACAAACAAAAAGAACAGAATGTCCCAAGGCGCAATATAGGAGTCCTTGCTGCCTCACAGTTGATGGAGGATCACTGGAAATGCCTGGAGGATCACTGGAAATGCCAGGAGGATCACTGGAAATGCCTCCTTTGTAAGATACCGTATTCAAGAGAACAACGATGTGTAGATACTGTAAATCAACCGGTGTGGTGTTCTTGTGTCATAAAATAAAATTGAAAACAATGTGTCAAAAACTTAATAATCAATAGGTGATCAAGGTGAAAAGGTTGATAACTAAAAGCGTACCGAACTCACAAGAAATCTTGTGAGAACCTGTGTATAAAGGTTTCTTTAGAGAATCACCCGTTTGTTTAGGGAGTCACCCTCCCCTTCTAACAATATTGCGTACCGTACTCACTTCAATGGGCTGTAAGTACGGTACGCAATATTGTTAGAAAGGGATTCTACACAGTTGGTATCATCCCCTAAAGAAACCTTTATGAACACGGTGGTGCTATTCTTCCTGTGAGTTTTGGTATGCCCTTAAAGGTTCCCATCATACCCCTAATGAAGAAGTGTATTTAATCCATTTTACAAAAAATTCTATACCTTTGTTTTGCAATCCACACGGCACTCATCCATGAGTATACATGGAAATGGAAACCTGATGTGTCGGGATTTAAAGAAACCGTTATGAGCGTATAAAGTTTTCTTTCTAGTGAGTACGGTACGCAGTTCATCTTCCAACCCCCATACTCAACACAGCGAGTGATTCCCTAAAGAAACCTTTATACGACCCTGGAAGTTATGTATCAGGGCCCCTTCATTAAGCCCAATGCCCCCTTCTCCCATCCCATCCCCCACCATCTGTGCAGTAAAGGGGTAATTAGTGGAAATTACTGATCCAGGCCCTACATGCTGAGCGGTTGATATAATACCCCCTACCACCCGCGGGACATCAAAGCTTCCCCCACCCCTACCACTGGAGGATCGGTAGGGGCCCCAATACATTGCTATGCCCATGGGTCTACACTGCTGTTGATGCCCATGTATGTACGTATGTATATATGTATGTGTGTGTGAGTGTGTGTGTGTGTGTGTGTGTATATATATATATATATATTATTATTATTATTATTTATATATATTTGGTCTATCTATAATACTTTAACTGACCCGGCATATACTGGATCACCTAAGTGTCCATCTCCGTGATTTGCTCCGCCCCTCTGGAAACCCCCTTTCTGAAAATCCTGCATTTGACCCTGCCTGTGGCAAGTTTGAAGCATTGGAGATCCTTGCACAACTCGGAAATCATTCTCTGCGCTTGAGTCAGGTGGATGTATAGGCTTGAAGGGCCTTTTGCTGCTACTCCATCCTCTTAAGCATATAGAGGGTTGAATTCCACCTTGTTATTGTTGTTGAGTTCCACTCTTGCTTCAGGTGATGGCAGGGCAGGTTCAAGAGTGTTTTCTGGCTGGGTGACATGGTGACTGCTGTCATTCGTACTTCTACTTCCTTGCAAAGAATTGTTGGACAGTCAATTGCTTGGTCAATGTAAAATTAGTCGTAATCCGACTTCCCATCTGGGAGATTAACCGACGGTTTTCACCAGGGACCCCCACAAGGAGGTTTTGACTTTGCTGCATTCGGTGGGCAGGTCGCGGCTCTCCCACACCAAACTGGCCAATCACTGAGGTATGGATAGTGTTGGCTGAGTTCTGGTGACCTATAGTCTTTGGTTTACTCTTAGCTTGGAAGTCGCGGACTGAGTAGTCTTGGGAACTGTGGAATGCGTTGGCCTGGGAACCAGACAGAGATATCAATGGCCTAGGAGCCGTGAAGGCCTGTATCAGCCTGGGAGCCAAGAGGAATGTCCACAGCCTGGGAGCCGAGATGGTTGTCCATGGACTGGGAGCCAAGATGGGTGTTGATGGCCTGGAAGCCGATATGGAAATGACCTGGGAGCCATGGATAGACTGTGTCGATGCCTGTGTCGACTAGGGAGTCGATGATGGTAAAGTGGCTTGGGAGCCAATAGTAATCTCTGCTGGTGGAAGACTTCCTCTTGCATCTTAAATAACGGTCTGCTGTAAGGCAGCAGCCATTTTGCATTTTGACATTCTAACTGGAGCCGCGTCGGGACTACAGACAGGATGATCTGCTGGTCCTGCAACGGTCGGGGCAGCGGCGGTGGAGGAAGGTACAGCGGTGAGGGGGGACACACAAATGTTAGTGGTGGGGGTGCACAAATTGTAGTTACGCCACTGACTATAGTTGACTATTGCGTGGACCCCAGAGAAAACTGCATGCTAGTGGAGAAAGACTATACTGTATGTTGAAGGAGCAGGCCTTAAGCAATTTTGAGCAAAGGCCATGTTCACAGCTGTAGCAAGGCTTCAGATCGACAGTGTCTAGGTAGACAGTCAAAAGGTAGACAACTATTCGTCGACAGTCAAAAGGTCAACACAGTCAAAAGCTCGATATGAACAAGGTCGACATGAGTTTTTCAGGTTGGCAAAGGTCGACATGAGTTTTTCATGAGCATACGGTTAGATTATAATAGTGTGCCGCAAGGCACCGTGTTAGAAGCATGGCGAGCACAGTGTTACACTTACAGTATATGGTATCCATGCCAACATAGAAACAAAAAAATTAAAAACTCAGGTTGACCTTTGTCGACCTTTTCAATGTCAACCTTTTGACCCTGTTGATCTTTTGACTGTCGACCTTTTGACCCTGTCGACCATTATTTGTCAACCTTTTGATTATAGACTTAGACACTGTAAATCTAAAAGACCATAACCATCAACAGCTGACTACCTGAAAAATTATTTTCCAACAGTTGCTTTCAAAGACAAAACACCTTAAAGTGTAGCCAGGAAGGAAAATCAAGTGTGAAACATCTCTCTAAGAGAATCATGCTTGATCATTGTCATGAGGGTAAAGAGTACTGAAAGGTTTTCAATTCAAAAGATGTCATAAAGAAACAACCCAAAATAAAGAAGAGGTGCGATCTGAAACACAGAGCAATTAATTGTCACAGCATATGCTTGCCAGGGGCTCCGTCAGATGAGTACTGCTGGGACTTTTGTTCAGGAGACAGACAGAGAGGGGGCCCATCTTTGCAGCTGCAGATGAGGGAATACATGTATATACATGTCCTCAACAAATTGTCTACAATAGAAGAGACATAACAACCAACAATATGGACAAGAAATACGTAGGCAAACCATAAAGCATTGCATTTAATAGTAGTAAGAAAGAAGGTAACAGTTGGACTGCAGGATCACTGCAAACCAAATAACACACTGGAAAACTCTGGATGACAGCAGTGAGGCACGATGGCTAGGGTATATATGTCTTTGAGAGGGAGATGACTGGGCTAGAGCAGGACCTGGCGTATGTGTGTGAGATGGAGGTGTTTGAGACAGGAGCATATATATTAGGGAGGTTGGTGGCTGTGATATATACTGTATGTGTTAGAGGGAGTTGATAGGGGCAGGGCTGGGTATATGTATGTGAGTGGGTGTTGGTTAAGGTATATGTGTGTGTGTGTGTGTGAGTGAGGTGGTGCTGCAATGAGGGTATTTGTGTATCATACTGAGGTGGCTGGGGCAGGCATAGGATATAAATGTGTGTGCAGGAGCAGATATGGGTGAGAGGTACGTGGCTGAAGTATATGTGTTTGAGAGAGAGAGGTGACCGAGTCAGGGCTGGGTATATGCTATACAGTATGTGTGTGAGAGAGAGAGGTGACCGAGTCAGGGCTGGGTATATGCTATACAGTATGTGTGAGAGAGAGAGAGAGGTGACCGAGTCAGGGCTGGGTATATGCTATACAGAGAGAGAGGGAGGTGATAAGAATATATGTGTGCATGTGTGAGTGAGGTGGAGCTGCCATGATGGTATTTTTGTATCATACTGAGGTGGCTGAGGCAGAGCAGGCAACCTATATGGGGGTGGCACATTTGGATGCTTGTATTGGTAATGTCAGTTGGAAATGTACCAGTAACTGCAGAATATTTCCAATGTACTGTACCATATTCCATATTAAATGGAGTGTAAATGGGTAGGACATGCACATACTGCCATTGTAACTGTCATACTTAGTAAGTATGTATACATACTGTATAATAAAAATATTAAACACGTCATAGTGGCTTTTTTATTATTCTATTAAATTCACTATCATCAAATGAGGGCAAAGTTAGGCAAGTTGGAGTGGCCATTACCTAAATCGGCGAATGAGATGAAGCTGACATAAGGTCATTTACATATATTGAGGTGGAATAGGCAGAGTTAGGTTTTCATATAATTCATATGATAGATTTACATACTGTAAAAACACCCACCTGAGTTTTTTATGGAAAAGTTTATACAATATGGAGAAGCTTGTAGCGAGGAGAGTATTGAAGCCAGAGATGCAGCTGTGTATTCTCCATATCGTCTTCTTTAGGACAACTTATCTTCCTTACCAAGATGGCCACCTTCTAAACATCTGTGCCATCTTGTTACGGTATCCATTTACAACTTAATCCACTATGCTACTACTAATGGTGTGCTTCCATCCTACATTGCCATTGACCACAAGCAAGAAACCCACTGGCAACGAGCATGCAACCCCAGGTAATAAGCATACAGTGTGTAACTCCTGGCAACGAGCACGTTATCCCTGGCAACAAGCACAAAACCCTGGCAACAATGAAGAAACCCCTGTCAAGGAGTACAAAATCATGGGCAGGCCCATCAGAATGCAGGCATGGCAATGCCTGCTTGGGGTTGGCGGCTGATGTCACGTGATGTCAGCCCCACCCCCATTTTGGCCTTTTCCATCCAGGATAAGTATAGACTCACTTTTATATGCGAAGGGAGGAAAAATCACTCTATGCTTAGCAACCATTGAATGATTTCTCCTCCGTGCAGCCGCATGCAAGCGTATGTGTAAGTGTACACATCCCCTCCCATGGTAGAGAGGGGATTCGGCGGGGGGAGAGTGGCGTGCATTTGGAGGGGTGGCGTTTACCTGCTAGCTAGGCAGCAAATATATGCTGCATAGCAGGCAGGTCTGATTCAGGCACTAAGGGTGCATAGACACAATTACATTTTGGCTGTGTATGATATTGGAGCCCAAAACCATAGAATTTGACTATATTTACTTGATATTTTGACTATAGCTGATTTTGACTGTACTAAAACACTAGATTCTACACAATCAGTGCTTAAAGTGGTCCTGGTGAGGTGGTGGAACTCACTTCCCCCATCTCTCGCACCCCTCTCCCCATGGGCCTTATTCTGGTTGGTGCGTACTTTCCCGTATACTTTCGGATGGCGTTTTTTAGCCGTCTGTGCATGCGTGGGGAACGCTATGCGCATGTGCCACGCATGGTCTCCGTACTTGTACTCAATAATACCGTACATAAATGTGCACCGCAAACACTCGGGAAATATGGGCGTATTATGGGCGTCATTCGGAATGACACAGGGGCGTACTTTCAAAGTGGGCTAAACTGGGCGGAAACATGGGCGGACACGGGGGAGTACACTTATTTTGGTGGGCGTGCATTTGGACAGCACACCGAATACACGCGAACAAAAAGGGAAGAAATATGCGGTGTTCATAAGCAAGTATTACTTTGCGGACACCACTCGGTCATGCGCTAGGCAATCGGAATGCCTAATCAGGACGGACGCACCTCAACCAATGTCAGCTGAACACAATACAATCACCTACTTTACTCATTACTTGTTAATTACACGCTTGTCACTGCTTCAATTGGAACCATTGCAGCTTAAATGGAACATTACTAAACACACACATATATGCTGCTCTTTTCACACACTTTTACACTGCAAATAATGGACACAACTTAATATTAATAACACAAATACACATGTCACTTCTACATGTATCAATTAAACCACACATTTGGGGGGAAAAAAATAACATTTATTAAATGAACTTATAAAATAAATTAGAAACCGTCACAAAATAAAAGGTAGCATAGCAGGAATAAAAGTAAATAATATATAATAAATACATGTATTATAGACATACATAGCCACAGCAGAATCATTAGGAACACATCAGGTGGCTTCACAACAAAAGTATAGCACCAACACTTCAAGTACAGCACACAGTAATGCTAGCCAAAACAGGGCAACAGGGGAACCAAACATGACATTTGAACCGAGGGCAAATGTGGCTACCCTCGGCACGGAATTGGACACAGGATGCTGACACACACAGCTCAATGAAAGATTTGGGAAGACATAAGGGTGGAGATTAATGCGGACACAAGTTCATTTGCGGGCACGTTTGCCCCTGGCAGGCTCCTTGCCACGTGCAGCAGCTCTTCGGCCACGGCCACGGTCAGATGGTGGGTCAGGTGGAGCACATGCTGGGGAGGGGGTGGATGGTCTTCCCCCTCTGGCAGCAGGGAGTGCTGATGGTGGTAATGCACCAGAAATGGGTGACATTAGGACCCTATTGCTGGCAACTAGCTCCACCATAAGATCATTATGGCGGAGGAGTTCATTTTGCCACAGGGCTTGATCAGCCAGCACCTGCAGGCTAGCAGCAATAGATTGCTGGCTGGCAGTCATAGCCTGCAGGCTCTCAGCGATACTCTGCTGGCTGCTGATCAAACCCTGCAACACCTCCTCGGTCCTACGCACCTGCTCTGATGCCGACTCTCCCTGCTGCTGAATATTGACAAGCACATGCCCCCACGTGGCCAATTCAGCCGCGGACATTGGCGGCTGCTGCTGCACGGGCCTGCTACTGGGGCCAGGTGGCACAGACTCCTCAACCTCCTCAAGAGATTGTTGACCAAGCGGTGGGGATGCTGGTGAAAGAGAAAATTCAAATTACAACACATCCCATGCAAAATTCGAACCATTTACTTATGGCATGGCAAATAATTACCTTCAAGCCAAGAAGCCATGACTTCCGCTGGGGACTCGCTGTCCATGGTGCTCACCCCCCCCCACCCCCGGACCTCCTCGACTGCAATGCAGCACTCTGCCATCTCCTCCAGGGGGGTGAGCTTCAGCTTTGAAGGCATGGGGCCAGCCCCAGAGGTGTGGCTGTGTTCCCACCGCTGGGTCAATTTCTTTTTGAGGTTCGTTTTGAAGTCGTGCCACCTGCAATCAAAGTGTACATATTAATACATGTCACTCCTCATGTTTGCTGTAGCACCCATTGCAATCTGAAACATAATACAACATGTGCCTCCTGACACCAAACTTAGATTATATTAATTTTGAAAAACAACCCTTAGAAGATACAATCACACTCACCCTACAATAACTATCAATTCAATGACATGGCAAACATTGACCAACTCCATCTAATATCTAATGTAAACATTACTGGACTTGTACTGCTCAAATGTAACACACATGAACTTGCCTCTTCTTAACGTGCTCCGCCTCACGAACTTGTGAAGCCACCGTATTAATCTCCGCCGTTATGTCCTCCCAGATCTTCCATCTCCTTGTGTGTGTCAACTTGTCCTGTGGGCACTCGATCAAATCCCGTGCCCGGGTCACCAGGATGGCAAGCTCCTGCGGTTCGTATGCCATGTTTCTGGTGGTTGGTTCCTCTGTTGCCCGATTTCGGCCACGGCCATGACCACTGGCACCACCACTACCACGGCCACGGCCACGGCCACCGGTCGCTGTACTTGAAGTGCTGGCCAGGCTACTCTGTTGGGAAGCCACCTGCTGTGTTCCCAATGATTCTGCTGATGCTGAGGATGGGCCAGCTGCCGATTGGCCTGATGTCGATGGCCCATCTGCCTGCTCTTCCCCCAATGGCTGTTCAGGGTTGATGGGGACATAGGTGGTGCTGGAGTCTATCTGAGCAAATAGGTCCTGCAACTCCTGCTCTTCCTCAGATAGAAATGCAGACATGTGTGCAACAACATTGCATTTGGCAAACACACCTTTATATAGTATTTCTGTAATTGGCGTACATCAGCGACACCCTGCGTTCCGTACGGCCGCGTTCCGTACGGCTGCGTCAACCATGCGGCGCATAGGCCACGCCCCTTGCTGTGCAAAAATATTTTAAAAAAACCTGGCAAACTGAGTAAGTCTGATTTAGTCGGTAAATGCAGATGTGAACACCAATGACCAAATAAAACTGAGGTCAAACATGAAATGTATATGTGAATGTACATCTGTACTGTACACTTGTTTGGTATGTAGTACAACTGACAATACCCATTCCATATGTAAATCCAGTCCACCACTTAGGCACAAGTAATCAGTGCTAGCATCCAAATCACATGTGAAAGCTCTCCAAATTCAGCCTTGATGCTAGCTACTTTTCATTCCACCTTTCTAGTATGGGCCAGTAGAAGGTAAGTGTACACATGGCAGCATGGCCTAATTTTGGGAAAAGGTCTGCCACTATTTGCTATGTTTCAGCTGCATAGCTTTCACTATAAAAAAGCTGTTTAGTACCTTGTGGAGTTAGGTGTAAGTGGCTAGTGATGCAGACTATTTCACCTGTTGCTTATACCCATGTTTGGTGAATGTAATAGATTATATATAATGGGTTACCATCTTATTGTACAGTGTCTGTTTAGGAGATAGTAAGTAATGGCATGGTCTGCTAAACTATGCACAGGTACAGCGATGCAATGGGATAGCCATCTGTCCTGGCGCATCCACGCTGTTACTGACAAAATGAACAATAAAGTTAATACCAAATATCACTCTGATCAACCAATGACAGGACATGATTGTATGGATTGTGCCATTGCTAAGATGGCGGCCTATGGCAGAGCAGCACCCTTCTCTGCCGCGGAGCTGAGGGCACTGGTCTCCGTTATGGAGACCAGGCTGGGGCGTGCGGGGCCCTTCATAACAAATAGGCAGAAGCGCCTCGCGTATGCGGCTGCCCACAGGCGCATATTCGCGCGCACCCAGGTGCGCAGGACCATCGCCCAGCTGGAGCGGCGGTGGTCTGATCTGAGGCGCCGGGAGCCCAAAAAGCTCCAGCAAATAAGGGCCAGCATTGCACGCTGTAAGTGTTTACACATTAAATGGCCAATTGTACATTAATGCTTACATTAATACATTAATACATTAATTGTACATTAATGCGTTTTTGTCCCAATAAGGTAACCTGGTTCATCATGAGTTAACCATGACATACTCTATCTGTGTGGTACCTCATGTTAGACATGCTGTAATGTGTGTGTAATATGTCATTTTTTGGAATGCAGGATTATTGAACAATTCATGTGACTTATTTAACACTCTGCATTTTGATTTCCCTTACAGCACGTGACCGTGCAAGACGGGCCCGTGAAGAGGCCCAGGAGGAGGAGGCCCCCCCTGAAGAAGTGGCCGAGGAGGAGGCCACAGAAGTGGGAGAGGAGGAGGCCGCAGAAGTGGCCGAGGACGAGGCCGCAGAAGTGGACGAGGACGAGGCCATAGAAATGGCAGAGGCAGAGGGCCCAGAAGTGGGCGAGGAGGAGGCCACAGAAGTGCCAGAGGAGGAGGTGGCTGAGGAGTTGGTGGAAGAGGAGGAGCCATGCGAGGTGGTGGAGGAAGCAGTAATTGGTAGTTAAACATAAGGCATCATTAATAATTGGTGGTAGTACTATTTGTTAGGTACCACTGGTGAATCTAGTGTGTTTTACTCTATTATTATTTAATAAACTAAAGTGGGTTACAACAGACACACTTAGGGGTTAGAGGCCCAAGCTGCAAAGGTGGAATCTAGAGCCTCAGGTAGGTGATGCGTTTTGGTTTATGGAGGGCCTTTCTATTTGTTTGGTGTAAGGAAGCGGCTTAGTGCAGCAGCTTCACCTATCTGGCAATGTGACTATGAATCTGGAAGTAAGGGGTAGAGGGACTAGGCTAGCCTTTAAATGTGGTATCCATCCATCCATCCATCCATCCATCCATCCATGTATCCATCCATCCATCCATCCATCCATCCATGTTTCTATCTATCATGCAGTTTAGCTATTAAGCAGTGACATGCAGGTATATATGTATGGCAAAATGTGGCATGTTGTATTGGATGTAGCTTTGGAGTAGATTGCTGAGTGTTAAGGTGAGTGTTAAGGCAGGAGATTTTTCAGTCACATATTCATTAGTGTAAGCCAGTGTGTGTGTGTGTGTGTGTGTGTGTGTGTGTGTGTGTGCCTATTTTTATTTTTACCAATACAAACAGTATTGGCTATGTAATTGTTTTTATGTATGAATTCTCATGCTGTAGGTACTTAAGATTGACTGTACAAGGTCAACCTGAATAGCATAATTAATGTTGTTCCCCCTTTAACATGCCCACAGATCCACAGAGGCAAGCCGCCAGATTAAAAGGGGCAATACTCAGGCTGCGGCAGCTCCTTATTGTGATGGTCGCTGAGGTGGAGGCTGTGTGTGACCTGCTTGTTTGAATTATTTTTTTTTTTTTTACTCTGTTGTAATTTTATAATAAATATTTGTGTTGACAGTTCGAAGTGGTATGTGTGTTATTATTTTATTTTACAGTATAAATATAACTATAAATATATATCTTTAAATAATGGTGTTTAGTTACATAAGGTGCAAAATGTATATACATATTCATAGATAACACATGGCCGTAAAGGGGCATGAAAAAAACGTGGTGCACTTAGCATGATGGAAGGGTTAATGTAAAGTGGGAGTAAAGTGTTTAATGATCAAATAGAGAAATAATAGATGACCATTAAAAACAATCCCTTTTGAATGAGGTTGGCTAATTGCATAAGCGGGTAATGGCACAGATTTGGCTCTTATGAGAATAGTGTTGATTTGTGCGTAAATACTCTGCATCGGTGCATACGGCCTTCTTCACGTACGTTCTGACGCGGTTAGACCGTGCTTACGCGGTAAAGCCGTGCAGAATCTGTACGTGTCCTCCGCACACGCAGGGTTTATATGTCGTCCGTACACACGCCCTCTTCTTAAAGAGTGAGTCCGTCCGAATGCAGGGGCTCAATGGGCGTTTCTACGGACGATGTCCGCATAGCGTGGCGTGCGGACCGCTCCGTAAGAAGTCGGGAAAGTACGCACCGATCAGAATAAGGGCCCATATGTCACAGCCATTGTGGGTGCTAGGGTGTTCTGTGCCCCCCTGCAAACTTTAAATTGATGGCCTATCCCACATACTCATGAAGAATAATGCGGGCCACATAATAACCCCCTAATTGAAATTGTGCCCCACAGTGCAAAACAACTCAACACCTAAAAGAAATTAGTGCACGCAGCAAATATTTAGGGCATGGCTTTGTGGGATGGGGATTATGCACACCGTAATGCCCATTACATATAATGCCACATACTGTAATTCCCATTACACAATAAGCTACACATGGTAATGCCCATTAAACAATATGCCCCACATGGTAATGCCCATTACATATTATGCCACATAAGTGCTACTTTTCTTGGTACATGCCAGTGGTTACATGGTCAGTGCCAGGGTTTACTTGCACAGTGCCAGGGGTTACATGCACAGTGCTAGGGGTTACATGCACAGTGTTAGGAGTAACATGCTCAGTGCCAAGGGCAACATGCTCTGTGATAGGGGTTACATGCATGGTGCCAGGGGTAACATTACATGCACGGTGCCAGGGGTAACATTACATGCACGGTGCCAGCGGGAACATTACATGCACGGTGCCAGGGAGAACATTACATGCACAGTGCCAGGGGGAACACACACAGGCATTAACATCAGAAAACATTTTTTTTCACCTCCATCACAGCACTTCTCATCACTGGAAAAAAACAAAAAAACAAAGCTGGCTACCTTATCCTCAAAGGGACTTCCTATATTAAATAAATGTATAATTTCCGAACAATGTATAACCAGGAGCAGCACCAAGTGAATTCAAATAATTATTAACAGGCGATAACAGCTCCTTCCTGTCCCTACCCTCAGCATCCTCATGGGTAAAGGGCGGCAGAGAGCAGCTCCTCACCTCAGGAGACACAGATGAGTGATGATGTCAGCAGAGGGACTGGAGGAGGCCGGATGGGCCAGGCCTTATCATCCCCCTTAGCTCCGCCCCCCAGTATCCCACCCCCCGCCTAATTATTATGCAGTTTTTTTTTCGGCTGACCGGGCTGATTATTAGGCAGCTTTTTTTAAGGCGCGGTAGCCATACATAGACTGCTGGCTTCTGGCTAATTTGGCTCGCATTGGCGCTAATGAGAGGGCGGGACGAATACTGAGAGGCAGACAGTGAGTCGCGCTGTCTGCCTCTCAACATCCTCCTTCCTCTCATAAGTGGCAACTGGCAAGTAAATGTCTCTCTGACTGCAGGGATTCTGGGCAGGCTGCAGAGGTGGCGGGACACTGGTTGCGCTTAAGGCAGCCTGAGCCAGTCTGCTGTGTTAGAGAAATGGAATTGTGGCCGTGCATGGTGGGCGGAAGGAGGCGGAACCTAGTTTTGGCTCCAATTACAACTGCAGGAACTCAGTTCCGCCCCATTCCGGCTCACTTAAACACCTGTACACAATGTAGTCAAAATTGGCTTGCCTGCACTGTCTATATACACACTAGGCAATTTGTGCTAACTTTTCTTCTGATTTTGGCTATATAGTGAAAATCGGAAGCTCCAATCGCACCACGTATGTACTTTTAAAACAAAGGCCCTTATTCAGATCTGATTGCATTACAAATTTGTTTGGAAAATGGGTAAAACCATGTGCACTGCAGTTGGGGCAGATGAAACATGTGCAGAGAGAGTTACATTTGCAGTGTGTTGAAACTGAAATTAAATTGCAGTGTAAAAATAATGCAGCCAGTATTTACCCTGCACTGAAACAACATAACTCACACAAATCTAACTCTCTCTGCACATGTTACAGTGCATACATGATGCGAGTGGAGTGTCCGATTTTCACTATATTGCCAAAATCAGAAGATCGCCTAGTGTGTATACAGCTTGCGATACCTGCCCCACCTGCAATGCACATGGTTTGCCCATTTTATCAAACAAATTTGTACTGCGATCAGATCTAAATAAAGGCCATAGTGTGGCAATTAGATAACAGATACAACGTTTATTTTATGGTAAACAAAAAGCTTACGGTAGATAACGAAAGATTTAAAAGCTAAAATAATTTTAAATGTATACTGCAGTAGTGCTCCAAATAAGTAAATGCTCACTGTATCATCTAAGTTTTCAAAATGATAGCAGTGCACTTCATTATTTGCTCAGTGAAAATGTGCTGAAATGACAGTTATAGAGAATGGCTCTCTCCATTTTGGGAGCTAATTAAATCGAGCCTTCAGACAGGAAAGTATTTCATGCAGTTGGTACAAAGTAAGGGGTTTTGTAGTACATGGATTGCTGTTGGCAGAATGAATTTTGCCAATTCCAAAGAAAGTAATCACAGCATGAAATTTTACATTTCTAGCTGATAAAACATTGATGACATAAACAAAAGGTGACATCAGATCCAGTGTGTATTTTCTATACATTTTGGAGAAGGATATAACTTGTGCAATGCATACAGTATGTTTAATGTAATTATTAACAGCCTTAAAGTAAACAGCAAAATCTCTAATTTGTGGTTGCAATTTTAAGACAATAAAACTAATGGGACACAAATCTGTCAGACACGAAACACACAGCACATCATAGATGGAAGTACTAGACATGTATTACCAGATGTTTTTGCCTCCATTTGTCTATTCTTCACTCCTTTCAGTTCTCATGCAGCCATAGCAACAATATTTTAACAATATAACTGGTTATGGTATAAAACATAGACTGACTCATGATAGACATATAGTCATATGGTCGACCACTTATGGTCGACGGTCACAAGGTCGACAGGGTCAAAAGTTCAACAGGGTCAAAAGGTCGATAGGTAAATGGTTAACATGGTCAAAAGGTCGACAGACAAAAGGTCAACATGGAAAAAGGTTGTCCGGAGTTTTTAATGTTTTTAAGGTGTCTATGTTGACATATTTCGACATGGACATGTCTAAGTGTATCGCGTCCCCTCGCATGGCTTGCTTTGGGCTCGGTGCCTCGCTGCGCTCGACACACTATTTTATTCTCCCTCCACTCCCTAGTGGATGGTAGGACATGAAATACTGCCTTTCGGCACATGCCGGTTGAAAATTTTATAAAAAATGCATGTCTACCTTTTTCATGTCGACTTTTTCCATGTCGACTGTTAGACCATGTCGACTTTCAGACCCTGTTGGCCTATTGTGTGTCGACCTTAAATCCCTGTCCACCTTTTGACTGTCTACCTTTTGACCCTGTCAACCTTTTGACTGTCAACCATTAGTGGTCGACCATATGACTGTCTATCATGAGTCAGTCCAGTGGCGTAACTAGGCATAGGCAGCCCCAGCGGTCGCGGGGGGGAGCCGGCGCCACTGGGGCGCAGGAGGGTCACGGCTCTCTCGGAGCCGAAGGCTGTCCTGTGCAAGCTGCTGGGAGAAAGCTCAGGATGTACTGCTGAGCTGCCTGTAGGTGGCGCTGCAGCGCAGAGATCCTCGGCACTCAGCTCTTCTCTATTAAGTGTCTACAACGCATGGGGCTGCCTGAGACACGAAGATTAACCTGCCTGGAATGGACAACTGACAGGTCTGTGTCCCTTGTTGTGGGTGCCAGCTGGAGGGGCATGGGCAGGGGGTGAAGAATGTGGGCACCATTAATGTATGCTGGTGGCCCAGTGAGCACTATGTTGTACTGGTAGCTGCAGTGGGAAGGGGGAGGGCTGGGTATGTGGAAACTGGGTGCCCTCCATTGCATGTGGGGGTTATTTGTTTTAGTATTGGTGTTTGTAAGTATGCTGTATGTATGTATAATGTATGTATACTTTGTTTAAATGCTATGTGTGAGTGTGTGTGTTTTTGTCCTTTGTGTATACTATGTGTGTCTATAGCTTGTGTATATTTATAAATATGCTTTGTGTGTGTGTGTGTGTGTGTATGTATGGTATCTGTGCCTGTATGCCATGTGTGTGTATGTCCTTTGTGTCTATGGTATGTGTGCGTGTATGTCCTGTGTGTGTGTGTGTTTATGTGTATGGTATGTGCGCGTGTATGTCTTGTGTGTCTGTATGGTATGTGTGCTTGTATGTCTTGTGTGTGTGTGTGTGTGTATATGGTATGTGTGCGTGTATATCCTGTGTGTCTGCATGGTATGTGTGCGTGTATGTCCTGTGTGTCTGTATGGTATGTGTGCTTGTATGTCCTGTTTGTGTATATGGTATGTGTGCGTGTATGTCCTGTGTGTCTGTATGGTATGTGTGCTTGAATGTCCTGTGTGTGTCTATGGTATGTGTGCGTGTATGTCCTGTGTGTCTGTACGGTATGTGTGCGATTACTGTATGTGTGCATGCATGTCCTGTGTGTATGTATGTATGTATGTGCGTGTATGTGATGCATGTCTGTATGGTATATGTGCATGTAAGTCCTGTGTGTCTGTATGGTATGTGTGCGTGTATATCCTGTATGTATTAGAAACATTTCAGGGTAACGCAGGATCTCCCGACAATAAAATATGTGTATATACACACACACACACACACACACACACACACACACATATATATACCTCAAGGCCCCCCTGTCAGCTCTGAAGGGGGTATCTTATTTGTGGATTGGCACTCACACTAAAGGTCCATACACACTGGGCATTTTTGCCCAGTGTGTATGGATAGCGATGTGTTAAGGTGTCCATACACTGTCTGCAATGTCTCGCAGCAGTGTACGGACACCCGATAGCCTGCGAGGACCTTCCCGGCGGCAGGGACGCATGCGATTCGTTGTGATGGATTGCATGCGTCCCTGTTTTCCACCCGCCTCACCACCAGGAGAAACGGGTGGTCGGACGGCCTACCGGTCCGACCACCTGGTCGGGTCAGTTGCGCATGGGAGCGCGCATCGGACCCGACGGCATGTCAGGGAGGGACGACTTGGGCCGATTGGTCGCAATCGCCTTAAGGGTCATTATGGTGTGTGGTATAATATGTAATAGACATTACAGTGTTTTGCATAGTGTCTAATAAGCATTGCCACACACCTTTTTGGAATGGGCACACTATAGGTTCTTCATAAATTCTTTGTGTTTTTCTTTAATTTGGGGGGGGGGGGGGGGGGTGTTTTTATTGAGAGCCGAATTGCCGAGAAACTGTCCTGTTTCATTTACCAAAAAATGGAAGGAAGGAGGGGGGGCGCCAGAATTTTTTTGGCAGGGGGGAGCAAAATTTCTAGTTACGCCACTGAGTCAGTCTATGATCAGTCCGGATACCATAAAAGTATAGACTTGTTCCCTAGAGTTAGTCTGTATTTGGCACTGAGTTAAGGGGCATACACATGTTAAGATGTGAGCTAAGCAATTTTGCTAAGCTATTTAGGGTAGGTGATTTCCCAGTGTCGCCCATATAGAGCCCATACACATGCAGTTATTTGTGCTAAGCAATTTTGCTAAGTGACATTACTTAAGAAAATATAAAAGACCGGGTAGTGGTTTAGGATGATGTAGATTGCGATCATTATCACTCATTCTGTGCACACAGAGAGATTTGCAATCACTTGCTAAGCAATTTAATTTTGACTAATGCACTGACTTAACTAGCAGATGATAGCGATGCGAGGGTCCACTCATCGACATCGCTCAGGAGCATACACATGGAGCGGTCTGTGCTTACTCTCTATGCGATCTAGTTAGATCGCTTAGAAAAGAGCACAAAATCGCTCCATTAGTATGCCCCTTTCAATACAAATATTTGGTTAAGATTTTCAGCTGTTTTATAAACATCTTTATTTGATCTTATTTACTATCTTCCCCGTCTGACTCAAGGAGCCCATACACGCTCCGTTGTGTACGGCTCCGTTCTGTACTATGTGATGCGCGCTCCCACGCATCACATAGTACGGTACAAAAAGTATGTGCTGCACATACTTTTTGTACTAGGTACACATCGTATCGGATCGCAGTGCATGCACACTGCATGCACTAGGGATGCGATCCATTCTGTACTATGCGTGCTGTTTAAGTCCCAAACGGATCCGTTAAACGGACCGTGTAAGGGCTGCTTCATATACGTTTACTGTCATTTTTAACAACAAATTAAAAAAAATGCTAAAAATGCTGCATTATTCGTAAATATACCTCATTATTTTCAGAAATAGATGAGTATATTTTTTCATAGGCTGTCCTTTTTAATATATATAAAAAGTACAGTAATCCATTTAAATAACATAAACATATAGGGGTATATTCAATGGTTGGTACTTGTGTACTAGCACGGCGCTCATCGCATAGCAGACCATAAGGCATACGATGGTATGCGATGCGATGTTGGGCGATGGCAGGCGATGTTATACAATTTTAAATTGTATACCATCGCATTGTATGGCATTGTATGCCACTGTATCGCATATACAATGGCATGCGATTTAAAATTGTATAAGCACCCTAATGGGTTTTTCAATGTTAAAAGTGCCCCCTATAAGATAATTAAACATCATGGGTGCTTACTATGTTAAAAGCACCCCCAACGGCACCCCCACTATCAACGCCAACTCGAAGCGTGGCGAGCGTAGTGAGCCCGCGAGGGGTGGCGGTACGCGTCCTCTGACCTTTTCATACCCCCACTATCCACGTCGGCGTGGAGTTGATTCTATATAGTGTGGCGAGCGCAGCGAGCCACCGAGCTCGAAGTGTGGCGAGGGGATGCGGAATACATGTAAAGTAATACGCGTCCCCTCGTGGGGCTCGCTGCAGTGCATTTAACATTGTAAGCCCCATTAGGGTGCTTATACAATAAAAAATCGTATAGGGGGCTTATACAATTTAAAATCGCATCACATCGCTGTGCATCGGGTGTATGGCATGCGATGGCATGCGATGCGATTATAAGTCGTACGACTTAATATCGTGAGCGCCGTGATAATACACAAGTACTGTTTACGAGCTGTGACAGCGAGCAGTGCTGACTGCTTGCTTGCACGGGAAATGTTCAACTGACCCCCTGCACACGCCGTTTCCACCTTGCTGGGTTTTTACAGCGACGTGGAAACGGCGTGTGCAGCCGCAAGGGTACATGGAGGAACCCTATGTAATCATGGGGAGAATATACAAATTCTACACTGATAATGTCCTGGTTGGAATTTAACTATGACCCCAGGCTAACATTTGAAACCATATTTCTAAGTTGCATTCAGATATTTCAGGTTTATTAGTTGTCATTGGCAATGTACAAACTACAGATACTGTACATTGCTTCTAGGGTTTAAACTTATATTTGATCCATTATCAATAGCAACTAAATGTTAGCATGAGGTGTGTTCACATAATAAAAAAAGCTTCTACAATAAAGAAATTGCATAGATAGCTTTTTGAAAAGAATCAGCCTTTACATAGCTTTAATATAAAATAGCATTGTTTTGAAAAATCAAGAGGTGTAATGGTGTAACCAGAAATTATCTGTGTAACAGAGAAGGATGGGGATGATCAGAACTCGCCAACTCCTAATGCCTTTAAATCATGTGTGACCTTCAGGGCCGGCACCACCATTAGGCAGCTTTAGGCAGCTGCCTAGGGCACCAGCCATTGGAGTGCGATGTGCACTGCAGAGAGAAAAAAGTTAAAAGCCAGCTCCCGCCCCTCCCAAAATCGGTGTCCGTGATGCACCCTCTCCACTGCTCAATTACCCTTCCATCATTGCCCCAAGTTATATTCCCCCATCCCTTAGCTATTTACAGTATGCGACTAGCAGCAGCAACAGGGGCAGGTGTGCTGCAGATGGTTCCGCAGCAGCATGATTTTCAGATGCACTGAGACTGCAGCCAATCAACAGCGCTGTCTCTGCATTGCAGGGGATTCAAGTAGTCAGACTCAGACTCACTAGACTATAGCCAGGATAGCCAGGAAGCCACCTTCAGAGTGTGCTGTGTGAACTGTGCTCACCCTTCAGCAGCTCCTCCTCCCTGCATCATGGGGATTCAGCTTCCAGATCTGCAGTGCAGTCAGGGCCGGTGCCAGGTTTCCTAGCACCCTAGGCAAACTTTTCAGCCCACAACCCCCCCCCCCCCCCCAAAAAAAAAAAAAATACCCAGCTCCTCAGTGGTAAATGCTAGGGGCCTCTGTCCTCTGGACCTGCGGCTGGCGCTGAAGATGTGCTACTGTCCTCGTTGCACTCTCCACTCCAGCAGTCCTGGGCTGCAGCCTGAATCTAGACACAGAGAGAGACAGCATGGGAGGATTGGACAGGAGGCACTGGCTGGCCGGTGCGTGGGCTGGGAAGGCACTGACTGGAAGGTGAACAGATGCGCAGGGAGCGGCAGCCGGCAGTGTCCATGCCTGTGACAGGTGGGACTGGCTAGCGGGTGTATGCAGGGGCGAATTTAGGGATCAGGCCGCCCCTAGGCACCACAGTTTGGGCCGCCCCCCCCTCCATATATATGTATGTATATGTGCACGTGTGTGTGTGTGTGTGTCTATATATATATATATATATATATATATGCCATAGTTAAAAACAAAACAAAAACACCAGCAGTCACCAACAACATATGTAGCACCTAGTGTACACACTTGAAGGCACACACGTTTATCATAACACTTTATTAGCACTTACTGTTATAGACAGGATGCAAACAGTTAAGTGCTCCAGACACTTTCTGCTCCGTGCAGCATGAAGAGAGGAGATGAGGGAGGGCTCGTAACCTGAGTGCAGGCAGTGGCAGACGGACGGACTCAGGAGTTTCACGTTGTCAGCGTGTGAGCAGGGCACATGCCCTGCTTGGAAGAAGGGAGGGACGGGTCACTGTAGCTTCAGGCTGCAGTGCGGGCGCTGCTGCCCAGAGTTGGACAGGTACATCGGCAGCCAAAGAACGGCAGCAGCAGCGCTGCTGAGCACACTGGCATAGCTGTGAGGAGGCAGAGAGGCTAGAGAGCTCCTTCCTGCACTGAGGAGCGGCGGCAAGCTGCCGCTCTGTAAAGGACTGTCAGACTGACAAACTGGGCGACAGCAGGTGCCTGCCAGCTGCCGCCCATAACAGGTGCCGCCCCTAGGCCCGTGCCTCACGGGCCTAGTGACAAATCCGGCCCTGGGTGTATGGGCTAGCTGGTGTATGGGTGGGCAGCGGCAGCCACGTGTCAGCGTAAAGGCAGTGGACTTAAATTAAGCTTACTGTACCAGCTGGCCCCTGTATAAAGCACTCACCCACCAGCATAGGTGCTGCTGCTAGGGAGAGCAGCATTTGTGTCTCAGCTGGGCGGCTGTAGGGGATCTAGACACTACCTTCTATTCCTGCACCTCACCTCTTCCAAAGAAACTCAATACAGTAACAGCTTGTGGTGCCGCCCTCCAGTGACTAGTGGTGGCGCAGGCCCTGAGTGCAGTGACCACCGACATGTATTGGCACAGAAATTTTTAGTTTTTTTTATGATTGATGTCAGTGAGGTGGATGTGGGGGGGGGGGGGTATATACATTGTAATGTGAATGTGGGGGAGGGGTGTGTGATTGTTGGGGAGGGGTGTTGGTGTATATATTGTAATGTGAATGTGGGGGAGGTGTGAGTGTTGGTGTATACAGTATATTGTAATTGAATGTGGGGGGAGGGGTGGTGGCAGGGGCAGAACTCTGGGAGGCAATGGAGTCATCTGCCGCCGGGCTCCTGCTCCCAAGGGGGCACCTCTCCTCCCCTGCCAGTTTAAATCAGTCAATTGAAAGCCATCAATATCGCTTCTGTAGCTGACTTCTGAAATATATATGTGTTTTCTCTCTCTCTCTCTCTCTGTGTGTTTGTAAAACATATATATTTTAGAACAGACACATATTATATAAGGTTGTGTGTATGTGTGTGTGTGGGGGGGAGGGCACCAATATTTATCTTGCCTCCGGGCAACTGTGATGAACTTACGCCACTGGGTGGTGGTATATATTGTAATGTGAATGTGGGGGAGGGGTGGTGGTATATATATATATATATATATATATATATATATATATATTGTAATGTGAATGTGGGAGTGGTGGTATATGTATTGGAATCTGGGGGAGGGGTGGTGGTATATATATTGTAATGTCAATGTGAGGGGTGGTGGTATATATATTGTAATGTGGGGGAGGGGTGGTGGTATATATATTGCAATATGTATGTGGGGCAGGGGTGGAGGTATGTATATATATATATATATATATATATATATGTATATATATATATATATATATATATATATATATATTGCAATGCCGGGGAGGGGTGGTGATATACATTGTAATGTGAGGGTGGAGGGGTGGATATTACACACACACATATATATATATATATATATATATATATATATATATATATATATATATATATATATATAGATTTAGACAAAATGTAGATCCAGACTGCGCACAGCCACAAGCTTCAGAAAATAGGAGTGCGTCCTTGGGTCAGGATGTGGTGCAGCTCTCTACAAATAAAGCCAGACCTTAGCTTTAATTGTCCCAATCACATGTAGAAAGAAATTGGAGAAAAAGCGCAGATATGAGCAAAGTGTAAAACAAATTTTACTAAAAGTGCAGGCTCACATACATCATAGATAACAGCAAACAGCTTGCCACAGTGATATCCAACACGGTGCACCAACGACTTGAATAGCCGGGACCAGCCTTTTCGCTGCCGCCAGGGCCTCCATGGTCAGGAACTCCAAAAGCACAGCATTGTCAGTTTAGGCCACGCCCAACGTGTTTTGTCATCTGGGGACCGCATACAGTGCATTGGATAGAGTGATCCTGGTATGGGCTGACTGCGCAGCCTGATTTCCTTCTTGTATTGAAAGATATGTATATTCCTTCAACATATGTAATGTTGAGAATATTGCTGTCCGTAATCAAAGTCATAGACGGACTTTCTGTTTATATAATGTGACTAATAGTTATCTCTTTTCTCCTTTTCTTCTTTTTTATTCATGATTATATGTCAGTATATCAAATCCTGTTTTTATATAAAAGTCTTTGTTTCTTTCTTGCATGAATAATGATGGCATGTTTTTTATTAATGCGGAGTTGCTACAATGAGCATTTGTATCTCTTTATGCTTCGCTACATAATTTTTTTTTAAAGAAATCATTAAATATTTTACGATATTTTTACATACCTGCATATTGTGCAGATTCATATTTTCTATGTATATGTATTTTTTGTATTTTTAAATTGTTGTATATTAATTGCATTGTATTATATTTGTATTGTTTATGTATTGACTGTATTTTACTTATGTGTGTGAGAGGCACATATATTTTTTCTTTCTTTGTGTCTTTATAAATGGTTTATTACTGCTGCTAGGCAATTAGCTTTAACGATGTTGATAGGTATCAGTGAGAGCTTGAAGCATGACTAAAGCAGCTCGTCAGCACATCAATATCAGCTGTGTGACCTACTATAAATATAACACCGGTACTTTGGATGGCCACACCCCCTGACGAAGTCCCCAGATGACGAAACGCGTTGGGCGTGGCCTAAACTGACAACGCTGTGCTTTTGGTGTTCCTGACCACGGAGGCCCTGGCGGCGGCAAAAAGGCTGGTCCCGGCTATTCAAGTCGTTGGTGCACCGTGTTGGATATCACTGTGGCAAGCTGTTTGCTGTTATCTATGATGTATGTGAGCCTGCACTTTTAGTAAATTTTTTTTACACTTTGCTCATATCTGCGCTTTTTCTCCTATTTCTTTCTACATATATATATATATAGATATATATATATATATATATATATATATATATCTATATATATATATATACACAGTCCAGAACGGATGTCACTCGGAGATTTAGCAATAAGCAAAGAATACGCGACAACTGTATGTGGTCAATGTTTCAGGGGATTAGCCCTTTTATCAAGACCTGAATAAACAGGACTTCCGTTTCCGGCACCGTGGAGTGAGCAGCCTCTCCACAGCGCTCCGTGTCCTATAAACACCCCTGATACCTGCAAACTGTCGGCCGCACGCAGGAACCGCTCCAGATCTCCGCGGCACACTGTTCCCGACATGGAGAAACCGGTGTCTCCAGCCCAAGCTGTAAAATCGCCATCACAGCCTCCGCAGCAGCAGAGGCAGGAGAAGAGGCGCGGTGAACACAATATGGCGCCGGGACAGGACAACGCCCAGGGCACCCCAGCGGCGAAGAAGCCGATAACTGAGCCAGAATATACTTCAGACCCGGTAAAAGGGCGCCCAGGTATGTCTTTGACATATGAAAGTTTAGTGGAAGCCATCAATACAACGATGGCTCCACTTCTACAAAGGGCGGTGACAGACATTACAACGCAGATTCACACGCTGAATATCAGAGTGACTGAGACAGAAAACAGAATTGGAAATCATTCTGACCAAATAAACGATTTGCAGAGAGATCTTAAGTCACTGCAGAGTGAAAACAAGCGTCTTATGGACAGTATGGAAAATATTGAAAATAGATCCAGACGCAAAAATCTTAGAATTGCTGGACTACCTGAGAACTTTAAGGGGACACAGCTGGATCATTTTGTGCACACAACATTACCAGCTTTACTACACATAGAATCAGCGTGCGCTGATTTAGTTGTGGAAAGAGTTCACAGACTGGGGAATTATCAGCCTAACAACAAAGAGAAGCCCAGGATAGTGATTTTCAAAGTGTTGAATTATTTACACAGGCAAGCCATTTGGGCTGCGTCCAGGAAGATCAATCCCATTAAATGGGAAGGGCATATAATACGCATACATCAAGATTTTTCAATGGAGTTATCTAAATCCAGACGCTCATTCACCAATGTGTGCTCTACACTTGTCAAACACAAGAGAAAATTCTATATGCTGTACCCAGCAAAGCTGCGTATTTTTTCAATAACTGGATCTGACTACCGTGACTTTCTCACAGCAGTTGATGCAGAAGCCTTCCTGCAGAGAGAAAAATCCAACTATGCCACGGAAGATATAACAGATATCCCACAGGGATGAAGCATTCTCGCTGTAGTTCTTAAATGGAACAGCCACATCTGATTTTTAACCCTAATACACCCAACTCTACAGTGGGGTTGGAGCGAAGCTATCTATGATTTCAATAGATAGCGAAAATTGACACTTAGATATGTCAAGATAAAGGGTCTTGTTATACTGTTAGTTGTAAATTTTTTATTGTTTGCCAATTCAGTTAAGCCGACGTACTTATTAACACAATTCAAAAGTTTACCTTAGGGGTATACCCTAAAGGTAACTAGAACAGGGGAAGCATAGGCACTCGGAGGAGAGCCGTAGTTCAAGTTACACGTTTTTATATTGAATACATATGGTAGGCATACAGGTGATGCCATCATATGTGAAGTATCGGAAGTTCACTTTAGTAGTAAATTTGGCTGCAGTGACTAGCGTCACGCCTGGCAAAATGTTAAACTGCATTTCTATTTTTATATGTTATCTGTGTTTATGTAGTTTGTCTGCCCCCTGTATTGTAACTTTCCCTAGTGTGTCACCCATCTTTCTTCTTATTCTTTCGGAGTGTGCTCTAGCTTATATGCATAAAAGTCTTGTAATGCCATGTCTATCACCATAGGTTCTCTGAATATAAGGGGTATTCATACGCCTGCAAAGAGGAGAAAACTTATGATGTATCTGAATAAACAGGGTGTTGAGCTTATCTGCCTCCAGGAAACGCATCTAATGCCGGCCGAAGTCAAAAAATTAAACTTCCTTTAATGGAAAGTTCTGGGCTCTGCATCCCATACTTCAAAATCATGCGGGGTAGTGACCTTGGCTAAATCTCAAGTTGATATACAAGTCACCTCGGTGGATGCGGATCCTGAAGGCAGGTATGTTATTGTGGCTTGTAAATTAAGAGGTAAGGATTTGAGCATCTGCAATGTGTATGCACCTACACAATATAAAAGATCATTCTTCACTCAGCTGTTAACGAAACTATATCAATATGACCCGGCGTCACTGATTATTTGTGGCGATCTTAATTTATTGTCTTCAACATATATGGACAGATCACCCCCTCCCAAAAAACCCAGACCGCTTCCAAAGGTAGGAGTTCCCTACTTAGCTAATTCTCTGAACCTGGTAGACTCCTGGAGGATACTGCATCCAGACGAAAGATAATTTACGTGTCTCTCACTTACATATAATGTATGGTCCAGAATAGATTATATATTGGTTGCAGAGCCGCTGCTCCCAATGATTGATTCAGCTACAATAGCCCCCCCAATTTTATCTGACCATGGATTAATTACTATATCTGTAGTGCTGCAGGATCGCCCTAGGTCCAGACCAATGTGGAGGTTCCCTTCGCATTTGACTCAATCACAGGGGGTACAAGAATTTATTAGGAGTAACTGGAAGGATTATTGCGCTAACAACGCTACTTATCAAACAGAAAACCCCAATATCTTCTGGCAAGCAGGCAAAGCAGTATTGAGAGGGGAAACTATTGCATATACATCCAGACTTAAGAAAAGCCAGACAGATATATATAAAAAATTACAAAACACTTTGACGGAGTCATTTCAAAATTATAGACTAAAATTGACACAAGCTAATAAAATAGCATATCAGGCAGCTAAAACACAGTATAATGAATTTCTTCAAACTCAAGGGGACAAGTATTTATTTAATGTTCACTCAAAATTTTACACTTTCGGGAACAAGGTAGGGAAGTTACTTACAAACTTATTGCAGGGATCTAGACAACATGTAGTGGTCCAGCCGTTATTAAAAGAAGATGGAAAATTAACTACCTCAAATACTCAGATAGCTGAGATTCTGAAAAATTATTATAAAAAATTATACACACCTCCATTGGGGCCTTTAAATGAGCAGGATGACGATGCACAAACCTCATTGGCTGACAGCTACTGGAATTCACTCCAACTGCCAAGGGTTCCCATAGACATAGCGCCAACCTTAATTACCCCAATTACTATACAGGAGGTGCAATGGGCAATAGGTAAGCTTAAGCTTGCCAAGGTCCCGGGACCAGACGGGTTCACTAACGAATTTTATAAGTTAATGGCTAATCAGATAGCAGAACCCCTGGCAGCATGTTATAACATGATAATAAAAGAAGGTAAACTCCCAGATCACTTTTCGGATGCGATTATAAAGATCCTACCAAAGTCCGGAAGAGATTTAAAACTACCTGGGTCCTATAGGCCAATATCTCTACTAAACGTAGATTTCAAAATTCTTACAAAAATATTGTCTGAGAGGCTGAAGCCACTACTTCCTCAAATAATTCATAAAGATCAATCAGGATTCATAACTGGACGCCACTCGGCGGTCAATGTCCGCAGAGTTCTGGCGGCCATCCAACAGACAAGTAAGGGTTCAGCGTCTGGCGTGGCAGCAAATTTGCTGTTAACGCTAGACGCGGAAAAAGCATTTGATATGGTCCTTTGGCCTCATCTCTTCCGGACTTTGGAGAATTTTGGATTCCCGAACCAGTTTATCGAGATAATCAAAACATTGTATAAGACCCCCATGTCCTCGATAGCATGTAACGGCCTGTTATCTTCACCCTTTGAACTGAAGAGGGGGACAAGGCAAGGTTGCCCTCTGTCCCCACTCCTCTTCGCAATTGCGATTGAACCCTTGGCAGTTGCGATTAGAAATTCCCCGATGATCCAAGGTATTAAGATAAATGACGAAGAGCTAAAAATAGCCTTGTTCGCGGATGATGCATTATTATTTATTTCCAACCCAACCCAATCCCTCCCTGCTCTCTTACACTTGATTGACTCATTTAGTGTTAGGTCTGGTTATAAGGTGAACTTATCTAAGTCAGAGATGCTTTTGCTAGGAAATACAGATCCTGCAGTAATACAGATGTTACAATTACCATTTGTTATTACCCCCACACATTTTAAGTATTTGGGTATTCAAATTAGCACGGACTTTAAGAGTATTTATACATTAAATTTTTCATCAGTAATCACCCAAATTAATACAAAACTAGATTCATGGAAAAATCTCCCCATTTCACTCCTTGGAAGGATAGCAGTGATACGATCAATAATTTACCCTAAAATCCTCTACCCGATGCAAATGCTACCGATAGCTTTAAATAAAGCAGACATTACAAAACTAGAATGTGTATTCTCAAAATTCATCTGGCAAAACAAAAGACCCAGAATTGCAAAAAATAAATTAAAAACCCTTAAGAAAGACGGAGGCCTGGGATATCCAGATATTGGAACATACTCACATACCATCTTTTTTAGATATGTCATAGATTGGATATTGGGGAAATCAACATACACTGATGAAAAACTAGAAAGGGAGATTTTTCACCCGTATTCACCAGGGGCCCTAATACAAACAAAAAAACCTAATATTCCGCAACATATCCGGGAACATATTTTGTTCAAGGACACGTTTGACAGCTGGGTGAAGACAAATAAAATTTTAGGTAGGAATCCTTGCAGGTCTCAATTTAAATCGCTATGGGGTAACCCAGACTTTCCTCCATCAGTTGGCAATTTGGCCTATCTGACCTGGAGAGACAAGGGTCTGGATTCCTCAACTAGGGTCTTCGACCCCGGAGGAATAATTATGCCTTTCAATGATCTGCAACGGAAATACGCATTGCCGAGCTCAAATTGGTACATGTACCTTCAAGTTAGACATTATATGCTGACCTCTGAAACACTTAAACCGGGTCCTGCTCAACCGCAGGTTTTGACAAAGGTTCTAAACATAGATGATTTATTGCAATATTTGATTCTGAGACCATTTAAATTAAAATTCCTCTACACTATGCTCATAAAATACACAGCCTCAGCTGATCAACAATGGACATTGTTAAAGGACAAATGGAATAAGGACATACCGTCACTTACTACAATAGAGGACATTACTAACATGTATGCTCAAACGCTCTCATATTTAAATTCCACATACCTGCAGGAAGTCTGTTTGAGAACAATCCACAGGGCCTACATTACCCCCCTCAGGAGGAGTTATATGATACCTGGAGAATCGGGTCAATGTTTAAAATGTGGGGCAAGTTCTGCAAACTTCTCACATTGTATGTGGGACTGCTTTAAGTTAAAACAGTTTTGGAACAAGGTTATCAACTATTGCAACGAGATTTTCCACACCAAATTCCCAAATAATTCAGCGGCTTTGATGGGACTCAAATACACAGGCTGGCAACTTGAGGACCTCGATAAAGGCGGAACTTCCCTGCTGATAACGATAATCACTGTTGCCAGGAAATGCATACTAATTCACTGGACAAAAAAAACAGCCCCCAGGCTAAGAGAAGTCCAACAAAAACTGCTTCAAATATTATACTTTGAAAGAAAATATGCGAGACTTGAAATAACCACTGGAGCAAAAAAGTTTTATAAAAAATGGTCTTTATTTATAGAAACACTGGATATAACCACTAAAAATCATATATCATCTGTTTTTGAAAATGTAATATTATCTATAACATAAGCCTTACATTAGATGTCAGGAAAATATATGCCCCTGGAATTGAGCTGAGATGAAGATTCGTGTTGAGGACTGGGTACAGTTGTTGATTGAGATTGATAGAAGTAATGGTGTTAAATTTGAAACTAGGCAACCTCCAACTTCTCTTTCTTTCTATCCTTTCCCTTATTCCCCCCCCCCCCTCTCTTCACCTCCCACCCTTCATTTCACTCCCATCTTCAACTCTTTGACCTTCTAATTTCTTTACTTCTAGTACCCCTCACCCCTATCTTTCCAAATGTTGTGTCCTGTCTTGTCACTTGTCTGTAGGGGTCGTTTATAATATATGATGATTGCGGGTGTAAGGGAGTACTACATGACATGATTAATATGTAGACCGGGAAGAATTCATATGTAATGAGGCATTATACCTGTCAAGACATTACTACTGGACAGAAGGATTTAACTTAAAGACAGGAACAGGGCCTAATTTATCAAAATAGTAGACAGATATAATATGGAAATGGCACAAAATATTCATAACCTGTGATATTTGGTTCATATAAGATCCATATTTGATCCAAAATAACCTTAAAGATCTTCACTGGTATATATACACAATTACTACGCCCAAAATGATATATTGAAATGATATATTGGAATTGTCTGCTTGTTAATTGTATGTATGTCTAATTTCTTTGAAAAACCTGAATAAAAATATTTAAAAAAAAAAAAAAAAAGACCTGAATAAACAGAGTAAAACAGCCAATATAAATAGAATACAAAACTTACATGATCCAGTGCGCCCATCACCGTGATCGCAGCCCGTACGGGTCCGGTGACGTCATCACTGCGCACCCGCAGTGACAAAACGGCACCTCCCCCGGGGGCGCGGTTACCGACGTGTCTCCCAAGTTGTTATGGCAACCGTAGTAGTGTACAGAAACACTGTGCGTATTCCCCCATTGAGAGAAATCCTGCCGGCGTCAGACTGCAACAGCGGTGACTGCCGTAACTCGTCAGGGTACTGCATCTTCGGTAATAGCGCCAACACTGTGGAGAAACACAGAGGGTATATCAATTAAAACACCCAAGTGAAGCATATGTTAAAAATAGGGGAACACATATGCGAAAAAACATTTTCATGTTTTTTCGCATATGTGTTCCCCTATTTTTTTTTTTTTTTTTTTTAAATATTTTTATTGGGATAAAGCAGTTATGGTTCACAAGAGGTACATTAAATTTGACAATCAAGCATATAACAAAAAGATAACGAAATGGTGCATAGACATGTTTTGGCAAAAGGCACACTGTTAATCGTATAAGAGAACACATCCACTAGTTATGACCATATACATGAGGTAATAGTCTACTATTAAGGTGGCGTGGGACATGAGGCTTGTGTTGGGTAGACGGAGAGTATTGCTGCACAATATTTGACAGTGAAACACGGTAAGATCTGAATAGAGTTTATATCAAACATAGTACGGCAGTTTGAGCCTTAAGTAATCCGGTGTTGGGGGCAGGCCGTCAAGCAGTGGATTAGAAAGGGGGGTGTCCCCTTTCTAGGGTGGCTAGGTTGTACCAAGTGGTGAGCTGGACTGCCTGTTTTACCCGATCTTTTTCATGATTGGGAAGGGATTGTACAAACGGTAGCCAGGTATTGAAGAATTTTGAGGCCCTGGATTCTGCATCGAGTAGACACTCGATCCAGTCCATCTGATACAAATATTTTAGTCTCGGGAGCATAAGTTGTAGAGGAATAGTGACTGAGTGGATCCATTGGGAAAGGATAGTTTTTTTTGTGGCAGCTGCAATTTTAGCTAGAAGGCATTTATTGCCTCGAGTGAGGGGAGTGTGTGAGCCCTGCGGGTGTATGTTCCAGAACGCCCAGGAGGGTGTCATGGTGAAGGGTATCTGTAAAACATTATTAATATAGCCCTGAACCTCCAGCCAGTGGGATTGTATTACGTCACATGACCATAAGCAATGATAAATATCCGCTTCTGGGGATCCGCATTTAAAGCAGTTAGAGTTATCCGCTATACCCATCAGAAACCTATGTTTGGGCGTGTAGTAGGCCCTATGCAGGATTTTAAACTGCATTTCGGCATAGGATGCCGATACGAGTAGTTTGTTTATAGACAACGTGGCTTTGATAATGGATGGGATTGGGATCTCTGGGAAAACGGCATTCCAGTGCGTCAACCCCTTTTTAACTTTGGTTAGGTCAAGGTTGATGCGTATATGGTTGTAGAGAGTAGAGGTAGGTATCGGTTCGCCCTTACGGTGAATAATCATGAGGTCAAACGCCCTGTCCAAGCCCTCCCTGTGTAATTTTGTGACACTCTTAGTCACATAGCTCCGAGCCTGGAAGTATGCAAACAGGGGGATCTGCAGCTGCGGGTAGCGGTCTTTTAGCTGGGAGAGGGTAAGAGGTGTGGCATAATCTGTATCTAAAAATTGATATAAAGAGCGTAGTCCCTGGAGATGCCAAGTAAAGAAAATAGAGTCTGGGCTCCCCCTCTGGAAATCGCAGTTATGAATCAATGGCGTATGTAAAGATATGTTTGTTGGTAAGTTCAGCCGCCGACGTGTGGTGCGCCATGCAAGGTAGGGGGTGTAGATTAATGGGTTCTCTTTGACAGAGGGTGGTGCCAGCGAGGGTGGCATGTAGAGGAGTGCGTCTAGTGTGCATCCCTGAAGAAAAGATTGGTCTAAGGATCTATAGGTGTAATTGTTTGTATTGCTCACCCAGTCTAGCGCATAGCGTAGATTGGCTGCAAGGGCATAATCTTGAATACAAGGCAAATTGATACCTCCGTTAAACGGCGGTTGCTGAAGTTTCAGTTGAGAAACACGGGGTCGTTTACCTGCCCAAATAAATTTAGTGAGGGCTCTATTAATGTTCGAGATATCTTGATCTTTTAACAAGAAGGGAAGCATCTGGACCACATACAAAAGTCTGGGGAATGAAACCATTTTAAACAGATTGCTACGTCCCAAATACGATAGCGGCAGGTGTTTCCACCTTTGAAAGTCCGCAAGCATTTGAGAAATAGAATGGGAATAATTTAATTTATATGCATCTGATATGTTATTCGAGAAACGTAGGCCAAGATACGTTAGGTAATCAGTATTCCATCGAAAAGGGAAGGTATCCCCCCAACCCGCACGGGCCTCAGAGTAAATGGCCATCGCTTCGGTCTTCTGGTAGTTCACCATAAAGCCAGAGATATCACGAAAGGTGTTTAGGATTGATCGCAGTCCAGGAAGGGCAACTCTAGGGTTACTAATGTATAAGAGGAGGTCGTCAGCGAAGGCAGACACCTTCACCTCCGACCCACCCAAATCCAGGCCACGCCAGGAGGGTTCCCGTAAAAAGGTGCGTATCAAGGGGTCAAGTGCTATATTAAATAGCAAAGGGGATAGCGGGCAGCCTTGGCGTGTCCCCCTGGCTAGCCTGAACGAGGGTGAGTTCAGACCATTTATTGTTACATAGGCCTCAGGGGAGGCATACAGCATTTTGAAAACATTTATAAATTTTCCCCCGAAGCCTTGCACCTCGAATAGTCTTAGGAGATGGCACCAGGAGACGCGATCAAACGCTTTGTCAGCGTCACAGCTGACTATTATCGCTTCTCGGTTTTTCAGGTGTCTATACTGTGTTAGTGCCGCTGCCAGTGTACAAATGTTGTGCACAGAGGTGCGGCCCTTCACAAAGCCGTTTTGAGCCGGATGTAAAATCCTGTGCAGAATCGGTTGGAGCCTGCTGGCCAACAGTGCAGTAAAGATTTTTAGATCTTGATTTAAAAGCGATATAGGGCGATACGATTGCACAAGGCAAGGATCCTTTCCCTGTTTTGGGAATACGACAATGCGAGCGGCTGTGAAGTCTGAGGGTGGTGGGCGGCCCTGCAGCATAGAGTTATATAAGGGGAGAAGATGAGGGATCAAACCATCTTTCATTATCTGATAATATTCGGCACTGAAGCCGTCGGGGCCCGGGGACTTGCCTTTTTTTAAGGATTTAATGACCGCTGACAACTCTGGTTCTGATATGGGGGCACTAAGGGACTCACTTTCTTCTGTTGTCAGCTTGGGTAGTTGAGCTTGCTGCAGGAAATGTAGGCCCTCTAGGGGCTTGTCAATAGGGGCCGTATATAAGCTTTTATAGTAATCCTGAAATGCTATCGAGATTTCTCTAGAGTCAGCAGCTAAGGATCCACTCTGGGTGGTTATCTGGAGAATATGTAGGGGGGTGAATTGCGAGCGCACCAAGTTGGCCAGCAGTCTCCCCGTCTTGTTGGAGCTACGAAAAAATTTGTTGCGTGAGATATCATAAGAAAATTGGGCTCTCTCTGTGCACAAGGAGTCGTATGCCCGCTTGGCCTCCATATATACCGTCTTGGCTGTGTCAGAATTTTGAAGAAGTAGATCATTGTAGGCTTTAGATAGGCGGCTACCATGCTCAGTAATGGCAGTGTTTAATATTTTGCGTCTCCTGGCTACATACTCCATCACCTGGCCCCTAACAACCGGTTTGGACGCTGCCCAAAACAGGTGGATATCATCTAGATGTTGGGCATTATCTGAGGCATAAGTGGAAAAGGCGTGCTGTAAATGCAATTTAAAGTCTGATGAGTGGGCCAGGTAGGAGGGAAACCTCCAGTTGTATGAGGTAGTAAGGGGATGTTTTAGAGTTAGTGTGAACCAAATCCAGGCATGGTCCGACAGATCTATTGGACCTATACCTGACTCCAACACACGTTGGTATAGGGAGGTAGCAATCAGCCAAAAATCAATGCGTGAAGACGTGTCGTGAGGGTGAGAATAAAATGTATATTCCCGGGAGGTAGGGTGTTGGCATCTCCAGGGATCACACAAACCCAGTGAGTCAAGAAGCAGGGAAAGGGGGGAGGAGAAAGCGCTCGTTCTAGCCCCAACACGTCGTCCCGACCTATCCAGCCCCTCTGACAATACATTATTGAAGTCCCCACCCATTATCAGTTCCCCTTCCCGCCAAGACAATAATTTGGTGTATAATGAAGTATAAAAGGGGGCATTAGGACTAGGGGGAGCATAAATTGTGGCTAACGTGTATGGAGAACCACATATCTCGATCTTGATGAACAAAAAGTGGCCTTCTGGATCAGACCATGTATCCCTAATCGTATAAGGTAAATGTTTTCTAAATAGTATTAAGACACCTCTACGCTTAGCCGAGAATGAGGCAGCCCGAAATTCACCGATCCAAGAGTCTCTAAGCACGTTGGGATCTTTGGCGTCCCAGTGCGTCTCTTGTAAAAAGGCCACATCTGGACGTATACGTTTCAGATGTTTGACTACTTTACGTCTTTTAACCGGTGAATTCAACCCTTCCACATTCCACGATACAAACTTCAAGGTGGATTGTGTTCTAGTTGAACAATAAGGCGTAGTGTGTGCCATTAGCCTATTCCAGCCCTAGCCTTATGGGTATTAATCAATAAATCTAAATAGAGTCCCCAGCCTGTCCCAGCGAGCAGACTATAGGGGAGCAGAGATGATTCATAGCACCATTCCGTGTCATGTAACATATAACCTGCACCATCGAACCAAAATAAAAAGGTTATGGAAACCACAAACGTTTTAACATTTTTAAAGACCCAAATAGCTGGCCGTAATGACCAACATAAAAGATAGTTGACAACTAAGTACCTGAGGGGAGACAAGGGAATCAGGGCTCGGGCAACGCCACCGAGGCCAGTGCACACTGTGGAAGTCCCACACCAGCAGGGTGCCGCAGCCCTATCCACCGAGTCCCCTGCATCAAGTATAGCCCTCCTAGTTTGGTAATTGGTAAGGTGGTCTGGAACACAAACAAGTCCAGGCCAGCCACCAAGATTAGCAGAAACAAGCATATAACGTAGCAAACATGTATAAAAGAGAAGATATCGGTGGTAGATTATTAGTCCTGTAGGTATGAACTTATCAGGAGTGATGGGTGAGGCAACTGCCTATACTCACAGGCTCAGTCTGCATCGTCCATATTTGAAGAAGCCTGCGAGGACAAAGAGTCAACAAAATTTTGTGCAGACTGTGGGGTGTCCAAAAAGTAGGGCTTGCCATCGTGGAAGACTCGGAGTTTAGCTGGATAGAGTAGAGCAAAACGATAATTCAACTCAAACAGCTTCTTGCAAATTGGAGAAAATTCTCTTCTTCTCATCGCAACAAGATAAGAAAAATCTTGAAAGAGCAGCAGTTTAGTTCCTTCATATTGCAGATTTGAGCATTTCCTATAGGCATCCATTAGGGCAACTTTGTCGGCATAGTTCAGGATACGAAGAATGACTGGCCTAGGCCTGTCCCTGGATTGTTGTCGATCTGGGCCGATCCGGTGTACTCTTTCTACCTTGATCTCACCGGTTGGTGAAACGCAGCCCAGAGTGCGCGGCAGCCACTCGGAGACAAGGGGCATGAGGGCCGCGGCCTTGACACTCTCTGGAATGCCGATGATCCTGATGTTATTTCTCCTGTTTCGATTTTCCAAATCTTCCAACTTGTCGTGAATGGAAGACAATAGCTTTTCCTGCGAGGAGACAGTGGCTTTGGTGGTGTTCAGTTCATCCTCCAGATCGGATATTCTCTGTTCTGCCTCGGTTAAGCGTTGGTCGTGTTGGATAATTTGTGCAAGGGCGGAATCTATTGACTCTTTGAGCGGTGTCAATTTCTGGTCCAGGAGGGAGGCCAATATGGACGTAATTTCGTTGGTTGAGACCAGGTCCCGGAGAAGGGGAGATGGGGGGTCAGAGTCGCCAACGGCCTTGGAGGGTCCCGCGCCGGGGGGGCGGGACTCGGGAGAGGACCCAGGGGTGACATCCTTAACTCGGCCTTTTCCCTGCTGTAGATTCCTCGAGCCCCTCTGGGGCTTAGCCACAAATTTATCCATTCCAGGCATATGTTGACCTAGCAGTATAAGGTGATTAAGAGGATGGAATCTAATCTTGTGATGAATTTGCGACCTGACGGGCTAGCGGGTCCGTGACCAGCAGCAGGCCCAGCCGCCAGGGGCAGAGTAGCAGAACGGTTATAAATGGGCAACACCAGTGATTGACAAAAGATTAGGAGGGGAAGAAGGGAAGGAATCTTGCAGCCCTCAGCTCAGTAACGCAGCAGGTTGCGGTGGGCAGTGGCGTGTACTTCAGCCGACACCGCTCTTCAAGGCAGCAGCGGCCCACTCTACAGCCGCCCTAGCACAGCGACCAAGGGGTGTGGTGAATTAGGAGCTCCACAAAGGGTAGCTAGGCTGTCAGGTGTAGGATGGAGGGGAATAAGGCCGGCCAGTTAAGCAAGTCCAGTAGTTTAATATTGCAGTGTGTCTTTTTACTATCGGGGCATTCAGGTGAGGGGTTAACTGTCAGCCAGGGGGTGCCTCAGGCTAGCAGGGAGTATGAAGGGGTATGCAGACAATGAGAGGGGGAGGGGGGAGCGGGGCAAAACACAAACAGTTCTGGAGGTGCTTGCCCCCAATGCTACATATGTCCACAGCAGCCCCAAGGTGTTGTCAGGAGCTGTCAATCACCCCACAGTGGTGCTGGTGTCTGTGCTGGATTCCAGGTGCCCTGACCTATCCGGTCCTGCAGGCCCCACTGTCACAGTCCACAAGGTGGGGGGGGGGCTTATGTATGCCCCGCAATCACAGCTCCAGGTAAGTTGAGGGGGGGTCAGAGGGTGAGGGGGGATGGAGGGATCCCTCACCCCTGCCGCAGCTCCAGGGTCTGACCAGGCCGTCAGCCCATGCACTGATGGGGGACTGAGCGCCCCCGTCTGCCGGTTATCGTAGCGGGAGGGAGCCGGGGGAGACAGCGGGGGAGATGGCTGACACTCACCCCGGTCTCACGGCGCCGACTGATGCCTGCGGCTCCGATAGCTGCGTTGCCGCGGGTCCGCGGGATTCCAGAAATCCAGGCCGCGGCTCCCGTACACCAGGAAGGCCGCGGTCTGTGTGCGACGTGTGCGCCGCCCTCTGTCTCCACCGACAGGAACGCCAGCCCCAGGTGAGCGCCGGGGACAGTCCGGGGTGGCAGGGTGCTGGAATAGCTTCCCAGGTCCGGCCCAATGATGTTATAGAGGTGCCCAGACCCGGAGCTCAGCAGGAACACGTCTTCCCTGCCCGGAGTCTAGGCCACGCCCCCGTGTTCCCCTATTTTTAACATATGCTTCACTTGGGTGTTTTAATTGATATACCCTCTGTGTTTCTCCACAGTGTTGGCGCTATTACCGAAAATGCAGTACCCTGACGAGTTACGGCAGTCACCACTGTTGCAGTCTGACGCCGGCAGGATTTCTCTCAATGGGGGAATACGCACAGTGTTTCTGTACACTACTACGGTTGCCATAACAACTTGGGAGACACGTCGGTAACCGCGCCCCCGGGGGAGGTGCCGTTTTGTCACTGCGGGTGCGCAGTGATGACGTCACCGGACCCGTACGGGCTGCGATCACGGTGATGGGCGCACTGGATCATGTAAGTTTTGTATTCTATTTATATTGGCTGTTTCACTCTGTTTATTCAGGTCTTGATAAAAGGGCTAATCCCCTGAAACGTTGACCACATACAGTTGTCGCGTATTCTTTGCTTATTGCTAAATCTCCGAGTGACATCCGTTCTGGACTGTGTATTTATCTATTGGATGCGCACCGGAGTCAGTTGTGCCCTATCTAGGAGTGCCGGTCTCCTTTGGTTCGTATCATCAGGGTATACATATATCCCTTGGCAAGGCACCCACCAGAAATCCTAAAAGCAGTTAAAGTGCTTTTCTTCAATCAAGACTTCATTTTTTTGTGCACTACCCTACCCGCTCTCTTCATTATCCACTGGTTCTTCAAGTTGACTGCTAGTGATGTCGGTGCCAGACAACATTGCTGGATTTACAAATATTATACTCCCTTTGGGTGAAGTTCTCACCCACACGGACACCGAAGCAGAATCCATTCTCTTCACAGACAACCTTACCAAAACAGCAGGACAAGAGTCTGTTCAACAACTAACGGCCCAACTAATTTGACTGAAAAAGAAAGAAGTCGATTTTTTCTTGCATGGTGTCTCTCTATCAGACTATTTTAGAGAAAAGAAGATACCCCGAGGCTTCAGAATCCGAAATACGCCAACAATTGGCCGTTATAACACAGATTTCTGCCGCAAATGGGCGGCAGTGCTCAACCGATGCTCTTTTGATCTGCTATTATTGGTAATTGAAGAGTCCCGCAGGGAATTAAACATAACAATTGACAAAATCAAAGACTTTGAGTCCAAGCACATTGCCTCCATCCAATCGGACAAAAGCCAAGATTGGTTGAACTCCATTGGCACACAAATTGACAAGTACAGAGCTGATCTCATTCAATTTAAAAAATCCAAATTTGAGACAGTAAACAGAGACTACTCTGAACAAAGAGTCTATAGCTGGGCATATAACAGAGGCCCTCAAAGAGACAGACGTCCGAAGTTCAGACGCCAAAAACGTTTCCCTCTAGAAACTGACAACTCCAGTGGTGCAGCGTCATCCAGCGAGGCAGAATGTGCTGCAAATTCAAACTCCAAACGTCCCCCTTTAGGGCTTGCGACCAGGTCCACTCTAGATCTAACAAACGAACCCATAGCAGGCGGGGTGGGCAGTGGGCGCGAGAGATCAAAAAATCCAAAGAACAACGTGAGGATGTAGTATTTAATCTTTCCTCCAGAACCCTGTCCAGTACCGAAATGGAAGTTCTCAATTTTGGTCTTTCATATGTACCCACACACTACCCCAACCAATTCCAGGACAAGATTGATCTTTTTAAGTTTGATCGCCGTCTTAAACTACGTGAATACTTCGGCAGCAACGATCAGCCTACTACCAAACAGTTACCTCCAGTTCGCAAAAACTCAACATTTATCCCTAAATCTGGAAATAAAAACATAAAATGTTTTACTGAACACATGGAACATCAAATAAATGATAATTCCAGATACATCGCCACCAGCAATCATAATCTGTCAAAAATACAACGACAGGCTCTCAAGAATTTAGGCGATTACAAAGACATCATCATTAGACCCTCAGACAAAGGGGGTGGAGTAGTGGTGCAGGACCTCGATGTCTATATTGCAGAAATCGAACGCCAACTGCAAGATCACCAAGTTTACAAAAAACTGGATAAATATCCCACCATGTCGTTTAAAGCAGAACTTGATAACACCTTACAACAAGCAACGGCGGATTTCTTAATTACCAGCACCACCAGAGATGCTCTTCTTAAAGAATTTCCACGCATTCCTGCACTTTATACTATTCCTAAAATGCACAAAGATGCTCTCCATCCCCCCGGCAGACCCATCATCGCCGCAAGAGACAGTCTATACTATGATGTTTCTAAGTATCTGGATCACTTCCTACAGCCCCTGATTCAGTCACACCCCAGATTCCTCAAAGATACAACTACATTTTTGCGTAAACTGGAGGATTGGTCGGGCAAATCTGGCCAAGTACTAATGTGTACGGTTGACGTTGCCAGCCTTTACACTAGCATCCCCCAAATGGCAGGGCTGCACAGTATCAAACGATTTCTGACCAACAATCTGGAATACAGTGGTCCAGATCTGACTTTTTTTCTAACATTGTTAGAATTAACTTTAACCAGAAATTATTTTCTCTTTAATAGTGGCATGTATCTGCAGAGCTCGGGGTGCGCAATGGGTTCTTGCGTAGCCCCGAGCTTTGAGAACATCTACATGTTTGAGATTGAGAACGATTTTTTCTTTGCGGATCTTGAAATTTCCAAGCATGTAGCGGGTTATACTCGCTACATAGATGACATCTTTCTGCTATGGACGGGTAGCCAATCTGCCTTTGAGAGTACCATTCGGGACATTAACAATCTCAATTGCCCCATTAAACTCACCTACGAATGTAGCCGGGAATCAGTACACTTCCTCGATGTTCAGGTCACACAGTCCAACTCTGGTCATTTTGGCAGTTCCATATACTACAAACCGACAGACAGAAACACTTGTCTACAAGGAACTAGTCACCATCCACCAGCCTTAATCAGATCCCTACCGTTTTCACAATTTCTACGTGTAAGACGCATCTGCAGTGACCCCATTGACACCATTACTCAAATGGACATCATGTTGAAAAGATTTCTATTACGTGGCTACCACAGGAAAACTCTCACGGCAGCTAAAACCAAAGCCCTAGCAATTTCCAGAACAGAAGCTCTGGCTATTAAAGCACAACAAGCCCAAAAGAACTGGACTCAAGAATATACAACATCCAGTACTCAACTCATGTCAAAAGCCAAATCTATCTGGCCGATCGTGACGCAGGACCCTTCGCTACCAGCCCTAAAGGAGACCCAACTTCTCCCGTCTTACCGCAGAAGTAAGAACATAAAAGACATTGTGGTACACAATGACATTTCGAATTGGTCTTTGCCCAAACCTCAGCATTTTCTAACTCGCAAACCTGGCAATTACAGGTGTACGGGATGTTCCACCTGTAGTTCGATGGAAACTGGCGATAAGTTCTTTCACCCCCATTCTGGCAAAGCATTCGCCATCAAATTTCCTCTCACTTGTTCAAGCAAGTACGTCATATATCAAATCAAATGCCCCTGTGACATGAGATATATTGGAAAGACAACTCGTCAGATGAAAGAGAGATTTGCCCTTCATAAATCACACATCCGTGCTGCTCTGGAGGGTAAGACAGCTGATCAACCAGTGGCCAGACACTGGAGGGACGCTAAGCACAGTCTATCCAGTATTAAATTCAAAATGATTGACCACATTCCACCCAATAACAGAGGCGGAGACAGAGGACGTGTCCTTCTACAAAGAGAAACCTACTGGATACATGCTTTACAGACAGTACACCCCAAAGGACTTAATGAACTGCTGTCGTTTTCATCCTTCCTTTAACAGCTCAGTCTGATATTGTTCTATCTGTCATGTTCCCCTGACATTGTGTCGCCCAGTCAACTTTTCATGTTTTATTTGATTTTTTATTTGAACCTAAAATGCGGATGACAATCCTTCATCCAGTAGTAAAAAAATAGATCTCCAGTGGGACTTCTAGTTGCTCCAGAGAGCAACTAGAAGTCCTCTCTCTGCTGGCCTCTCTGGAGCAACTAGTAGTCCCACTGGAGATCTATTTTTTTTACTACTGGATGAAGGATTGTCATCCGCATTTTAGGTTCAAATAAAATTTTATAACTTCAACAGAAGAGGCTGACAGAAATACTAAGATCTGTCACATTATAGGCCACATAAGATTGGCACACTATTAATCAACTAATTGTTAATGGTATATTCCTAATAAGGGTCTAAGATTACCATATCCCGAAAATATAAAAAAATCCAGGAGACATTTTATAAAGAAGAAAATGGTCCATTTATTTCACAGTCATTGACCAAAAGACCATTATATTCCCCTGATGAAGTCTCTATGAGACGAAACGCGTTGGAATTTTCTACAAGCGTTTTTATCATGACAATCCTGTAAAGCTGAATAAAGAAATATTGGAAAAAACTACTCCGGCTCACTTCACTGGATGTGGATCTTGAATTAGTGTATTTGAACATTTATAATTTCAATTTGGCGCCATACCACTATTGGGTAAAAACATTGGGCTTTGGTTGTTCCCTATCCCTCAGGGAACTTATTGGTGAGGCTGCCTAACACATAATTGTAAAATAGGCTATACTGAAAATAATCTGTAAATAGGCATAGTGCGATTTGGAATATTGGGGATATATATATATATATATATATATATATATATATATACATATACACATATATAGTGAATGTGGGGGAGGGGTGGTGTTATTTACAGTCTAAGGTAAATGTGGGAGAGGGGCTTCTTGTACATATTATAAGGTGCATGCAGGGAAGTCTGGGGGTGACCTATAGCCCTGAAAATATGATGGTGGTATTTTTAATGGGGGGTTGGGTGTGTGAAATCTGGAGATTTTAAAGAAAGGGGGTGGGTCAGCGCTGACATCATTTTTATTAAGCAAATAGAGGCATTACATTTGGGGGGGGGGGGGAGAGTAGGGGTGGTATTGCGTAATTCTGCCTAGGGTGTCTAGAAAGCTTGCACCGGCCCTGGTGACCTTACATGAACAATGCATTTTAATCAAAAAAATACATCCTAATTCTTGAGCCCTTTAAATGTGTGTGCACTAGTTGATTCAATTATTTGGTGTCTGGTTATTTAAATTATGTTTTTCCATTGAGCTCATTTTTTCTCTATAGTATCTATAAGATAAAATGTATCTATTCTAATCAGGTGCCAAAAGAAAGCTTGATTTGTCCTCATAGGGATTAATTAGCACAATTTGCATTTCAACAGAAATTAAAATAAATTACATGCATGTCGTTTTCAATAATTATTCACTTCACCTGCTATAATAATTATTAATATAATTTATATTTTAATGTCTGAGTAATCATTCCATTTTTTTTCCCTTCAAAGTATTTCATACGTTATACTTCTTTTATATAAAAAAAAAATATATAAAATGTAGTTTAACCTTGAAGTATAATCAAGTTGCAACACTGCATTAGTAGCCCTATAACAGTAGTTCCCAAACTGGGTGCCACGAGACACTTGCAGGGGTGCCCCAGGTTGGAGGTCCAGGACCAACTCAAATGATTGTGAATGTAATAGACAAAAACTGAGCTGGTGGCTGCCAAACATAAAATATGTGTACAAACAGAAGCAAATTCTGTCCCTCACCACATACTGTAACTAATCCGAAGCAAGACCTATAAAACACGATATACATAATTTTCCTAAATTTCTTTAGGCATAGGTGTGCCATGCAAAAAGTCTGATACCCTAGGGTGCCGTGAGTAAAAAACATTTGAGAACCACTGCCCACTGTAAGGGATGATAGTTAGCCTGTATTTGTATAATACCCTGTATTTGTATTTGTAGATCAACATTTCTCAGGATATATTCAACAAGTACTGCCTGATTGCCTTGCATTTCAAATAGACATGTTAAGCTGTTGCTGCTGAGTGTTATTACTGCAATTTCAACCAAAGTGCATCGGTTTAAAATAAGACAGCAGGACAGTGGGGGTTATTGATTTTTACACCTATTATAAATGATGGAGAACTATTATAAACTGTAATAAATGATGAATAAATTATTGACAGCAATTGTATTTCTCCAAATAAAAGTTTCCAGGGGACTTTGTAATACTTTATAATGTCTCTAAAATGATTCAAAGTTTATACAGTCTGTTCAAGTTTGCAAAAAGTAAAAAAATAATACAGCTACCATTTGCAAGTTTAACATGGCCGTTTGTCATGGACTCGTTGACAAACACACGCGCGGGGGGGGGGGGGGGGGGGTTGTTCTGGTGGCCTGGAAGCCCCCATCCTCTTGGCAAGTGCCTTAAATTGTGACAACAATAGCTGGTAAATAATATGAGCTGCCACCACATCATGCAGTGTAAGGGATAGAGCGGAGCTACTGCACATGCCCAGTGTACCACATGCCCAGTGTACATGCCCAGCTTCTTCTTCCACATTTCTACCACACTGTATGTGTAGATCTTAACCCTCAAATATCACAATGAACCAGAGAGTAGCTGCCAGAGGGAAGAAACAGGAGCCTTACCATGAAGTGGGAGATTGCTATTATGTTTGTGTATTTATTTATTATATGTTTAACCTTTTTCTGACCACTTATTGTATTTAAATGTTTGAAAGAGCCTATACTAGAGATCATCTGTACAGTTACATATCAATACTGTATTCCATACAGTATCTAGTGTATAAAAGACCAATATTCAGGGCTTTTACTGCTTCCCCAGACTTGTGTACTTACTCCAGTGGGAGATTTTGAATTACTTTCGGAAACCCCCTCTAAAAATCCTGCATATGCCACTGGGACTGATTTTGTAGATCCGCTTCAGGTGTTCGTTCTGAAAGAGGTTTGTTGGTAGTGAATTTAGCAGGTTGAATGTACTGTCTTTGCATAGACGATAGACAATACCACAAGGTGATGGGTAGACTTCCTGGACAGAGGCATGGAATCTAACTGAGCAGCGGTTTTCACCAGAGACCCCCGCAAGGAGATTTGGGCTTCGTGGCATCTGTTTAGAAAGTCGTGACCCTCATGCCTCTGAGTAATTGTAGTCACTAGATGAGAGTGAGGAAGAAGGTTAACTAGGATATGTCCAGGCGGCAGCTGAGGTTGGCACACTTAGTGAATTAACTGAGAATGGCCCACTTGGTTTATAATACAACTGAAACTGAAGATATCCCACTTGGCATATAACAAAACAGAAACTGAAGATAGCCCACTTGGCGTATAACGGAACTGTGTCACGCCTGGGGTCTAAGTCAATGTGACAAAAGCCTCAGGTGTAGGCTTGGAGCGATGAATGAATCAGGGATGCTTGATTAGACCCTTGTACATTAATTGTACCGTAGTGCACCCAGAGTCATGAAGAAGGCAGGAGTAAAAGTACAATTACAGTACTTTATTAATGCTCAGCAGGTGATAACAGGCAGATATGACTGTACTTGGCAACTGGCAGGAAGTAGCATAGGCACAAGCAGTAATTGGTACACAATGACTGTGAAGCAATGAGATATGCAGTGCAGTGATGAAGTTTGTAGATTTGGCGAAAGCCGATAACAATGAAAACAAAAGTATGTTACTTGGAGTTGACACTGAGAGTGATGCTTAGAACAACCGAAGCTTGGGAGCATTGATTTGGAGCATCAGAACTTGGAGAGTGATGATAATAACATTAAATAAACAGGAACCATAATTGAAACATCAAATACGGAGGCGATGGTTATAACATCGATTGCAGGAATGATGGCTGGAACATCAAATGCAGGAACGATGGTTGGAACATCGAATGCAGGAGCTAGGCAGGGAACTGCTGAGGTGAGTATCCTTCCCTGGACAGAGGATCACAGAAGCTGGAATACCTGGAAGCAAACACACTGCAGCAGAGAGACACAACTATACCAACAGGAGACAATTTAAGTACTAGCAATGTGTCTTGGATTTCCCAGCATACATATACCCACTTGATTGGCTGGGCAATTATGACAGGGACCCAGACTACACATGATTGGCAGCAGAAGATCTCACACAGAGCTAGGACTACCACAGGTGTTAATTACTAGCAAGCATAGTCTCTCTAGGAAGCATGATTGCAGTCTAATTGCAGCTGGCTGAAATACACAAAAGTGAATAGCAGAATGACAGGCCAGATAAACAGGATTCAGACAGGATTGTGACAAACTGAATCTGAAGAGAGCCCACTTGGTGTATATCTGGAGGTCCAATGCAGAGGAGATGATCAGCAGTAGATGACCTTGTGGCAGCACAGAACTGGCAGTTGGAAGCATGGCAGGAAGCAAGGCTGAGAAGACTGGAAACAAACTGCATAAACAGCTCTCCTTAGTGATGCTAGAAGTTGTACCAGCACCAGGAAACCCCTGGAGCTGGAATTTAACCCCCCTGGTCTGCTGTCATTGGACCAGCCCTACAGAGAGGTCACAAAGGAACCCAGAAGTTCCCTGAGACAAGATGGCAGTGCCCATGGGAGCCAACGGGAAGCACCCATCGGACCCACTGGAGGACATTCGCCACTACCAGAAGCCCGCCAGAGATCCTTGGCCGCCGCAGAAGGCAGCTGAGGCTGAGGATGCCGGGCAGGTAAATCTGCAGGAGATGTGCATCACATCAACCGTCGGAACACCATGGCCACATGCGGAAGCAGCAGAGGGACTGAAGACGGTGAGTATACAGGAGCCCATGGGTGGACCGTGACACCTTTAAATCAATACATCTCAAGATACAGGTCCCAAATCATTTAATATTTTTTTTCTGCTTTTTAAATAATAACCTGCTTTTGCATTGTTCCTATTTTACTATTTCTAAACCTCTAAATACATTGTTATTCATTGTGAGGGCTTTCCCAGAGGCATTGTATTAACTTCTGATTTTATGTTGTCTTAAAATTAGGATTTTTGGTACTATACGTGTTTCTTAGCACGGAGCCCATTAAGCAAATTGCTTAGTGGGCTATTCTGCGTAGGAAAATTGCATCGCATTGCATTGCGTATTGTGTATAGTGCTGTGCAATGCGTGCGATGCGATATCCATGTTAAGTGCACAGGAGTGCTTATACAATGAAATATCGCATAGGATCGCATGGCACCAAATGCGATGCGATGTGATATTTCATTGTACAAGCACCCATGTTATGAGATGTGATGGGTGCTTTTTTTGACATGTGATGCAATGACATGTGATTTGTGCATAGTATGACATGTGATGGGTGCTTATACATGTAAAGTTATCTGCGTCCCCTCATGGGGCTCGCTGCGCTCGCCACACTATATAGAATGAACTCCATGCCGACGTGGATAGTGGGGGTATGAAAAGGTCGGAGGACGCGATCCGCCACCCCTCAAGACCTTGGGCTTGGAAGAACCCCACAGCCTTCTCCTCAGTCTGCGGCAGCGAAAACATAGTAATCGATCCAGCCATCTCAATAATAACAGTGATAAATCAGTTGTAACACTCCAAAAATCACCAGCTCTCACTTATGCTTCCTCTCTCTACACAAAATCACCTCAGAGCGATTTCTGTCAGGATCTGTCACTGGGCAGGATTCACAGGAAGTGGGAATGTCAAAATCGCATTGCATGCTAGTACTATGCGTTATGCGATGCGTTGCGATTTGACTACGTTTGCGCACATAGCAAATCTGGGCGCCGTGCTAGGAAACAAGTACCAGATTTTTCACTATTTTTCATCTACTGTACTATATTCTTGAGCTGCAAATTGAAACCTATTTTAACTGCCTTTGAGATTATTATAATGATCTTAACACATACCTCTAATTGAATAGCAAAAAGTCATAGCTACAGATTTTTAACTCTCATTGAGTCATTAAGCAATCTCCAGCTAACTCACAGTTTGAATCAGCCTTATAGTTTACAAGGTATTCAAATTTTCTAATTTGTCGTATTTATATTTTGATCAACACAATTGTTCATTGCCCAGTCAGAGCTGGATTTTTGATCATTATTTACTATTTTATAGTGTTTATAATTTTACATGTAATAACAATCTTGAGCTCTCTTATAAAGAGATCTTAAAATACAGATTGATAAATGTTTTAGGTCCACATAATAGTATGAAACTAGGAATCTATTGGGCGATGTTCTGATAGACCTCTCACTACACCAATAGCTGCCTTATACTTTTGAGGTCCTAGGGCCGTGTTCGTCCGGATCTCTGATATCTGCCTGTACGAGAAAGACTGAATAGAAATCATAGTTTACCCTAATGTACTTTGTATTTATATTGTATCCCTCTGCTGTAACAAATACAACTGCATCTTGTTGATTGTATTACTATAATGCTCAATCCTTAATAAAAAATATTTTAGAAAAAAAAACAATCTTGAGCTCTGAAGTCAAACAACATAATATTGATTTAACGTTTTTGTTTTAAATATAACTTGCAACTTCAAACTCAAATACAAATGAACTGTGAATGTAATCAAGGCAGTTGAAACCAAATTAATCCTTTCCATAAATCACAATTGCACTGACAAATGTTTGATGACCTTAAATTCTATTGAATCTCAACTAATTTGTGCATCTCAAATTAATACAGATATTTCTAAAATGTAAAATGTTTTATTAACATAGAATTCAGAGCTTTTAGGGAACAAATATAAATTATATGTCAGAATATAATTTTTTTTTTTTTTACAAATGATTTTTGCAGCTATAGTTGATTGTAAACACAACCCCTGCAGTTCTGTATAGTTTAGTTTAACTATAAACTGTAAAGAGTAGATACGATTCTAGTACATGTTAGAATGCTACAATGATCACTGTTGGAAATAGTTTTGTTTCTTCTTCAGAAAATGTTATAATATGAATATAAAAACTTTATCATTTACAATATGTTTGTTCTCAAAATTCTTATCTACAGAGTACAAAGTGAACTGCCAAAAATAGCAATGCCGTGTAATTATACTGAATAACAAAGACTGAAAAATTATCTTTTACAATCTCTCAGAGAGAAAACCCTTGTTAAAATCTAATCACAAAAGCTGATCATTTTTTATTTAAATCTCATAATTTTGTCCGAGAAATGACTGTAAATATTAACAACTCCTTCTGTATGTGATGTGTAAATATATAAACGCTTGTCTGAAGTCAGCCCACTTCATTTTTTTACCCAAGAAACAACCTTAACAATTAAAAAGACAAGGAACACAGTTTTGCAGGGAAAATGGATCAGTGTGTTTCATTTATAATGAACAGGGAAAGGATTGGTGGCCAAATATCCTCATCACTTAACTCCAGGACAGAGGGCGTATGTAACGATCAGATCAGGTGATCGATCAAATTAACGTATGCCTCCTGTTATGATTATCTGTCCGGTCAATGTATGTCTGATATTGGTGTAATAGTTATGTCTCCTGTGAGTATTGGAATCAGGACATGTCTTGTATGTAAACTGTAGGTGACCCTGGTTTGAGTTTGAGGCCTGTATTCCCTCAGTGTGACATCTGTGGACTCCTCCGGAGTTAGGATGTAAGATAAGATCTGAGCCCCTCATAAACCATGGTCCAGGAGAAGAGGTTAGAGTTTGTCCCCTTCCTTCACATCTCTTATCAGTGGGTCTGCTATGCAAGGAAGGAGGATCAATCACTTTGAAAACAGCAGACTGTAGAAAATACATTGCCAGGGACCTTCCACACTCCTTCAGCATGGAAAGAGTGGAATCCCAAGGGTGGGAGGGATGAGGGAGTCTGCAAGGTATAACTAAGACCTTTCTCCCTATAGTCAGTGTCACTACCTGGGGGTCTAGCAATCAGGCTGTAGGCGACGAGAGATTTCTTGTGGAGAACCCCCCCACTTCAGGATTGTAAGATACGGTTCTGTCTTTTTTCCCTTTTTATTTTTGAAATTGCATTTAAAAATCGTTGTGTGTACTTTTAAAATCATCGTAATGTCTTGTAACCATTTTGTTTAAAGCTCTGTAGTATTTCTAGGAATAAATAATACATATTCCCAGTTCTGGTTCTGTGTTCTTAAGACTCATTAGCCTCAGGAGAGAAAGGCTGGAAAACGTTACCATTGTTATCTTGTATTGTGTGGTCAGGGGCGAGCCAAGCCGCCCCTTGCGCAGTTTCAGGCGCTAAAATCAGGTTTTGGCTGGTGGCAGTGTACCTCAAGGAAAGGACCCGAGTGTCCTGAGTGAACCCCAGTCACGGCCGGAGCTGCTCAGATTGACGTATCGGAGCAGGCGACCGGTGGGTCCGTGACATTTGGTGGCAAGCGGTGGGGTGGAGAATTCATTTTTCTCTTTAAGAACTTAAGTGAGTGTGGGTAGAATTTTGTGAGAAATACCCACATCACCAGAATCAGAACTCAGAGCTTTACTATAGTTTTAAAAGTCACACAGTGGATGCAATTTCTGTTCCCTCCCTTCTCTTGTTTTCTTTACTATCATTTTATTTGACAAGTGTGAGACTCAGGATGTCTGATTACCGGATGATGAGACGTGATGATCTGGCGACTATATGTGTACGGAGGGACATCCCTTGGTCTGGCCTGAGTAAAGAACTGATGATAAAGGCACTCATGGAAGCCGATCGGGTTCTAGCTGCTGGAGGAAGCCAGTCCAGGGACACTCCTACTCCAAGGGCTCAGTTGGCACAAGACAACACAAGTGATGCCCCGCCAGGGTCAGATGCATCTGCTGGCAACAGTGAGTCTACACTGCCGAGTTACCTTGAAACTGCTGTCAGGCAAATGAAGGACCTGGACCCCACAATGGCCGTGCAGCTAATGCAGCATTACCAGGCAACTGCTGACAGAGAAGCTGCAGAGCGCCAGTCTGCGGCCGACAGAGAGGCTGAGCAGCGCAGAGCAGAGCTAGAGGCTGAGCAGCGCAGAGCCGAGCTAGAGGCTGAGCAGCGCAGAGCCGAGCTAGAGGCTGAGCAGCGCAGAGCCGAGCGAGAGGCTGCAGAGCGTCAGGCGGAGCGTGAGTACCAGTTGGAACTGGTGAGGCTCAGCGGCCAGAGCGCTGTTGGTAACCCGGGTAGGAAAAAGCCCCGGCATGACCAATTTCCCGTGCTGGAGAAAGATGGTGACCTGGATACTTTCTTCAGGAGTTTCGAAAAGACTTGCCGGCAGTTTGCACTGGACCCCAGTGAATGGGCAAGTTATTTAACCCCTGGGCTGAGGGGAAAGGCTTTGGATGCATTTGCTGACCTTCCCCAGGAGCTGGATGGAGATTATACTGCCATAAAGAAAGCCTTGCTACAGCGTTTCAACATCACCCCTGAGGCATACCGACAGAAGTTCAGAGGCTTAAAGCGCAGCCCCTCTGATACCTATGGGGGCCTGTTAGCACAACTGTCAACCCTATTGCATCAGTGGGTTGAGGGCTTGCAAGTAAAGGACTATGATAAATTGAAGGACCTATTTCTGCAAGAGCAGTTCATCGCACTCTGCCCAGCTGAAGTTAAAGAGTGGGTCCTGGACCGGAATCCCAAATCAGCAGAAAAGGCTGCCACCCTGGCAGACCAATACACCAGCACCAGGGCTTCTGTGGCAAAGAAGACCTGGGGGACGCCCGGGCAAGTCAGCTGGAGAGAGCGGAGACCCGGAGACTCGCCCCAGCAGCCCTCTTCAACTAAACCAGCAGCCGCTGCATTTGTTGGGGGGGTGGGGGGACAACCTGTTTTGGCAACCAGCCGCAGGTGTTTTATTTGCGATGAAGTGGGGCACTTCCGTTCCCGTTGCCCCAAGAGGAACTCTCCTGTGGGGGGCCCAGCCGTGAAACCTATGCCTGCCGTCCTGTGTGTAGGAGGACCCCAGGAGAGACCCCGGGACAATCTACAACCAGTCCAGGTAGGACAAAGGGTGGCGCTTGGGCTATTGGACTCAGGTGCAGATCTGACTCTCATAGATTCAGCATTGGTGGGCCCAGAGAACATCATCCCAGGAAAGACTATTGCTGTACGGGGGGTGAGTGGGGTCCACCCTGATGTTCCTATGGCCAGGGTATACCTTGATTGGGGGGTTGGAAGAGGCATCCGTGATGTTGGGGTGCTGGACAATCTACCTGCCGGTGTGCTTTTGGGGACTGATCTTGGAAAGATGCACACTGCCTATGTCAATGAAAATGATGTTGGTACTGACTCTGTGTTACTAGCTAACCCTTCTGTCCCTCAGGCGATCCCTGCTGAGCTTTACAATCGTAATGTAAATGTATGTGAGGTTGCAGATTTGTGTTTAGCAGAACCTAACCCTTTGCAAATGTACAGGGGGGAAGTGGGTCACAATGCCTGTACTAAGGTAGAATTATGTGATGTATCGTTACCAGATAATGTTGCGAAAGCACCAGTATCAGGGGTTGTACAGAATACTGAGCCAATCTCTGTGTTAGCAGTTCAGACAAGGAGAGCTGCAGCCCAGAACAGCTGTGATTTAACCCCTGCCTGTGTGGAAGGGGACTCCCTGGAAGTGGATACCCCTCCACCCCCCTCCCCTCCTGTAGAAGTCTCCAGTTCAGATGCTGTCCTAGAGGAGGGGGGGGGCTTGCCTGCCTTGTTTCCCCACACTGATCAGCTGCTCAGAAGTGAGGCATTCAAAGCAGAACAGCAGACCGATCCCAGCTTGGCCGCTCTCAGGGAACAAGCCAAGGAGGTCCCAACGGGGAATGGCTCAGTCAGAGTTTATGTAGAAAATGGGCTGTTATATCGTGAGCCACCTTCCTCAGAGGACCCTGAAGATGAAGGTCCTAACAGGCAGCTGGTGGTTCCACAGGCTTATAGGGAAGGGTTAATGAAAATAGCTCATGAAATTCCCTTAGGCGGACATATGAATCCGAAAAGAACTCAAGCTCGTTTGAGGCCCAATTTTTTCTGGCCTAACATGGGGAACGATGTACCTAATTACTGTCGCTCCTGCCATGCCTGCCAGTTAGCTGGGAAGCCCGGTGACCAAGGCCGAGCACCTCTCATTTCATTACCACTTATCGCAGAACCCTTTGAGCGGGTTGGTGTAGATCTTGTGGGGCCCCTCGCTATCCCCAGCAGCTCAGGGAAACAATACATTCTCACTGTGGTGGACTACGCCACGAGGTACCCTGAAGCTGTAGCACTCTCCTCCATCCGCGCAGACAAAGTGGCGGATGCGCTCATATCCATTTTATCCAGGGTGGGGTTCCCAAAGGAGATGCTAACTGACCAGGGTACTCAGTTCATGTCCAAGCTCATGCAGAGTCTCTGTAAGAGGATGCAGGTGGATCACCTCATCACCTCTGCCTATCACCCCCAAACGAACGGCCTCTGCGAACGCTTCAATGGTACCCTAAAACAGATGTTGAGGGTCTTTGTGGAGTCCCAGGGAAGGGACTGGGAAAGGTTCTTGCCGCACCTCCTGTTTGCATACCGGGAGGTGCCTCAAGAATCAACGGGCTTCTCCCCCTTTGAACTCCTGTATGGGCGCCGTGCAGGTGGACCCCTGGATTTGATTAGACAGGAGTGGGAGGGGAAGTTGGTCACCCCGGAAACATCCGTGGTGCACTATGTGGTGCAATTCAGGGAGAAAATGCAGTTCCTAATGGAAATGGCACAGAGCAACCTGAAGGCTGCACAGACCAAGCAAAAACAATGGTACGACCGACAGGCTAGAGAGCGTATCTTTTAGGTGGGGCAAAAGGTATTGGCTCTGGTTCCCATGAGACAGAACAAGCTGCAGGCTGCCTGGGAGGGTCCCTACACTGTAATACAACGTATCAAAGATGTTAATTACATTGTGGAAAAAGGGGAGGGACGTAAGAGGCAGAAGATGTATCATGTCAACATGCTCAAACCTTATCACGAAAGGGGGGCTTGTGTGTTTGCTGTGTGTAGTTTGCCTGAGAATGAGCAAGGAATTGACCCCCTGATGGATTTAGCAGCTGCTGCTAAGGAGGGGCGATTCCTGTCTGATGCCCACTTCAGTGATAAACTGACAGAGGCACAGCAAGCACAGCTCACTGACACACTGCAGCCCTACAAGTCCCATTTCACAGGGAAGCCTGGAAAAACACACTTGGTAACTCATCATGTAAACACAGGTAGTCAGACCCCCCTCAGGCAGCCAGCATACCGGGCTTCTCCTGAGGTGCTGGAAGCCATGAAGAGGGAAATTGATGAAATGCTGCAGCTGGGGGTGATTCAACGGTCTCACAGTGCTTGGGCTGCCCCAGTTGTACTGGTCCCAAAGAAGTGTGGGGGCACCCGCTTCTGTGTAGACTATAGAAGGTTAAATGATGCCACTGTGTTCGATGCCTATCCCATGCCCAGGATAGATGAACTGTTAGATCAGCTGGCCCAGGCACGTTACATCACTGTCATGGATCTGAGTAGAGGATACTGGCAGATCCCACTGTCACCGGAGGCCCGTGAGCGGTCTGCATTTATCACACCATTCGGCCTGTTTGAGTTTCTGGTCATGCCCTTTGGAATGAAAAATGCACCTGCGTCCTTTCAGCGCCTGGTTAATGACCTGCTGGAAGGCCAGGAGACACATGCCGTCGCCTACCTGGATGACATTGTGGTGTTCAGTCAGACCTGGGAAGAGCACCTGATCCATCTGAACAGTGTGTTAAGTAAAATCACGGGGGCCGGGTTGACGATTAAACCAGAGAAATGCCAGCTTGGGCTGGGTGAGGTACACTACCTGGGGCACTGTGTTGGAGGTGGTACCCTTCGCCCAGAGTTAAGCAAAGTAGAGGCTATAACGGAGTGGCCCACTCCCACAACCAAAAAACAGGTCATGTCCTTCCTAGGTACTGCTGGGTATTACCGAAAATTTGTACCCCACTACAGCACTCTAGCAAAACCACTGACAGACGTAACCAAAAAGAAGTTGCCCCAGGTGGTCAATTGGACAAAGGAATGTGAGGGGGCATTTTTGGCGCTGAAGACCGCATTAGCTAAGTCACCTGTGCTGCAGGCCCCAGATTTCCAAAAGAAGTTTGTAGTGCAGACTGATGCTTCCAATTATGGGCTAGGTGCTGTGCTCAGCCAAGTCAATGAGAAAGGAGAGGAGCATCCCATCCTGTTCTTAAGTAAGAAATTGCTTCCCAGAGAAGTAGCCTATGCCACCGTGGAGAAGGAGTGTTTGGCGATTGTGTGGGCTCTCCAAAAACTCCAGCCATATCTGTACGGACGTGACTTTTTAATAATTACAGATCACAACCCATTGGTATTTCTGAATAGAGTTGCCGGAGATAATGGTAAACTGCTAAGATGGAGTCTCATACTGCAGCAGTACACTTTTACCATCCAGCACAAAAAGGGTGCCCACCACAGTAATGCGGATGGACTCTCATGGCGAGGAAGTGAATAGCGCACTGAGGAGATGGTGACGTGGGTCACCACCTCTGTGCGCCATTTTAAAAGGGGGAGGTGTAACGATCAGATCAGGTGATCGATCAAATTAACGTATGCCTCCTGTTATGATTATCTGTCCGGTCAATGTATGTCTGATATTGGTGTAATAGTTATGTCTCCTGTGAGTATTGGAATCAGGACATGTCTTGTATGTAAACTGTAGGTGACCCTGGTTTGAGTTTAAGGCCTGTATTCCCTCAGTGTGACATCTGTGGACTCCTCCGGAGTTAGGATGTAAGATAAGATCTGAGCCCCTCATAAACCATGGTCCAGGAGAAGAGGTTAGAGTTTGTCCCCTTCCTTCACATCTCTTATCAGTGGGTCTGCTATGCAAGGAAGGAGGATCAATCACTTTGAAAACAGCAGACTGTAGAAAATACATTGCCAGGGACCTTCCACACTCCTTCAGCATGGAAAGAGTGGAATCCCAAGGGTGGGAGGGATGAGGGAGTCTGCAAGGTATAACTAAGACCTTTCTCCCTATAGTCAGTGTCACTACCTGGGGGTCTAGCAATCAGGCTGTAGGCGACGAGAGATTTCTTGTGGAGAACCCCCCCACTTCAGGATTGTAAGATACGGTTCTGTCTTTTTTCCCTTTTTATTTTTGAAATTGCATTTAAAAATCGTTGTGTGTACTTTTAAAATCATCGTAATGTCTTGTAACCATTTTGTTTAAAGCTCTGTAGTATTTCTAGGAATAAATAATACATATTCCCAGTTCTGGTTCTGTGTTCTTAAGACTCATTAGCCTCAGGAGAGAAAGGCTGGAAAACGTTACCATTGTTATCTTGTATTGTGTGGTCAGGGGCGAGCCAAGCCGCCCCTTGCGCAGTTTCAGGCGCTAAAATCAGGTTTTGGCTGGTGGCAGTGTACCTCAAGGAAAGGACCCGAGTGTCCTGAGTGAACCCCAGTCACGGCCGGAGCTGCTCAGATTGACGTATCGGAGCAGGCGACCGGTGGGTCCGTGACAGCGTATATCATCCCTTTTGGGGCAATAGCAGATGGGCCCATAAGCCCACACATCTGTCCACAACTTGAACTCCAAACCAATGAGAGAGGCAACCCATCTGTCCTGCTACTGACCGCATTGGAGTAACATCGTCCCAAATTACTGAAAAGGTAAAAAGCTGCAAAAGTGACAAACAACAAAAGGAAAACCAGTCAAAGCTACATGGAAGATGAACATACCCCTAGTGAACGAATAGTCACACCTACTGGCTAATCCAGACACCAATCCACTAAAACAGGCATGGGCAGTTTCTGAGTACCCAGAAACCTCCCTTGTATACCTTTTATTCAGGTAAAGGAGCAGCTCCTTTTTCCTCCTGCAGTATAATCACACACACACACACATGCATGCACACACACACACACACGCACGCAGGCGCACACACACAGGCATGGTTTCTGTAGCCTGGCTTAACCCCTTAAGGGTATAGCACCTGCTATTGTGATTTTTTTAATACATTTTTTAAATAAAGACTGCTCTATGACTATTATAATATACATTTTATCTATCAATCTTACTATCATCTCATGTAGGAGGTACCGGCCGCAGGGAGGAGGGTGTTAACCCTAGGGGGATGTTGTTTTTTATTAGCAGCAGGAGCCGGGAGCAGACAGAAGCGCCGGTGGCAGGGGCAGATGGCAGTGGGTAACCCAGCTGACCATTCCCCCCCCCCCCCGGTGCCCACACCATCTCAGCGCCTCCCCGCCACCACGGGGGCTGTGGGGCTATAGTTACGCCACTGCATAGAACCTTATGTTAATTTATTTGAATTCCACTACTGTGCATAACCTTGTGTCTCTCCACTTTTCTAATTTATTTAATTCCATCTGTAGTAGGGAGACATTCACTATCCTGATTTTGAATAGAGAGTAAAACAACCCATGTAGGGAAGTTTTAAAATGTGCAGAAATATTGAAATTTGAGATGGTAAATACTTAGTTCTTGCTCCATTGTATACCAGTTCCCATACTTAGGACCCAGAAATGTGCATGTTAAGTACAGTGAAGCCTAAATACACTTGCAGGGTTCCCTGGTAAAACCCCTGACATGTTAGACTCTGTGTATCTGTTCTTGTTATCAGCTATTCCTAAAGTATTGGTCAGCATCCTTTAATCAATCTGTGAGTTTGGGACACAAGTCTTACATGAATTATATAATTAACAATACTGACATTTTTGCAATAAAGTTGTATGTGCACAAAGCATACCATGTATGTATGTATGTATGTATGTATGTATGTATGTTCAGTCCTAGGCACATTGCAATCTTTATTTTATTGATCTAATTTACATTTTTTCCTGAGATTCAAATCATGCTTAATGTGGTTTTGGACACATCAGTTCTTGGCATAATCTATGTTATTATGTGGTAATGGGAATCTATTGCATAGTTTCTTGCCAACCCATGACAGCTGGATTGCAACCCTCTGAGAACTCTTCAAAACCTTTTTTACGATGTTAATGATACTCATTGTAAAAAATCATCTGGTCGACAGAATGAACCAAGCAGAATGGCCATTTGGCATGGCAGACACATTTATCTGATGTCACACTTAAGAAACGAGAATATGGTTCATCCATAATCAAACTAAATTTGTCTCTATCTGAATTACCCATAAATAGTGAGAATATATTTCAGCAATAATAATAAACATCTGACCTACTGTAGATTTGAATTAGTAACTAAAATGTCTGAAAAAAAAATACTTTGTTTGTACTGCATCTAAAAACAATATACTTATTTAAATTTGGTCTTTTGAACAAACAGATACAAAACTGTTCACATTTTCCTTTTTGAATCTGTTCCATAAATGTCCTCGGTTCCATAGAAAAGCCATACATAGTTTAATAAAAATAATGAAAACAATATTTGGCATAAAGGATAAAAAAAACATTTATACATAGATATAGGACAAATACAGTAATTTGCAAATAGATAATAATAACTATAATAATGATTGCTCGGGCCATACAAATCACTACATACTTCCATTGAGGAACATACAGTACTATAAGGCACAAAAGTTAGGAACATTTATACCCCCTTATTCTGCTGAGGTTGAGCTCCAATTATTGGCAGAGCTGGCCCAAGGAATAGGCAGTTTAGGTAACTGCCTAGGTTCACCTTGGGGCATTTAGGCAGGCTGCAGTGCCAGGTTAAGGTCTAAATGGGCCTGGAGCTGAAAATTAACAAGGGCCTATTATGTGCATTGGGAGTGTCTCTAATTGTGTAAATACATTATATATATATATATATATATATTATATATTGTTATACCTACTACCTGTCCTGACGAAGGGGGAGACCCCGAAACGTAGACGGACAACCTGACTGAATAAACAGTCCTTTGTTTCACCATCAACAAGACCCTGAGTGCCCGTTCTTTCCTGATTATATATATATATATATATATATATATATATATATAGCCTCTCCAGGGACCGGCACTCCAAAATCTCCCAAACAACTGCCGGGGTGCTCGCAGAAAAAAGAGCATACAGCCAACCACGAGTGCTGCGTGCACTCCCATGGACTCCCGAAAGTAAAACTCAGACACAATGAACTGAAGTGCTGACGTTTCGGGATTTAATTCCCGTTTTCAAAGCAAACAAGCGGTGCAAGACAAATAAGAAGGTGAACACACTCACCTATATAGCTGAGAGAGGAGTCGCCCAGTTCTCCAGACGCCGTCCATCGCCGCCCCCAGTCCCCGCTCAGGTGACCCGGAAGTGCGTCGCTGCGTAGACCCGTCTCTCGGCGACGTCATGGCAGCGTCCCTAGCAACCTAGACGTCCGCCCGGCTGGTTCTCTGGGTACGGCGCATAGTCTCGGCGTCCTTGTTGTCATGGCGACATAACACTGCAAAACATACACAAATATTAAGGATCGTGCAAAAGTGTATAATAAAGATGAATAAGCTGTATGAAAAAACAAAATATACAAAATATTGATGTAGCAAAAATGATGAGAATCAAAATAGACAAATAATGTAGATAAAATCAGACGGACTAAAGAAGAAAGGAAGAGACAAAAGGGTACATGGCGCAGACTATAGGAACACGTTGACAGGCACTCATGCCGATAGACCGCCTGCTCGCCCTAAGAAATATACTACTAGGAGAAATCGTAATTATGATACCTCCAGCGACTCACAGTCATCTGCTCAAGAAGGCTCCTCCACCAAATCTTCTAACTCCAAGAAACCCCCTTTAGGGGTGAGGACCCGCGCAACGCGCGGGGGGCCAACAGACCCAGCAGAAGAGGTGGGCAACACAAACGTAACAACCACCAAAAAGAAAGGCAGGAAGTAAATGCCATCTTTAACCTTACTGACATCGAGTTATCGGCTGCGGAAAAATCAGTGTTAAACCGAGGGATGTCATTTGTTCCTACCAACAAATTCAGAGACCTACAATGGCATATTGAAACCACCAGATTACATCGCCAGCTCAAATTACGTTACTTCTTCAAAGATAAAGATTCAAGTATGAACTTGACAACCAATCAATACTCTAAATTCAAAAAGAAATCGCAATTTGATCCAATATCCACCAATACTTCAATCACCAGTTTCATCAAAACCCTCAACTACCATGTCCCCACTTCTCAGTCCCCCCTTCAACATTCCAACCTGTCTGGGCAAGAATGGCAGGCGATCAAACATTTAAAGTCGCTGAATGAAGTGATGATACTGCCGGCGGATAAGGGCGGCGGCATCGTACTCCAAACTTTACAGGATTACAAACGTGAGGTTTACTCTCAACTTAATAATTCTGAAGTTTACCAACGCCTCAAATTCAATCCCACCCAGAAATTTAAAGCTGAGCTAGACATCATTGTGGATCGAGCGGTCAGCCATAGAATCATCACCATCGAAGTGGCAGAATACCTGAAAACAGAATTCCCTGTGGTACCCATAATATACTGTTTACCTAAGATACACAAACATCCTACTAGACCACCAGGGAGGCCTATCATCTCGGCCAGAGAATCTCTATTCAGTAAACCAGCGTTATTTTTAGACCACTTCATTCAACCTTGCGTGCAGACCCAATCCACGTATCTACGAGACACCACTGATCTCTTGCTCAAATTGGATCTGCTTAGGGACATACCCACGGGCACCTGGTTATGTGTATTGGACATTACCAGCCTCTACACGAGCATACCCCACCCTGAGGGTCTTGCGGCCATGCGCAGGATGATGGAGTGTAACCACACATACCAGGGTCCACAGACTGAATTTATGATGCAACTGTTGGAACTCATCCTATATCGAAATTATTTCCTGTTCGATGGCAAGTTCTTCCTGCAGCGTACGGGGTGTGCGATGGGTTCTCCTGTCGCACCCTCGTACGCGAATGTATACATGCATGCCATCGAACAGGAGTTATTCTTTACCTCAGAAACCAAGGACAAGCTGCTATTCTTCTGCCGGTACATAGATGACGTCCTGCTCCTGTGGCAAGGGACAGAATCGTCATTCAGAGAACTGATGGAGAGGATCAACATCCTTGATTGTCCCATTAAATTTACCTTTCATATGAGTTTAAAGGAGGTACAATACCTAGATGTGCGCATCTACTTCAAAGATGGAAAACTTGAAACCGACTTATACCAAAAACCTACTGACCGCAACACCATTCTTGCGGCAGATAGCCACCATCCCAAAAGCACCAAAAGGAGCCTACCATACTCGCAATTATTGCAAGTTAAAAGAATTACGAGTGAAACTGAGAATCTCCAAGACAACCTGGAGAGAATGGCCTCTAGATTCAGAGACAGAGGGTACTCACAGGATCTGATCCAGCAAGCCCTAGAAAAAGTAGAACAAGTTCCCAGAGACAAGTTGTTGATAAAAAAACCTATAAATCCGGATGACAAGAAAAAAGATAAGATCCACTGGGTGCGCAGCTATAATTCGGCTGATGCCACAATCCGCAACACTTCTAAGATGCTCTGGCCAATGGTCCAACGTGATAAGGATCTACAAAAACTCAAGCATACTCAAATTATGCCCTGTTACACCAGAGGGCAAAATCTCAGAGACATGCTGGTAAAGATGGACATTACCTGTCACAAACCGCAGATCTCACCATCGGAAACATCGCTCATTACCATCTCGATGGTCGGTACTGCGTGAGAGGCCTGTCATCCGCAGGACTTCTGATGTGTGGCGCGATGTCCCCTGTGTCCCCGCGGTCGGTTGCCATAGTTCCCTGCCAAGCGCATGCCGTTCCCGGACAGCATGGGTGCCGCCATGACACTCTCAAGTCAGCTGATTCCCCAGACCAATCCCCGCTGTCCATCCACGTCACCTCTGACCCACACACCTGTACCTGGATCAAGGTGTGTGCTCCTTTCCCAGCATTGATTGGTGCTACAGCTGGCAGCCAATCACAGACAAGCAAGGGGGATAAAGCCGGCCTGCGGCCTTCCTTCCTTGTCTTGAACAATTGCTTACCTGCTCTCAGTATTCTCCTGTGACAGAGAAGTTCCAAGACTCCGAGATCTCCAGGCTCCCCTGTGATTCTCTCCAGCGTTACCTGCATCCGCTATACTTACCTGGGTTGTCCATCTCCAGAAGACTCCTGCTATTCCACCTCTGCAGTCGAGTACAGGTGCCTCGTCATTACCACCATTGGCTCCCAAGCCTTTCAGAGACATTCTCCATCTTGTCCTGAACTAACGACTGGCTCCGTCGACACCAGCGTCGACATTCAGCTGCTGTACCCTATAGAGACATTACCATCCACGTCCTATTGTTCCAGCATAGTCCTGAGTCATTCACCAGCCGTCGGCACCATTGTCGGCACCACAGTCTACCTCAGTTGTCGACATCCTGCGCAATCCTCTGCAGTCTCCAGATTGCCTTCCCTTCTCCATTGCTACCTCCAGTATCATCTCCCTTGCCTGCGTCCAGAGGACCAGGGCAGGGGGCCGCGACCTGCCTGTCAGACGCAGCTAAGTCCAAAGTTCCTTGCGGGGCTCCCTGGTGAATACCGCTGGCAGGTTAGACTCCGCGCCCCTGTTCCTGGTCTCCGTCAACTCTCTGGTTCGCTGTGCCCTGATCTCCCCGTGTATGTCCTACATCAAACCTTCTGCCTTTGGCTCTCCAGCGCCCTCCACTGGTCCACCACGGTCACAGCCGGGAACACAAAAACCGCCTGCGCTGACAGTTTGTTCAAGAACGATGGACTCGGCTCAAGACCCCAGTGTGGGACCAGCGGTCATCCAAAATGTTACCGCCCGAATAGAGACTCAAGAAGCCACACAGCAGCGAGTGATAAAATTCCTCCAAGAGGTATCCAATCGATTGGACACATTGCAACAGTCATTGCCGACTCCTGTGTCAACTGCCCAGGGGAATCTGTCTCCACCCGCTGCTCTACCTTCTCGTCTCCTGCTACCTGTCCCCAGCAAATATGACGGCGATCCAAAACTCTGCCGGGGGTTTATCAACCAGTGTCAGATCCAGTTTGAACTTCTTCCACACAATTTCCCTACCGCCAGAATTAAAATAGCCTACATGGTTTCTTTGCTAACTGGCTCCGCCCTCAATTGGGTATCACCGTTATGGGAGAGATCTGATCCCCTGTTGTCAGACTATGGCAAATTCTTACAGACTTTCCGCCGTATATTTGATGTACCTGGACGCTCTACTTCAGCATCCACAGATTTACTACGGGTCAAACAAGGGTCCCGATCCATGGGACAATATGTGATCCAGTTCCAGACTTTGGCCTCTGAGTTACAATGGAATAACGAAGCCCTAACAGCCGCGTTCTGGCTAGGGGTATCAGACCGCATTAAAGACGAACTGGCCACCCGCGATCTTCCTGATTCCTTGGAAGACTTAATCTCCTTGTGTGTAAAGATTGATCTCCGCCTCAGAGAAAGAGGTCTAGAGAAACAAAAGAAGTTAATTCCCAAGTTTACTCCTCGAGTACGCTCAGAGTCCCCTGCGAGTGAAGAACCAATGCAAATAGGTAGATCACGCCTGACTCCTGAGGAGCGTTCCCGTCGACAGCGCAACAAACTCTGCATTTACTGTGCTGCTCCCAGTCACTTCATCAATGATTGTCCCGAGCGGTCGGGAAACTCCAGGGCCTAACCTGTAACGGAGGAGTTAGGTTAGGTCATGTCTCAAAGTCTCCTCCCTGTACTGACTTTATCCTCCCAGTGTCCTTAGAGTCCCCTGCTGGACTCAGATCAAGCTCCGCTTTGGTCGACTCCGGGTCGGCAGGAAATTTCATTTCTCAACATCTTGTTACCAAGCTACAAATTCCCGTGATGCCTCTACATCCTCATCTCATTGTCACAGCAGTGGATGGCAGTAAAATTCCGGGCAGTGAGGTACGTGCCTGTACCAAACCGGTTCTGCTGAAAGTGGGCACATTACATCAAGAGCACATTAAATTTTTTGTCATTCCTAAAGCATCTTATGATGTTGTATTGGGCCTCCCCTGGCTCAGGCTCCACAACCCCACCATCAACTGGTCGCTTTTACAATTAGAGCAATGGAGTCATCATTGTCATCAGCATTGCATCAATCCTGTGATACCTGTGCGCTCTGCTGTGGCCACCTCTGTACCTGGCCTCCCCGAAGTTTACAAAGACTTTGCTGACGTGTTCTGTGAACAATCAGCCGACACACTACCGCCCCACCGTCAGTGGGATTGTCCAATTGACCTCCTTCCTGGAAAGACTCCTCCCAAGGGACGTACATACCCCTTGTCGGTCCCTGAGACTCAAGCCATGTCTACATATATTCGTGAGAACTTACAGAAAGGCTTCATCAGACCCTCAAAATCCCCAGCGGGCGCAGGATTCTTTTTTGTAAAAAAGAAAGATGGTGGTCTGCGACCTTGTATTGATTACAGAGGGTTAAATAACATCACAGTCAAAAACAGCTATCCGCTCCCCTTGATTACAGAACTATTCGATCGAGTGAAAGGTGCCACCGTCTTCACCAAGCTGGACCTCCGTGGGGCATACAACTTAATACGTATCCGCAAGGGTGATGAGTGGAAGACTGCATTCAATACGAGGGATGGTCACTACGAGTATTTAGTGATGCCCTTCGGCCTCTGCAATGCCCCAGCTGTCTTTCAACAATTTGTTAACGAGGTCTTCCGAGACATGCTGTACGCCTGTCTTGTGGTCTATTTGGACGACATTCTAATATTCTCCAGAGATCTACATTCACACCGTTCCCAAGTCAAAGAGGTCCTCCTCCGTCTCAGAAAAAATCGACTTTACGGCAAGATCTCCAAAGGCACATTTGAGGTACCCTCAGTTCCATTTCTAGGATACCTAATTTCCGGGTCACAATTGAGCATGGACCCCGAGAAATTGGAAGCCATCACTGGGTGGTCTCAACCCACTACATTGAAAGCCGTACAACGCTTTATTGGCTTCGCCAACTATTACCGAAAATTCATCCGGGGTTTCTCCACTCTGATTGCTCCTATTACAGCCCTCACCCGCAAGGGTAGCAACCCGTCTGCCTGGTCCCCAGAGGCCTTGTCGGCATTCCAGTTGCTGAAACAGTCATTCATCTCTGCACCCATTCTGTCCCAGCCTGATATGGAACGACCTTTTTCCCTAGAAGTCGATGCCTCTAACATAGGGGTAGGTGCAGTACTGTCTCAGACATCCGAGGATGGGAAACAGCATCCCTGTGGTTTTTTCTCACGCAAATTCTTACCAGCAGAAAGAAATTATTCCATAGGCGACCAGGAGTTACTGGCTATTAAATTAGCACTCGAAGAATGGAGGTATCTCTTGGAAGGCGCCAAATTTCCAGTCATCATATACACTGATCATAAAAATCTCCTGTACCTGCAGTCGGCTCAGTGTATGAATCCTCGTCAGGCCCGGTGGTCTTTATTCTTTTCCAGATTTTCTTTCAAGATCTTGTACCGTCCTGGTTCTCAAAATGTAAAGGCCGATGCCTTATCTCGCTCCATGGAAGAGGATCCTCTAGTACCCGAGAATCATCCCATCATTGACCCCATCGCATTTGCTCCCACGCAACTTTCTCCGGTACCTCCTCCTGGCAAAACTCTGGTACCCCCTGAGCTCCGCCAAAGACTGCTGTCCTGGGCTCACAAGTCCTTATTCTCCGGACACCCTGGCGTTCAGGGCACTTTTGAAATCCTCCAACGTTCTTACTGGTGGCCCCAGATGAGAAAAGACGTCAAAGACTTTGTGGCATCGTGTACTGTCTGTACCCAGCATAAAACCCCTCGTCAAATTCCTGCTGGAAAACTTTGCCCCTTATCTATTCCAACTCGTCCATGGACACACATTTCAATGGACTTCATCACAGAGTTACCCAAGTCCCAAGAATACAACACCGTCTGGGTGGTAGTTGACCGTTTTTCGAAGATGGCCCGATTCATACCGCTCTCCGGGTTACCCTCTGCTCCTACTTTGGCCCAGTTATTCGTGCAGCACATCTTCAAAAGCCATGGCCTGCCTACAGAAATCGTCTCTGACCGAGGAGTGCAATTTGTGGCACGCTTTTGGAGAGCCCTGTCTTCAGCCCTTCAAATTAAATTGAAGTTTTCATCTGCATATCATCCGCAGTCCAATGGCCAGACAGAAAGGGTCAATCAGGACCTCGAGACATTCCTACGGCTGTACATTTCATCTTCCCAGGACGATTGGTCCAAGCTACTCCATTGGGCTGAGTTTGCCCATAATTACAGGTACCATTCATCCACAGGTCACTCCCCCTTCTTCATTGTTTATGGCCAACATCCCAGGCCACCCACCTTCGAGGCATTAGCAACCATCGAAGTGCCAGCAGCTACCGCAGCCCTGAGACACTTTTCACAAATCTGGAAGAAAGTGCACTTCAATCTAAAAAAAGCTTCTGTTCGTTACAAGTTCTTTGCGGATCGTAAGAGACGTGCAGTACCAGAATTCCGTCCTGGTGACAAAGTATGGCTGTCTACCCGAAACATACGACTGAGGGTCCCCTCAATGAAATTTGCGCCTCGATTCATAGGTCCATATATTGTCGAACAGAAGATCAACCCGGTAGCATACAAAATAAAATTACCCAAGTCTTTACGCATTCCCAACTCCTTTCATGTCTCCTTGCTACGACCTCTAATTCTTAATCGCTTCCAGTCTTCTTCCCCGGTGTCACCGCAAGTCAGAACTGAGCGAGGAGTGGAGTTTGAGATAAAAAAGATCGTGGATTCTCGCCATCGTTATGGACGCCTTCAGTATCTCATTGACTGGAAGGGATATGGTCCTGAGGAGAGAAGTTGGACCAATGCGGAAGACGTTCATGCTCCTCGTTTAAGAGAAAAGTTCCATCAGGAACATCCTTCCAAGCCCAAAGGGTGTTCGGTGCCCACCCTAAAAGGAGGGGGTACTGTCACAAACCGCAGATCTCACCATCGGAAACATCGCTCATTACCATCTCGATGGTCGGTACTGCGTGAGAGGCCTGTCATCCGCAGGACTTCTGATGTGTGGCGCGATGTCCCCTGTGTCCCCGCGGTCGGTTGCCATAGTTCCCTGCCAAGCGCACGCCGTTCCCGGACAGCATGGGTGCCGCCATGACACTCTCAAGTCAGCTGATTCCCCAGACCAATCCCCGCTGTCCATCCACGTCACCTCTGACCCACACACCTGTACCTGGATCAAGGTGTGTGCTCCTTTCCCAGCATTGATTGGTGCTACAGCTGGCAGCCAATCACAGACAAGCAAGGGGGATAAAGCCGGCCTGCGGCCTTCCTTCCTTGTCTTGAACAATTGCTTACCTGCTCTCAGTATTCTCCTGTGACAGAGAAGTTCCAAGACTCCGAGATCTCCAGGCTCCCCTGTGATTCTCTCCAGCGTTACCTGCATCCGCTATACTTACCTGGGTTGTCCATCTCCAGAAGACTCCTGCTATTCCACCTCTGCAGTCGAGTACAGGTGCCTCGTCATTACCACCATTGGCTCCCAAGCCTTTCAGAGACATTCTCCATCTTGTCCTGAACTAACGACTGGCTCCGTCGACACCAGCGTCGACATTCAGCTGCTGTACCCTATAGAGACATTACCATCCACGTCCTATTGTTCCAGCATAGTCCTGAGTCATTCACCAGCCGTCGGCACCATTGTCGGCACCACAGTCTACCTCAGTTGTCGACATCCTGCGCAATCCTCTGCAGTCTCCAGATTGCCTTCCCTTCTCCATTGCTACCTCCAGTATCATCTCCCTTGCCTGCGTCCAGAGGACCAGGGCAGGGGGCCGCGACCTGCCTGTCAGACGCAGCTAAGTCCAAAGTTCCTTGCGGGGCTCCCTGGTGAATACCGCTGGCAGGTTAGACTCCGCGCCCCTGTTCCTGGTCTCCGTCAACTCTCTGGTTCGCTGTGCCCTGATCTCCCCGTGTATGTCCTACATCAAACCTTCTGCCTTTGGCTCTCCAGCGCCCTCCACTGGTCCACCACGGTCACAGCCGGGAACACAAAAACCGCCTGCGCTGACATTACCAAGAGAAGTAAACCTTTCACTCGTACTAAACCTGGTGGCTGCTATAAATGCGTGGGCTGCACCACATGTAGCTACACGACAGCTGGCAAGTGGTTCTTCCACCCTCATTCTGGGAGAAGATATTCCATCCGCACTCCTTTAACATGCACCAGTACACACGTGGTGTATCTCATAAAATGCCCATGCGGCCTCTGTTATGTGGGCAAGACGATTAGGACATTCAAGACCAGGATGGCCATAAAAAAGGCCTACGAGAAGAACAACAGTGACCAACCGGTGGCTAAACATTTTCTGACAGAGAGACACAGCCTGGCTATGCTTCGTCATATGATCATTGACCAGGTGCCTGAAGACATCCGTGGAGGTGATAGAGGGAAGAAACTGTTGCAATTGGAGACTAAGTGGATCCATGAATTGGACACTATTACCCCCAGAGGGTTGAATGAGCAGATCTCATTCAACGTGTTCCTATAGTCTGCGCCATGTACCCTTTTGTCTCTTCCTTTCTTCTTTAGTCCATCTGATTTTATCTACATTATTTGTCTATTTTGATTCTCATCATTTTTGCTACATCAATATTTTGTATATTTTGTTTTTTCATACAGCTTATTCATCTTTATTATACACTTTTGCACGATCCTTAATATTTGTGTATGTTTTGCAGTGTTATGTCGCCATGACAACAAGGACGCCGAGACTATGCGCCGTACCCAGAGAACCAGCCGGGCGGACGTCTAGGTTGCTAGGGACGCTGCCATGACGTCGCCGAGAGACGGGTCTACGCAGCGACGCACTTCCGGGTCACCTGAGCGGGTACTGGGGGCGGCGATGGACGGCGTCTGGAGAACTGGGCAACTCCTCTCTCAGCTATATAGGTGAGTGTGTTCACCTTCTTATTTGTCTTGCACCGCTTGTTTGCTTTGAAAACGGGAATTAAATCCCGAAACGTCAGCACTTCAGTTCATTGTGTCTGAGTTTTACTTTCGGGAGTCCGTGGGAGTGCACGCAGCACTCTTGGTTGGCTATATATATATATATATATATATATATATATATATATATATATATATATATATATATATATTTTCGATGAGCTGGCACTCTCCTCTCCATTTGCATCTGCCGGAGTGCATCGTCCAGTTACTGCATACAACAACTCCTCCTTAGACTGGCACTTCCACGGTCTTTGATGTTAAATGATACAATGTCACACGTCACACCAACTTGATAGCGACGTTTCGAACTTTTAATTAGTTCTTCATCAGGCAGCGTACAGACAATAAACATAGAAATACACTGACCTTATATCCCCTGGTCTCCTCCTCGCGGCAAACGCCGGTCATCCACGCACTTCCTGTCCAGGATCCGGAAGCTCTCACCCCCCGGAAGACGCTGTTCAGGGTTGCCATGGTGACCCGGCATTGGCTGCAATTACAGAGAAAAAAATGAAACAAAACACAATTGCAAAAGAATAATCCACCTATAAAAGTGATTAATAAACTGTATCAAAAGTTATTAAAACCAACACTGTTTATGGTCATACAAAAATACACGTCTTTTGCGTGTAGTTTTCTAGTGAAAAGAGACGACTGTGCAGCGTGTCGACTGTTACTTTTCTGTACACAATATTTATTTTTGTAAAATTTTTTTAGTCTAAACACACATTGAGATTCAACTGCTCATTCAATCCCTTAGGTCTCACAGTATCCAACAAATAAATCCATTTGGACTTCAACTTCAATAACTTTTTGTTCCTGTCACCCCGTCTGTGGTCATCTGCTATGTGATCAATAATCATATGTTTAAAGGTGGCCATGGAGTGCTTGGCCTCCGCAAAGTGTCTGGCAACCGGCTGCTCCGATGTTTTACCACCCAGTGCAGCCCGTATTGCCATCCTATGCAGCGCCATCCTCTCCTTGACCGTCCTCATGGTCTTCCCCACATAGCAGAGACCACAGGGGCATTTTATCAAATAGACAACGTAAGTACTATTACAGGACAAAGGATGCCTAATTTCATATTTTTTACCTGTATGGGGATGTGTGAAAAATCTCCCCGTGAGCATATGGTTACAGGTAGTACATCCTAAACAAGAATGGCACCCATTTCTTCTACCTTGTACTCCTTTGGCTGCTAACATGTGCTATGTGACATCTGTCTTGACCACCCAGTCTTTTATATTCTTTCCTCGCCTATAACATGGCATTACTCTGCTGTTCTTGAGGCTATTTAATTTTTCCTCTTGTTGTATAATGGGCCAGAGTTCTCTAGTTCGGTGTTCGATGGTATTGTGTGCTGTGTTAAAATTTTGCACCCATCTCACTACTCCCTGCTTGTTGTCTTTTTGTTTAGCTTGTAGGGTAGCTTCTCTAGTAGTATTCTCTACTCTTGCCCTTGCTTCTTTTATGATCTTATCAGAATAACCTCTTACTTTAAATTTCTCCTCCATCATGTTAAGGTCAGAGTCAAGCTCCCTCTCATTGTTTATGCAGACAACTCAAATTAAAAGAATATTTTGAACAAAAACCAAAAGAACTACCCACAACCGTGGCAACGACAACCTTTAAAAGAAAATCCAAGTTTGACCCCTTGAGTAAGAACACTTCCATTCTGAGCTTCATGAAAGCCCTGGGTGTGCAGGTATCGGCAAGCCAAAAGAAGGCGGAGCCTCGTCATAATAATCTGACGCAAGAAGAATGGACAGCTCTGCAAAATTTGAGCCGATACAGAGATATAGTCCTAAGGGCGGCCGACAAAGGGGGAGGGATTGTTGCCATGGACGTGGAAAAATATACTACAGAAATCTACAGACAATTGTCAGATGAAGAGGTCTATGAAAAATTAAATAAAGATCCCACTGACTTGTTCAAGATTGAGGTTGATGCAGTCCTGGACAGCGCATTTAACAAGGGTATCTTGGATAGTGACACAAAGTTGTTTCTCACTGTGGATTTTCCCAGGGTCCCCCTGCTATACAGTCTCCCCAAGATCCACAAAAGTCTTGTGGATCCGCCGGGGAGACCAATTATTTCCACCAGGGACTCATTATTTGGTAATGTTTCCAAGTATTGTGATTTCTTCCTACAGCCATGTGTACAGGCTGGAGGGACATATCTGAAGGACACAACCCAATTATTATTATTACTCCAGGATTTGGGGGAGGTGCCGCAGGGCACTTGGTTGTGTACCTTAGATATCTCCAGCCTGTACACAAATATTCCACATATGGAGGGTATGTCAGCTATCATATACCTTGTGTTACACCGTAACTACTTTTATTTCAACGGCTGCTACTACCTGCAGAAAGCAGGGGTAGCCATGGGATCACATGTCGCTCCGACATACGCTAATGCGTTCATGGATGTCACTGAGCAAACATTCTTTTTTACCAGGCACGTCAGAGAGAAGGTGTACTTTTATAAAAGGTACATAGATGACGTCATCCTGTTCTGGCGAGGCAGTTAGTAAGTAAGTAAGTAAGTTTTATTTATATAGCGCGCTTTCTCCAACAGGACTCAAGGCGCTTTACAGACATTAAAAATAATGCACATACTGTAATACAATGGGTTGTCAAAACGGGCAACAATGGCAGTACAGATATACATCACACATACAGATATGCACTAGATGCATTCTAATGAGGGACATGGACAACATATTTACTGAGCTGTACAGCACCCAGGCAGCCATTCGTCGGCGCCACATGGTGATTGCACCAGCCAGAAGGGTAGACAGGTAAGACAGTACAGATATAGGACACATACAGATATATACTAGATGTACTCTATTGAGCGACACGGACACGGGAACGTATATTTACTGAGCTATGCAGCACCCAGGCAGCCAATCAGCGGCGCCACATGGTGATTGCACCAGCCAGATAGGTAGCCAGTAACAGTACTGATATATATATACTAGATGTATCCTGATGGGGAACATGGACAGTTATAATGAGTTTGTAGAACTGCTAGAAAACATTAATGGTAGAGATAGTACCATAAAGTTCACATATTCTCTTAGCCTCGAAAGAGTGACATTCTTGGATGTAAATATTTCTGTACTAGACAAAAAAATCAAAACATCGATATTTATTAAAGAAACAGACAGGAATACATTGCTCCGGGCAGACAGTTGTCACCCTAGAGCAACCATCAATAGCCTTCCTTACTCTCAGCTCCTGAGAGTCAAGAGGATCACCAGTGATGAGAGGGAGCTTGACTCTGACCTTAACATGATGGAGGAGAAATTTAAAGTAAGAGGTTATTCTGATAAGATCATAAAAGAAGCAAGGGCAAGAGTAGAGAATACTACTAGAGAAGCTACCCTGCAAGCTAAACAAAAAGACAACAAGCAGGGAGTAGTGAGATGGGTACAAAATTTTTATACAGCACACAATACCATCGAACACCGAACTAGAGAACTCTGGCCGATTATACAACAAGATAAAAATTAAATAGCCTCAAGAACAGCAGAGTAATGCCATGTTATAGGCGAGGAAAGAATATAAAAGACTGGGTGGTCAAGACAGATGTCACAGAGCCATACATAGAGTATGACCCGCACCAAATAATGTTTTGGGAATATATCCCTGTGGATGGATTTTTTCAAAAAAGAAGAAACTTTTTATAAATATTGTTTCTCTTGGTTTTAGGGTGCTCTCAACTGATTTAGCGTTTGACTTGTTCAGAAAAAGAAGGAAAGAAATCAGTTTTCACTGGGATGCACTCCTCATCCACATTGTCCCATGGGACATAAAAATTAGTACATGTTCTTTATTGGTATGCAATTAAAGGTAAAAGGCCATCATTTATTATTCCATTTGGTCAATTTTATTAATTGTCTGGTGACCTGGTATAACGAGTCCCTGTGGCAGGGATATTGATAGCGAAGTATTAAAATAAAGTAATGAATATAGATAAGAAAAGAAAAATAAGAAGATTAAAATCTGTAAACTGTTGTTTTAATCAGGTTTGCTCTGATAGTTTGGTGATAACTATCAGTGGTATTGTACCAGTGAGTACTAGTGTGGTCAGGGGTATATATTCACTGAATGTGTGGGTTTATATGTATTCGCAACTATTGTTGTTGCTAAAGGACACTTGCCTTCAGAAGTAATTATTCTACACTTGTAACAGTAGCTACTATGCAATTCATGAGAACACTGCTATTTATTTCCCCGTCAAGAATATTGCGGCTACAGAAACGGGCTACAGTACATGTGTGCCTGCTGAGTCTGTATGAATATATAATTACCACTATGACGGTTTAATACTATAGTTTCCGCTACTGATGTGGAGATAGCGTTGCCAATGTGCATGCAGGGTATCTGTATCAGACCATAAGGTGTGCTTTCATATATATGTGACTTTAAAACCTTGATTGTGCTGGTATAGCTGGTTTTAAATATTGCGCTATTATGGCTTTGGTCCACCTATATTATTGCACCTTATAGCAAGCACTGTTTAGTGGTTATGCTTTGATGCATATATCGACAATGTGGGATGCCTGATTATGCACATTCACAGTATGTCATCTATTATATATGCATCTGCAGGCTAGCTGATAAGACAGATAAAGTAGTAAGTATAATCCAATAATCCCACCGTTTGGGAGTGTTCCCGCAGTGTTAATTGCATGTATCTGCGTATACGCTCTGCATATCACTCAAATACAGTATTTAATCATGGTAATGTTGTCTCCTATTCCATCCGAGATATTGCGGCCACAGAAGCAAGCTTAGTTAGTTAGTGCTGGCTTTCTCTGTGCGTTAAATTACCGCTATGACGGGTGGAGTAATTTACTGTAGTGTGCAGAGGGATTCCCGTTTATTCATACTGCAGGCGGTTTGATATACTACTCATGCATTTTTATAGATATTAGGCCACTCAAAAACACGCAGCTTCCAAACACTGATTTGTACTGATATAGCCAGTTCTGGGTGTCTGCAATTGAGTGGCTTAAGATAGCATATGCTCTGGTATCATGAAGCAGGCACTGTTATTTAGTTATGGCAGTAGTATACACGTGGATATTTAGGGTGCGTCCGTGTGTATCTTCATACCCAATTCTCAGTTATATATATACACCTAGGGCAAGTTAAATATGCGGGTAAGGTGGCGGGCTTGAGTACAGAAGTCTCTGTCAGGGATTGTTCCCTTTGTACTCGCCGCGCGTGTCAGCGTGTGTGCTCAGTTAGCAGCCGGAGATCTGTGGTGATTCTCCGTTGCAATACTGTGCCTTCACAATCAGGGGGTATATTCCCACTAGTACACTGCGTGTGCTAGCGTGTTTATTCACACTAGTACTCACTGTGTTAACCACACTAGTACTCACTGGTACAATACCACTGATAGTTATCACCAAACTATCAGAGCAAACCTGATTAAAACAACAGTTTACAGATTTTAATCTTCTTATTTTTCTTTTCTTATCTATATTCATTACTTTATTTTAATACTTCGCTATAAATATCCCTGCCACAGGGACTCGTTATACCAGGTCACCAGACAATTAATAAAATTGACCAAATGGAATAATAAATGATGGCCTTTTACCTTTAATTGCATACCAATAAAGAACATGTACTAATTTTTATGTCCCATGGGACAATGTGGATGAGGAGTGCATCCCAGTGAAAACTGATTTCTTTCCTTCTTTTTCTGAAGATGTCACAGAGCACATGTTAGCAGCCAAAGGAGTACAAGGTAGAAGAAATGGGTGCCATTCTTGTTTAGGATGTACTACCTGTAACCATATGCTCACGGGGAGATTTTTCACACATCCCCATACAGGTAAAAAATATGAAATTAGGCATCCTTTGTCCTGTAATAGTACTTACGTTGTCTATTTGATAAAATGCCCCTGCGGTCTCTGCTATGTGGGGAAGACCATGAGGACGGTCAAGGAGAGGATGGCGCTGCATAGGATGGCAATACGGGCTGCACTGGGTGGTAAAACATCGGAGCAGCCGGTTGCCAGACACTTTGCGGAGGCCAAGCACTCCATGGCCACCTTTAAACATATGATTATTGATCCACGGGCGCACAGTGTAACCCTTTCCACAATAATAAAATTGGACAAAATCACCGTAATTCACTTGATGATCAGGAATGATAATGTAATAACAGGGTTCAACACCTGAAACGATAACCTCCTATTCACACAACATATGTGACATAGGGGCAGAATATGTAGGAGAAAATAGTGCAGATTATCTTTGGTTAAAAAAGATTTTAATAACAGTCCACACTTACAAGAGCAGACGTTTGGTACAGCATAAAAGATATCCCCACAAGGCAAACAGCTGGGCATAAGATGGAATCAGCAGGCTGAGATGGGATCCCACATACGAGTCCGGAACAAGCAAATGGAGTCCCAAAGTCACTACCGCGATGTCCACGCTGCAGGCTTCCTTCTTAGGCAGGGGTATCAGTAACACTCAACGCGTTTCGATAAATCCTTCGTCAGGAGTGTATGATAAAAGTGTCCCAGAGTCCGGTTTTTATATCGTGTGGCGATTACCGCCATCAGCGTCGCGGCGTTTGGCCGGCGGATGTCTGGGTTCAGGCGCCGGAAGTAAGATGGCCGTGCGTTCCACGGCCTGTTTTCATTTGGAACGCAAGTACGTGTAATGACACGGCAGATACCGTTCTGGACACAGGTTAATTCCCAAATGGTCCGACTGCACGGCAATCTTACTTCAGTACGCTACATATAATATACAATAAAATACAAGAAGAAAAACAATAAAAAATCTGCACTAAAAAATGATTAAATATAAGAATGATCTGTAAAAGATAAAACAGATATAAATATACAGCTTAAAAACAAATTCATATACAATATATGTCAATAAATAGGTAGAAAAAAGGAGAGCAGAATGGAAGAAAAATAGGGGAAATATAGATGTCCAAGATTTAAGTCAAGAATGGTTTGAGCTCAAAATCCCCGTTGCGTCCCTGTGGAACCAGGGTCCTCAAACGGTGGATCCACCTCATCTCAGTTCTTGACAACTTGTTCTCCAAATCATTTGAACGCCAATTCATTGCAACCTGTTCAATTCCCCAAAAATTTATCAGCTTACACTGATTAGAGTCGTGATGATTTTTAAAGTGGGCAGATAGAGTGTGTGTAATTACACCTTTTTTGATATTATAAATATGCTCTGCGAGCCTTACTTTCAATTGTCGAGATGTCTTACCGACATAAGCAAGGCCGCATTCGCATTGTAGAACATATATAACATTCCTAGTATGGCAAGTTATAAATTGATTGATCTTATAACTCTTGGTGTTATTAATGCTAAATTCAGTCATTTTTCTAGACTTGCATTTGACTGTTTTGCACATTTGACAAGTGCCACACCTATGGAAACCATTCGTTCTAGTGTTTTTACGTGTGGCTATTTCAGATGAACTCTTTACTAGATGGTTGCGTAATGAGGGTGCTCTCCTATAAATAAATTTCGGCATTTCTGGTAGTGATCCGCCAATAATAGGGTCCCTCAATAAAAGTTTCCAATTGTTTTTAAATACATGTTCAATATCTTTGTGTCTAGAACTATATTGGCTTACAAAAGCCCACTTAAATCTATCATCTTGCTCAGTTTCTTTCTCTTTAATTTTTAATAAATCTGACCTCTCAATATTATTTATTCTCGACCTTGATTTTTGTAAAGATTCATGGGAATAACCTCTCATAGCTAAACGTTCTCAAACCATTCTTGACTTAAATCTTGGACATCTATATTTCCCCTATTTTTCTTCCATTCTGCTCTCCTTTTTTCTACCTATTTATTGACATATATTGTATATGAATTTGTTTTTAAGCTGTATATTTATATCTGTTTTATCTTTTACAGATCATTCTTATATTTAATCATTTTTTAGTGCAGATTTTTTATTGTTTTTCTTATTGTATTTTATTGTATATTATATGTAGCGTACTGAAGTAAGATTGCCGTGCAGTCGGACCATTTGGGAATTAACCTGTGTCCAGAACGGTATCTGCCGTGTCATTACACGTACTTGCGTTCCAAATGAAAACAGGCCGTGGAACGCACGGCCATCTTACTTCCGGCGCCTGAACCCGGACATCCGCCGGCCAAATGCCGCGACGCTGATGGCGGTAATCGCCACACAATATAAAAACCGGACTCTGGGACACTTTTATCAAACACTCCTGATGAAGGATTTATCGAAACGCGTTGAGTGTTACTGATACCCCTGCCTAAGAAGGAAGCCTGCAGCGTGGACATCGCGGTAGTGACTTTGGGACTCCATTTGCTTGTTCCGGACTCGTATGTGGGATCCCATCTCAGCCTGCTGATTCCATCTTATGCCCAGCTGTTTGCCTTGTGGGGATATCTTTTATGCTGTACCAAACATCTGCTCTTGTAAGTGTGGACTGTTATTAAAATCTTTTTTAACCAAAGATAATCTGCACTATTTTCTCCTACATATTCTGCCCCTATGTCACATATGTTGTGTGAATAGGAGGTTATCGTTTCAGGTGTTGAACCCTGTTATTACATTATCATTCCTGATCATCAAGTGAATTACGGTGATTTTGTCCAATTTTATTATTGTGGAAAGGGTTACACTGTGCGCCCGTGTATTTACACCTATTGTTGTCTCTGTTCTATCATTTTGGGGTTTATTTGGATGTTTACCCTTCTTGGTGTTTTTTACATGTGGCTGCACTTTGTTTAATTGCGCACTTGTGTGGTATCTTCAATTCTGTCTATATGATTATTGATCACATAGCAGATGACCACAGACGGGGTAACAGGAACAAAAAGTTATTGAAGTTGGAGTCCAAATGGATTTATTTGTTGGATACTGTGAGACCTAAGGGATTGAATGAGCAGTTGAATCTCAATGTGTGTTTAGACTAAAAAAAATTTAAAAAAATAAATATTGTGTACAGAAAAGTAACAGTCGACACGCTGCACAGTCGTCTCTTTTCACTAGAAAACTACACGCAAAAGACGTGTATTTTTGTATGACCATAAACAGTGTTGGTTTTAATAACTTTTGATACAGTTTATTAATCACTTTTATAGGTGGATTATTCTTTTGCAATTGTGTTTTGTTTCATTTTTTTCTCTCTAATTGCAGCCAATGCCGGGTCCCCATGGCAACCCTGAACAGCGTCTTCCGGGGGGTGAGAGCTTCCGGATCCTGGACAGGAAGTGCGTGGATGACCGGCGTTTGTCGCGAGGAGGAGACCAGGGGATATAAGGTCAGTTTATTTCTATGTTTATTGTCTGTACGCTGCCTGATGAAGAACTAATTAAAAGTTCGAAACGTCGCTATCAAGTTGGTGTGACATTGTATCATTTAACATCAAAGACCGTGGAAGTGCCAGTCTAAGGAGGAGTTGATATATATATATATATATATATACAAAGTCCAATGCAGCCGGCACTCTTGTAAATAATCACAGCTGGCCTCGGTGCCCAGGTAGAAGAAGTCATACACAATGTCCAATAGTAAATGGCACTCCAGAGACACGTTTCAGCTGAATCAAATTGTATTGAGAAAGGCTAAGCTTTCGGGGTTTGACCCCCTTCGTCAGAGCACACAATCCTACAGCCTTGGCTGTAGGATTGTGTGCTCTGACGAAGGGGGTCAAACCCCGAAAGCTTAGCCTTTCTCAATACAATTTGATTCAGCTGAAACGTGTCTCTGGAGTGCCATTTACTATTGGACATTGTATATATATATATATATATATATAGAAATCCAAATCGACTGGCACTCCTTTAGAGATCTCCTAGACAATAAGCCCCGGTGCCTGGATAATTGATTATGCAGAAATCCAAAGGGAAGCAGCACTCAGGAGGCAGTTTCAAAAGTATAAATCTGTATTGGAGCAACAAGCTTTCGGGGTGTGACCCCCTTCGTCAGGTACATACAGCCAGTATATATATATATATATATATAGTGTGTGTGTGTTTGCGCTCTGGAAAAGGCAAGGGGCTAGCATAGGAAAAATGCAAAAGGGTTTAGTATAGGGTGGGAAATGGCAGAGGTTGGCATATACAAGGGCCTGGCACAGAAAAGAGGGAAAATAGAAGCTGCAGATATACTTAGCTTCCAGCAGCGGCTGCAGATTTTGGGCTTCAGTGCTGGCCATGTATCGCCAGCACGGGCCCCCTGTGGTTGGCATGTATTTTTCAAAAAAATATATATATTTTTTTTAGCCTAAGGTTTTGTGCATGGGAGTGGGGTAGTGATGCAGCTTCACCTATCTGCCAATGTGACAATGATTAATGGTGCTGAGCATCGGGAGCCAAGTGTGCAATGCATTACTGGGAGTTGACTAAGTTCCATGACACTTTGCACCAGAGGGCAGAGGCTGAGACGTTTGTGCTGAGCTCTGATTGGTGGAGCTCATTACATGCAGCAGCATCAACCTAGTCATGGGAGGGTTTTTAATCAGAGGCAGCACTGGGACTGTGAAGTCTCCTACAGGGTAAGGTGCAGAGGTTCAAACACAGGCTTTTCATGTGGTATGTATGTATGTGTATGTGTATGTGAGTGTGTGTGTATATATATATGTATATATATATATATATATATAATATAAACAAGACGGGTACGGCACTCCACTTTGTCAGACTTTGTGCTGCGGTGCCCTCCAAAACCCCTAAGGGTTAAATATACCAGTGTGCGGGCGGCACTCAGACTCCATTCCAGTGGTTGGATTAAAATGCCTTTATTCTCCAACGGCGTTTCGGGGTTACATACCCCCGTTTTCAAGGACAGACAACTCAGCATTACACATATTAAATAACAAATATTTCCCGCCACCACACCCCAGGATCGGCGTGAACACGCCCCACTCACCTGCCCTGCTGATTACTGGCTCATGCCATCTCCGCTGTCACCCTCCGTGCAGTGGTGCATCACTTAGCCGCGTCCCCACGGAACAGCAACAGAGTACCAAAGTTCCGGGTACTGCTCTGTGCATTGTCCACATCCGGGATTGTGATCACGTGGAGCCTCGCAACAGACGGAAACCAGCCAGCGGGGAGAGATTGTTGTTGCAGAGCAGCCTGTAATACACATAAACACAACACCTCACATAAACGAAGTGCAATATATACAAGGTTATGAACAATCTTAAAAACACACACGGTATATATGCACAAAATAGACTGTCACCACTACAGTTCTGATTTAATTTAATTAATTTGCTGCACGCTGGCCACACTTAAACAAGGAAGCCAGCTTTGTGCGTACAGATATCAAGCATAATTGAATATACGACTTAAGCTGCCCATAGACGGTCTGTTCCCGGACCGTCCATTCTGTACTATTAGATGCGCGCTCCCGCGCATCTCAGCGTACGGTACAAAAAGTATGTGCTGCACAAGGCATGCAATGCGATGCAATGTGTACTATTTAAGTCCCGAACGGATCCTTTAAACGGACCGTGTACGGGCAGCTTAATAGTCAGGCACAGTAAGCCTACAAAAAAGACTGCAGTCCCAAATTTTTATTAAGGCCGTTAGGAGCCACTGTCCGCAAATAGTGGATCCAACGGCTTTCTTTTTGCAATAAAGCCTTGTTCCTGTCACCACCTCTCAAGTTAATAGGGACCTGATCAATTATGATAGATTTGATGCTGGCCACACTATATCCCATCCTCAAACAATGCCTGGGAACTGGTTGGTCTGCCACACCTTGGTTCAAGCCTATATGGATACCTGACCTTTGGGTGGCCATACGCTCTTTAAACATGCGTTGGGTCTTCCCCACATAACTCAAACCACAGGGACAGGTCAGCAGGTAAATTACATAAGTTGAGCTACATATACAGTAAGGGGAAAGTTTACAAAGATCCTTTTACCTGACTGAGGGTGTCCAAAAGTACCACCGGTGTTCATGGCGTGACAAGTTGTGCACCCCAAACACCGGTAGCACCCATTTTTTCTGGTCAAGAAGTGGCTACTCTGTTTGTTATCCCATCCCGTTATATTATATTTGACCACGGCATCCTTAATGTTACGCCCTCGTCTAAAGCTAGGTAGTATCCTGGAATTCACTAATAATGGTAAATCAGTATCAGTAGAAATTATGGGCCAATATTCTTTAACCTTTTAAGTGTTCCTTATAGAATGAGTCGAATAACGATTGACCCAAGGAACTACTTTATCACTTTGGGGCATTTTGACACGGTAAGATAATAGTTTCTCCCTGGGGATAGAAATTACTTTCTTTTTAACAGCCTGTAACTCAGGCATAGGGTATCCTCGCAGGTAAAATTTGGTCACAATTGAATCCAGGGCAGGTTCAACTTTTTCAGGTTCAGAGGTGATCCTCTTCGCCCGCAACAATTGGGAATAAGGAAGTCCCTTACGCATCGGAGCAGGATGGTAACTCTCATTGCGCAAAAGGGTCTTCCTATCAGTTTCTTTGATATATAAGGAAGTTTTAAACTGTCCATCAATGACTTCTATCAATACATCCAAAAAATGGGCTGCTAACTTGTCAATGTTGTATGTGAATTTTACAACACTTGAAGAGATGTTCTGCATTTCTAAGAGGTCACTGAGGCATTCCCGTTCACCTCTCGAAACGATCAGTAAATCATCAATAAAGCGTTTGTACACAATTACCTCCGACCTTAAATTACCGTTGATCTAAAACATTTGCTGTTCTATTTGGTGCATAAATACATTGGCATATGCCGGGGCCCGGAACTTTGGTACTCTGCTGCTGTTCCGTGGGGATGCTGCTAAGTGATGCGCCACTGCACGGAGGGTGACAGCGGAGATGGCATGAGCCGGTAATCAGCAGGGCAAGTGAGTGGGGCATGTTCACGCCGATCCTGGGGTGTGGTGGCGGGAAATATTTGTTATTTAAATGTAATACGTGTAATGCTGAGTTGTCTGTCCTTGAAAACAGGGGTATGTTACCCCAAAACGCCATTGGAGAATAAAGGCATTTTAATCCAACCACTGGAATGGAGTCTGTTTGAGTGCCGCCCGCACACTGGTATATTTAACCCTTAGGGGTTTTGGAGGGCACCGCAGCACAAAGTCTGACAAAGTGGAGTTCCGGACCCGTCTTGTTGTTTATGGACATATGTGGCATTGCTGCCTAGAATATGTTCTGAGAAGGCACCCCGTGGCTAAGTGGAGCCATCATTTCCAGGGACTGACTGTGACACTCCTGAGTTCGAGTTATCTGAGCACAGAGCTTGTGAAGTATCGTTTTTATACATCTGCATACTACGGACTGTGTGTGAATACTGAGACACAGCATGGCAGCCTGAGACTCATAGTTCCACAGTATTAAACAATAGATTTATCTTTTTTTTACACTGAAATCAGCCCAGTGACCACTGCACAGGGTCACCGGGGACAGCACCAGGCTTCAGCCTGGTCAGGTAAGTCCTGGAGTGCGGGGACCCCTTTATTGGGGGGGTCCCCACTCCCCCAGGGCCCCTGGCCAGGCTGACTGGTCAGTAGGGTGATGTTTTGGCCACGGGACCTTATATAATTAGATTTGGGTGTGGTTTTACTTCAAAGTGAGATCTATATTGCAGTGTAAAAATAAAGCAGTCAGTATTTTCCCCACACAGAAACAAAACAACTGATCCAGATATAAATCTATCTTCACATGTTACATCTCCCCACCTGCAGTGCACATGGTTTTGTCCATTTGAGAAGGAATTTGTCTTTGTGAGCAAACCAGAATAAGGGCCATAATCTGCAGCGCTTTACAAAGAAAATTTGTACATTCACATCAGTCACTGCACCAGTGGAGCATATTGTCTCTATTCTATATTCTTTTAGCACATGTATTAATGCAAACACATGCATTGAAAGGATCATTTATGTTGGGAGCCAAATTGGGAGCCAAGTAACCAATATTTTTGGATTGTAGGATAAAACAAGAGTACCCGGAGGAAACCAGCTCAATCACAAAGACAATGCCCCTTATTCAGATCTGATGGCAGTACAAATTTGTTCTCAAAATGGGCAAAACCCGGTGCACTGCAGGTGGGCAGATGTAGCAGGCATCTGACAATGCCACTAGTGTTGTGAGAGCATATATATGGACAGTGTAATGGTTAGGGTTACTGCCTCACAGCATTGAGGTTATGTGTTTGATTTGCATCATGGCCTTAAATTGGTGGAGTTTGTATTTTCTCCCTGTGCATGCATGGATTTCCTCTGGGTACTCTGGTTTCCTCCCACAATCCAAAAATATACTGGTAGGTTTATTGGCTTCCAACAAAATGAGCCGTAGAATGAATATGTGTGTGTGTGTGTATACATGTGGTAGGGAATATAGAATATAAGCTCTACTGGGGCAGGGAGTGGGACAAGTGTGTGTGGGAACATGTGAATGTTCAAAAATTCTCTGTAAAGCACTGCCGAATATGTGTGCGCTATATAAATAACCTTATAATAAATACATAATAAATAAAATTACATCCAGGCAAATTCCACCAATTCTCATGTCTTGCACAACAAATTAGTTTGATAGAGAAGCTAAAAAAATTTTTTAATTACAGGGGCGTGCAGGAGATGCTGTCAGTGGCTTGAAAAGGATGGTCAATTGCTGTAGTTGAAATCATATCACCATATTGGTATAAGCATGTATCTACAGTATGTTTCTGATGGACACAAATCTGCATAGCTGCAAAAGTTATTGGTGAGAAAATTGTCAGTTCAAGTGGAATGTGACATGGCAACACCTCCTTCTCTGGCAACTGCTGGAGAAAACAAGATTTTCAAACACACCCGCTTCAATTATTAAGATGCCTATTGTCACTGCATACAGATGGAACAGCTCTCAATTAGTGACTGTTTTTACTTATGGGCGGCAGGTAGGGTGGCCAATCCCGGGATCGGTATCGGCGGGATCCCGGGATTTGGCCCCCAAAACACCGGGATTTCAATCCCGGGATTGGCGCTTCCAATCCCGGGATTTCGGGATTAGACTGCGCATGTGCAGTCTAATGCCGGGTAGCGTCTGACTCCACCCACCTAGCTCCCGGCAACGTCACCATGCCCAGCCACCCACCGGGCTCCTGGCCGCATCTGCCCTGCCCTGCCCTGTGAGTAAACATGCGGGGCAGTTTTTTTTTTTAGGGGAGCCGATCCCGGCAATCCCGGGATTGAGCATTTTTCAATCCCGAATCCCGGGATTGAAAAAATGCCCCGGGATTGGCTTCCCTAGCGGCAGGTAAAATCCGCCACTGTCTCTGACTAAGTGAAGCCAGATGCAGTCTGTGAGACTGCTCTGGCTTCACTGTGACTGGCAGTGACTTCCTATTAGAAGTCCGACCTGCCAGTCACCCAAGGCAGTCCCATTGGGAGTTCCCTCCCTCCGGGACGCCTCTACATGAGCTGCTGATTGGCAGCCTATAAAACCGTGTCCTGAGCATGCGCAGTACGAGGACGATAATGCACATGCGCCAATATTTTTGGATTGTAGGATAAAACAAGAGTACCCGGAGGAACCAGAGCAATCACAAAGACAATGCCCCTTATTCAGATCTGATTGCAGTACAAATTTGTTCTCAAAATGGGCAAAACCAGGTGCACTGCAGGTGGGCAGATGTAGCAGGCATCTGACAATGCCACTAGTGTTGTGAGAGCATTCATACGGACAGTGTAATGGTTAGGGTTACTGCCTCACAGCATTGAGGTTATGTGTTTGATTCGCATCATGGCCTTAAATTGGTGGAGTTTGTATTTTCTCCCTGTGCATGCATGGATTTCCTCTGGGTACTCTGGTTTCTGCCAGTCACCCAAGGCAGTCCCATTGAGAGTTCCCTCCCTCCGGGACGCCTCTACATGAGCTGCTGATTGGTAGCCTTTAAAACCGTGTGCGCAGTACGAGGACGATAATGCACATGCGCCGGACATGGATAATGCCATTGGGGGCTGCTGCAAAAGCCCCACCTGCAGTGCATATGGTTTTGTCCATTAGAGAGTGATTGTGCCTTTCCGAGTGAATGCCCAGTGCACAAACTATGTATTATTTGGATTAAAATCATTTATGTACTTGCATGCAAACTATTAACTGTGATCAATAGAAAGTTCTTACATTAAAACCTGTAGTTATAGTATGCATTATCTAACCAGATTGTACAAATCTGTAGGAGGGAGCATGGGGGCATACAGTACATGAGGCTAGCCAAAGAATCACTTCAGGACAAAGATCATAGATTGCAACCAAAGGAATGTTGAGATCTTGTGATGTCCTCATGCTTCATCCTATGATTGTTGACCTTGAATTTGTAGTTTGTTTACAGCTGCAATGCCACAGCTTTTTTCATTGTGAAATGTATAAAACTGTACACATCTGACTCTTAAGGTCACGTTCTGTATTGAAGGTTTGGGATAGTACTGTCCAGGCACATGCAAATATACTTTTACAGTACTTTATGGTTTGGAATAAATTGTTCTTATCTGCTGTGGAACCGCACAATCATATTAGAATGGCATTTTACAGGATTATATCAGTAGCCCTGTGCCCTAATCCTCCCAATAACGTCTAACTTTAACCTTCATGTCCTGCAGACTAACCCTAATGCTGACATTCCGAGGATGTTTCACTTTCATACGTCAAAATTTCAGATATTGACATAGGGAACATGTCGATATTCTGAGAAAGTCAACATGTTGCTTGTCCACATTTTAACAATGTTGACATAACAACATTGTTTGTTTTTTTGTTTTGTTTTGTTTTTTTCACTTAATGACTTAATACCGCTCCAGAATAATATGTACTTTATCTGAGAACAAAATGTTATCTTTTGGTGTTCCCATTCTAAAGCACTAAATAAAACCTTCAAGAAGACAAAAAAGCAGCAATCTTTTTGTACATTAAAAAATATGATTATTAACAAACATACAACATAGTCATTATCTGTAATCATATGAGTGGAACAAAGTCATTTTTATACTTCAGGGGGAACAGAACATGAAGTTATAGTCTCAAATCTAATTGATATTCAAGGAAAATTGTATCAGTTTGCCTAAATATTGTTTAAACTATAAAATAAATGAAACATCATCAGTTAGATCAGCAGTTCTCAAACTGTGGGTCCTGACCCCAAAGTGGGTCCCAATCTACTCAGCATGGGGTCGGGAATCCATGTTGCTGACCATCAGGCTGATGACTTTTCTAATCTCAGTCAGTGATTTGAAGGAGTCTGAAAAGTCTGTTGGATTGTCTGTTATGTTAGACTCCTCCCATCATTTTGTGTCTCCAGATTGCTTCCATGTATGTGCAGTCTTCTGCTTACACATGTGATATGATGACCTTCTGCTGTAACTTGCTGGGGTCCTCTCATTATTTTTATTGTCTGATGGGGTCCCAGAGCAAAATAGTTTGAGGACCCCTGAGTTAGATTATAAAGAGATATACAATTTATCTGGACTCTGCCACAAACTGTAAAACATACAATTAACAGATTTCCATGTACATGTCATAGAATGATCTTTAATAGTTAATACATATTAGTTAATAAATATTTACAATTTTGGGGGGAATAAAATCCTAAAATGGTTATTTAATTCAAATGATTTTTTTTTTTAACGAATATGTATCGCTTGCCTGGGTGAGTTGCATTTTCTATTGATAGAAAAGCACTTTACAATTAAGCAAATAAAAAATGCACAGATTCGTGCTTAAAGAACTTGGTGTAAGGAAATCGAATAACTAATTGAAATAATATATGACAAGGCATACTGTACAGTATCTAAACTAAACTGAAATATATCAGCTTCATGTGGAAATAATATGATATTCAATAACTTTAGGTATAAGGCCTAGGAGATAGGAAATTTTCATTTCAAAAGACTGCCAAAATCTCTGATATATATATATCTGTCACCAGTAATTGCTATAGTCTACAAGATGCAGCCTTAAGGTCCATACACACTGGGCGACTATGCCCAGCATGTATGGACAGGACTGAGCGGCTTACCCTGGGGAGGGGGAAGTTGCTCAGTGCATACACGGCGCCAACGGAGGGGGAAGGATGGCTTTGCATAGCGCAGAGCTACTGTATGCAAAGCCATCCTCAAAGCCGGTCATCTGATGGTATTACCAGCAGATGAGCGGCTTTCGCAGCGATGTTGCGGGAGCGCGCAGCAGCGCTCACTACTCATCGCTCACTGCTCATCGCCGGGCCATACACACTGGGCGGCTTTGAGCTGAAAGACGCTCAAACAGGCTGTTTTGAGCGGCTTACAGCTCAAAGTCACCCAGTGTGTATGGGCCTTAAGAAGTACAAAAAACCAATGGGCTTGATTCACTGCTGCACACTCATGTATTTGCAGCTGTGAACCTGTACACAATGGTGGCTTCTCCGATCCAAGCAAATGTGTACAAATATGCATTGACCCTATGCATGAACCCTTTGGCACGCTGAATGGCCACAGATTATTGGCTCCATGTTGTCTGTATGTGGGATTGTAGACATGCCATAAAAATGGTAATGGTAATTTTGCTGATACTCCCCATTACTAAACCAATTTGTCCCTGACTATTAAACACGAATCCTCACTGGATTAAAAAGGAAACAAGATTGTATATGCCCCCCCCCCCCCCATTGTGAACGTCACCCCATGATTGACGCCAACCTGAAGCGTGGCGAGCGTACCTGTGAAGTTATACGCGCCCGCTCGCAACGCTTCGGGTTGGCGTCAATCATGGGGTGCCGTTGAGGGGGTTAAAATTGGGGTCTGGGGAGACTTTTACATTGAATCCAATGTAAAATAGGGTCCCAGGGACCCTATTCACATTTCAATCAATGTAAAAATCGTGACCATCGCGTCGGTCGCATTGCATGCGATTTGGTCGCATGCGATGCGATCGATGCGATGCGACCGACCCGATCAACATCGGTGTGGCCGTTCTAGGAAACAAGTACCGACAAAATAATATGGCTTGGGGATACATTACATTTGGGGAAAAAATTAAATTTGCAGATATATGAGGGCATTAAGTTGCACATCTATGCATCTGAGAGTGCACACCTTTGCCATGCACTGTTCTAATATCTGCAGAAGTAATGGTGCCCACACACGCACCGATCCCGGCGGTGCGATGCTATGTGATGGGGTGCGCGCTGCCGCGGCACCTCATCGCACAGTACAAAAAGTATGTGCTGCACATACTTTTTGTACTAGTTTTTTATCGCATAGCATCGCATCGCATGCACATCGCATGCACAAGGCATACGGTGCGATGCTATGTGTGCTAGTTAAGTACAGAACGCACGCCGGGATCGATGCGTCTGTGGGCACCTTAACTGTCATAATAATTATCTGTGCTTGCGCCATCCCCATATTAGGTACAAGAGATCCATCAGATACACATGATTTAGACATCACACAGTGCTTTAGATACGCACCCATGTGCAACTTGATAATCGCTGACTAGCCCCTGCATGCACAAGATGCGACACACATGGCGAGCTACTTGTGATTCTGGGTGTACTGTGCGGCATATAAGCACACCATATTTCCATCATGTTTTCTATGAGCAACTTCTCAACTGTTCCCGACACATGACGTATATATACGTCATGACTTTAAACTGTCACCGCGTCTATAGACTCGGTGACAGTTTAAACATGTCTGCTGTCCCTGACAGCAGACATGTCCCAGCATGCCCAGGGGGGGCGGCGATGCCTACCCCCCGTCGGCGATCGCTGCGATTGGCTGTTCAATGTGAACAGCCAATCGCAGCGTTTTCCTGTGTTACCGGCGAATCAGACGCTCGGTAACACAGGGATCAATCACCGCCGGTTGTGAGGGGGCGTGAGGGGGTCATCGGTGATGACCACACCTCACCCCACCTGCCCCCAAGGCTGTGATTGGTCCGTCGGACCGACGGACCAATCACAGCCATGGCGCGTGATTTAAACTAACGGTGACTGCGCTGCAGACGCCATTCCGGTCTGGAATTGCGTGCAGAGCGGTCACCGTGCCAATCTGTCGTGATATACTGACCTGATCCTTGCCTGATACTTACATGATCACCGCTGGTAGCGTGCTGCCAGCAGCTGGATGCTTCCTGGATCTTGTGACTTCCTGTGTGCTGCTGCTGCAGTGTCATAGAGTGAGAGATAGTGAGAGATAGTGAGAGATAGTGAGAGATAGTGACAGAGAGTGATAGAGAGTGCTATATTTTGTGTCTGCTGCCCCCCTTTTGTGCTGATCAGTATATCTGTGCTGATCAGCAACTTTTTGGGGGTGCAGGGGTTTTTTTTTTTTATATATATACCTGTCAGTTGCACCAAAGGTTGTGCTGCCTGTGCAACTGACTGCTGCCCCCCCCTTTTGTGCTGATCAGTATAAATTAACTGATCAGCAACTTTTTGGGGGTGCAGGTTTTTTTTTTTATATATACCCTGTCAGGTTGCACCCACAGTTGTGTGCGGGGGCGTGAGGGGGTCATCGGTGATGACCACACCTCACCCCACCTGCCCCCAAGGCTGTGATTGGCCCGTCGGACCGACGGACCAATCACAGCCATGGCGCGTGATTTAAACTAACGGTGACTGCACTGCAGACGCCATTCCGGTCTGGAATTGCGTGCAGAGCGGTCACCGTGCCAATCTGTCGTGATATACTGACCTGATCCTTGCCTGATACTTACATGATCACCGCTGGTAGCGTGCTGCCAGCAGCTGGATGCTTCCTGGATCTTGTGACTTCCTGTGTGCTGCTGCTGCAGTGTCATAGAGTGAGAGATAGTGAGAGATAGTGAGAGATAGTGAGAGATAGTGGGAGATAGTGACAGAGAGTGATAGAGAGTGCTATATTTTGTGTCTGCTGCCCCCCCTTTTGTGCTGATCAGTATATCTGTGCTGATCAGCAACTTTTTGGGGGTGCAGGGGTTTTTTTTTTTTATATATATACCTGTCAGTTGCACCAAAGGTTGTGCTGCCTGTGCAACTGACTGCTGCCCCCCCCTTTTGTGCTGATCAGTATAAATTAACTGATCAGCAACTTTTTGGGGGTGCAGGTTTTTTTTTTTATATATACCCTGTCAGGTTGCACCCACAGTTGTGTGCCTGCTGCCCCTCACTGCTAATCAGTGTTGCATCACTGCATCACTGATCTGCAATTTTTTTTTTATGGGAGAGTGCAGTGGGGTTTTGTTTTTACACCCACGTTGCTTTTGTGGGTGTCCTGTGGCCGCTGAGCGCTGATCAGTGACGTACATCACTGAACAGCATTTTTGGCACAGGGTTGATATAATTTTTTTTCTGCAGTTTTTTTTTATTGTTTTTTTTTTGGAGAGTGCTGTGGTTTATTTTTTTTAAATTGTTTTTACACCCACGTTGCTTTTGTGGGTGTCCTGTGGCCGCTGAGCGCTGATCAGTGACGTACATCACTGAACAGCATTTTTGGCACAGGGTTGATATAATTTTTTTTCTGCAGTTTTTTTTTATTGTTTTTTTTTTGGAGAGTGCTGTGGTTTATTTTTTTTAAATTGTTTTTACACCCACGTTGCTTTTGTGGGTGTCCTGTGGCCGCTGAGCGCTGATCAGTGACGTACATCACTGATCAGCATTTTCGGCACAGGGTTGATCTATTTTTTTTTTTTTTGGGATCAAATTCCTGTTGCCTTTGAGCGCTGTTCAGTGACGGACGTTACTGACCAACATCTGTGCTCAATTTTTGGCGCAGGACTTTTTTTTTTTTTTTAACCCCTTCAAGGTTGTACCAAAAGCTGCCTTGAAGTTGCTGAGTGACGTACATCACAGATCAGCATTTTTGCCACAGGGTTGATCTTTTTTTTATTTTTATTGGGATCAAATTCCTGTATAAAGTATTTTTTTTTCTGCACTACATACACACTACATACCCCCCGTGTTGAAATAAAGTTTGTACCCCCCTACACTATACACGTGTTGAAACATTACACTTACAGAAACACAAAAATAAAAATGGCATCTCAAATGTCATCCCAAATGTCATCCCAGTCATCCAGAAGAATGTATTCAGCGGAGGAGGCATATGCCATGCTTGCCTCTGACTCTGACACAGCCAGTGATGCAAGCGGGGAATTTGAAGGATTCGTCTTAACCTCATCTTCCTCCTCTAGTGATGAGGGACCCCCTCAAAGACGCCCCCGTAGAGCAGTTGAGACCCCTCCCCCAAATGATTGATCCCGTATGGACCCCACCACCAGACAATTTTGAGCCCCAGGTTCCTGAGTTTTTGGCCATCCCAGGAATCCAATTTGATTCAACAGGTCTCAGAGAAATTGACTTTTTCAAATTATTTTTCTCTGATGATTTTATAAATTTAATGGTGGAACAAAGTTATTTATATGCCCAGCAGTTTATTGCTCAAAACCCCACGTTATCATTTGCTAGGTGGACCCCTGTAGATGCAGTAGAGATGATGACGTTTTGGGGTCTGGTGTTACATATGGGCATAGTAAAAAAGCCAGAAATTAGGCAATATTGGAGTACAGATGTTCTGTACAGCACCCCACTTTACCGTATGGCCATGACTCGGACTCGTTTTGAGACAATCCTTACATTTTTACATTACACCGATAATGCACAGTGCCCACCCAGAGATGATCCCACCTTTGACCGGCTATTCAAAGTCAGGCCAGTCATTGATCATTTCAGTGCCAAATTTGAAGAGATGTACATCCCTGAAAAATGTATTTGTATCGACGAGTCCCTTATACATTTTAAAGGAAGGGTTAAATTCTGCCAGTACCTTCCCAGTAAGAGGGCAAGGTATGGCATAAAAATGTATAAACTGTGTGAAAGCACCTCAGGGTACACCCACAGGTTTAGGGTATATGAAGGGAAGGATTCAAGAATTGAACCGCCAGAATGCCCCCCCTCCCTCGTAGGTGTTAGTGGAAAAATTGTCTGGGATTTAGTGCACCCCTTCCTGGATAAAGGTTATCACCTCTATGTGGATAAATTTTACACTAGCATCCCCCTGTTTAAGGCCCTTGGTTCAAGAGGTACAGCAGCTTGCGGTACTGTGCGCAAGAACCAAAGAGGCCTCCCAAAAACGCACATTGCCCAAGTACTGAGAAGGGGTGAAAGCAGGGCACAATCCACCGAAAATATGTTGTTGGTCAAATATAAGGACAAGAGGGATGTCCTTATACTGACAACAATTCATGGAGACAGTACCACCTCCGTCCCTGTACGAGGTACCAGTACCCACACCTCAAAACCTAATTGTATCCTAGATTACAATAAGTACATGGGCGGAGTGGATCTTTCAGATCAGGTACTGAAGCCGTACAGTGCCCTGCGGAAAACAAAAATCTGGTACAAGAAGCTGGCCGTGTATATCATCCAGATGGCACTGTATAACGCTTACGTGCTATTCCGTTCTACCAGCCAGAGGGGGACATTTATGCACTTTCAAGAGGAAGTCATAAAGGGCCTAATATTTGGGAACCAGCAGGCAGAGGGCCCCAGTACTTCTAGTACTGGCCCCCGTATTGTACCAGGGCAGCATTTTCCTAACGAAATCCCCTCCACTGGAAAAAAGGGCAGGACACAAAAAAGGTGCAAAGTTTGCTATTAAAAGGGAATAAGAAAGGATACTATTTTCCACTGTGAAACTTGCCCCGACAAACCCGGCCTATGTATAAAGGAGTGTTTTAAAATATACCACACATCTATGGATTATTAGGTTCATCATTTCACCGTGCTTCGGGGGTCTTGCTAATGCCACATAGCACCCACCATTCATTCCACCAGAATCTGAGCTGCAAAATCCAAAAATCACTCCTTCCCTTCTGAGTCCTGCCATGCACCCAACTGGTATTTTTTGGTCACATATGAGGCATTGCCATACTTGGGAGAAATTGGGGCACAGATTTTGGGGTGCTTTTTCTCCTTCATACCTTATGAAAATGAAAAATTTTGAGCCAGAACTGCATTTTTGTGTAAAAAAATGTAATTTTTCATTTGCACAGCCCAGTTGTATCAAAATTGGTGAAACCCCTGGGGGTTTGAAATGTACACTATACCCCTAGATGAATTCCCTGAGGGGTGTAGTTTGCAAAATGGGGTCACTTGTGGGGGTTTCCACTGTATTGGTGCTTCGGGGGTCTTGCTAATGCGACATAGCACCCACCAACATTCCACCAGAATCTGTGCTGCAAAATCCAAATATCACTCCTTCCCTTCTGAGTCCTGCCATGCACCCAAATGGTATTTTTTGGTCACATGTGAGGCATTGCCGTACTCGGGAGAAATTGGGGCACAGATTTTGGGGTGCTTTGTCTCCTTCATTCTTTGTGAAAATGAAAAATTTTGAGCCAGAACTGCATTTTTGTGTAAAAAATTTAATTTTTAATTTTCACTGCCCAGTTGTACCACAATTGGTGAAACCCCTGGGGGTTTGAAATGTACACTATACCCCTAGTTGAATTCCCTGAGGGGTGTAGTTTGCAAAATGGGGTCACTTGTGGGGGGGGTTCCACTGTATTGGTGCTTCGGGGGTCTTGCTAATGCGACATAGCACCCACCAATATTCCACCAGAATCTGTGCTGCAAAATCCAAATATCACTCCTTCCCTTCTGAGTCCTGCCATGCACCCAAATGGTATTTTTTGGTCACATGTGAGGCATTGCCGTACTCGGGAGAAATTGGGGCACAGATTTTGGGGTGCTTTGTCTCCTTCATTCCTTGTGAAAATGAAAAATTATGAGCCAGAACTGCATTTTTGTGTAAAAAATTTAATTTTTCATTTTCACTGCCCAGTTGTACCACAATTGGTGAAACCCCTGGGGGTTTGAAATGTACACTATACCCCTAGTTGAATTCCCTGAGGGGTGTAGTTTGCAAAATGGGGTCACTTGTGGGGGGGGTTCCACTGTATTGGTGCTTCGGGGGTCTTGCTAATGCGACATAGCACCCACCAACATTCCACCAGAATCTGTGCTGCAAAATCCAAATATCACTCCTTCCCTTCTGAGTCCTGCCATGCACCCAAATGGTATTTTTTGTCACATGTGAGGCATTGCCGTACTCGGGAGAAATTGGGGCACAGATTTTGGGGTGCTTTGTCTCCTTCATTCCTTGTGAAAATGAAAAATTTTGAGCCAGAACTGCATTTTTGTGTAAAAAATGTAATTTTTCATTTTCACAGCCCAGTTGTACCACAATTGGTGAAACCCCTGGGGGTTTGAAATGTACACTATACCCCTAGATGAATTCCCTGAGGGGTGTAGTTTGCAAAATGGGGTCACTTGTGGGGGGGTTCCTAACTTTTAGCATCTTATGGTGCCTAGAAACCTACATGGTGCCTAAAAAATAATCTCATAAAAAGGAGGCTCCAAAATCAAGTAGGTGCTCCTTCTATTATGAAGCCTGTGGTTTGATCAACGTGCACACTAGGGCCACATATAGGATATTTATGAAAACAAAAGAATTGGGGGAATCAATTTTTAGTCACATTTCTCTAGTAAAATCTACTGTGTTCCTTAGAAAAATGTATTAAAATTGCAAATCTGCAAAAAAAATGAAATTTTGAAATTTCACCTACACTTTGTTTTAATTCCTGTGAAACACCTAAAGGGTTAACAAACTTCCAAAATGCTGTTTTGAATACTGTGAGGGGTGCAGTTTTTGAAATGGCATCATTTATGAGGGTGTCTCACATACAAGTCCCTCAAAGTCACATCCGAACTGAACTGGTCCCTAAAAAAAAAAGTGTTTGAAATTTTCTTGAAAATTTGAGAATTTGCTATTCATATTTTAAGCCTCCTAGTGTCCAAAAAAATTAAAAGGAGGTTGAAATAATGATGGAAACATAAAGTATACATATGGTCTATGTTAGTTATTAACTATTTTGAGTGGTATGATTATTTGTCTCACAAGCAGAAAATTTAACATTTTGAAAATTGCTAAATTTTCAATTTTTTTACATTTTGGTATTTTTCACAAAAAAACACAGATTGTATCGACCCAAATTTACCACTAACTTGAAGTACAATGTGTCACGAGAAAACAATCTCAAAATCACTGGGATAAGTAAAAGCAAAAAAAAGTTATCCCCACTTAAGTGATACATGTCAGATTTGAAAAAAAAGGGCTCTGTCAGGAAGGCAAAAACAGGCTGCGGCGGGAAGGGGTTAAACTGACAGAGGCAGATTGGTTGGTCATTTATCTCTTATATAAGGTAAAAATTCAGATTTACCGAAAAGTATTATAAATTGTGCAATTTATTTGAGTAAAGTACAGAACACGCTCATATCTTCAATAAAATTATAGCTATCATTTATTTAGGGCAATCTATAAATTCACATGTACAGTAAAAGCAAATTGGTTGCTATGGGCAAAGTCTCCACTTTATTACTCTTGAAGGCTTAATACTGTAAATTAATCCTTGATTCAATAATGTTATAATTCAATCTAAAGCAAGCTGTGCTATATCTACATAGTGTATGCGTATTGTTTATATGAAGCCTGAATTCAAGATAAATCATGGCAGATGTTTATTTCGTTTTTTTTGACCTTGGACAAAAATGGTAGTGAAAACTAATTATTCAATACCCCACTAGAGTAGAAACCCACAGTTGTTTTGAACGCTCTGAGTAGATCATGGCTATTCCAATAGGATGCAGTCAAATAAACTGCAAGAAAATCCTACTGGGATAATTAATAATTACTGGTAGTTACAGTATATGCTAATTACCTGTGCTTCTGATGCTGAATATGATTGATTACTCTGAACACAGATACAATCCCAATATACAAATAAGCACACTTTTGAAACCAGGGTATAGGAAGATTCGTATTCACTTTTCTTTCCAAATTTCAGAAATTATCTTTTTATTTCTTACCTCAATTGCGTCTGTTGCAAGGTGACATTAAAGGTAGAAAAAGTCTGGGTACTGCTTTCCTAGCATGGCGCCGGTCTCATTGATTGTATGCCTTAAGTTTAAGGTACTTAAGGCATAGAATCAACGCGATGGACCCAATTTTTTAATCTCATGGATCTTAAGGGTGGCGAGCGCAGCGAGCCCCGCGAGGGGACGCGGACTATTTTACATGTATTCTGCATCCGCTCGCCACGCTTCGGGCTCGGTGGCTTGCTGCACTCGTCACACTATATAGAATCAACTCCATGCCGACGTGGATAGTGGGGGTATGAAACGGTCGGAGGACACGTACCGCCGCCCCTCGCGGTCTCGCTGCGCTCACCACGCTTCGGGTGGGCGTCAATAGTGGGGTGGCGTTAACAATGGGGGGGGGGGAGCATTTCACCCATGAGGGGGGTTAGCAATTAAAATTGGGGTTTTGGGGCCTTTTTACATTGATTCCAATGTAAAAATCTCGTCGATTGCGTCGATTGCATCATCTCATGCATCTTATGCCGCACAAACACATAAAATGCATGAGATGCTTGCAATGTAAAAATCTCGTCGATCTCGTCGATCGCGTCGATTGCATCATCTCGTGCATCTTATGCTGCACAAACACATAAGATGCATGAGATGCTTGAGATATCAGCCCCACACATACAATCTAGATCGTGGGCGCCGTGCTAGGAAAGCAGTACCAAAGTCTGACATGATTTATCTTGTTTAAATTCAGTCTAACGTTACAAAAGCTGCAATATCAATACTGCCTTTTTATATCCATTGTATCTATCACATCATGAACAATTCTATTGGACTCATCTACAAATACAATATAAAATAGTTATCGAACATTAAAAGTATTGGGATAATAAATAACTATTAATGCATTAAAAAGCGACTACTGTGGCATGTAAATTGTGTAATAGTAATATACTGAGTATATTGGTCTTAGGTGTCATAGCCTTCAGTAAGGAAACATATATTCTTTTTCAGATTCCCCAGGTGCATCATTAATCATTTGGACATCTTGTGCCCTATAAATATAAGACTTTAAATATGAGGCAGAGTCTTCTGGGATAACAAACTAATAACTATATGCATAGTAAAATAAAATACTGAGTGTGCACACATTCCCCAAACTACAGAAAACATATTGGAAAATTAAATATTCAAATTGTGTTGCCATTCCTTAGGTTACAAGGAAATCATTAAGTGATATTATTGATACAACTAAATAAAGAACATTTGTTTGGAATAATATTCCACATCCTTCCGAAGCAGATTACATTACCACTATATTGGCAAATGTATCAATGAAAAAGCTACAGAGAAATCTAATCTATTATACAATGAAACTGAATATTTTAGAATTTCTTTTCCTTGTTAGAATTCAGTGATTTGTATTTAATTGGACATGTAAGCAGCTAAAGCACTGGCTAGAAACAGCATTGTGTGCCAGTATGCAAATCAATTATTCAGAGTATACTGCTAGCCCTAGTGTTTGGCTGCAATTCCATGGCATAAAATCTATTCATTTCTAAACAATTTGAACATTTACATAAAATATTGAGTCAGTAGTAGGTGGCAAACTCCGAAAAGAGCATCATTATATTCCATTTAGTGTTGATGGATTAGTTAGCATTACAAGGAATACATAGTAGATTTAGGTCTGCTGCATATTCATTGTTGCAGGAACTGGTTTTACAACATACTGTTTTGTTTTGGGTTTTTTGCAGTTTTTAACTCCCCTTGCTCAACATAAATAAAGGGACATTAAATTTCTTAATATTTGGTACAGGTGGTCCAACTCTGTTTCAGCATTTCTTGGGATATAGATGAAAAATATTTATGAAAACAATGACATTTTCAGTTACAACATTTGAGCTGACTGAGAATGGATTCTCTGAAAAGAATGGGATAATTCAGACCTGATCATACGGCTGCGAATTTGCAGCAGCCAGCGTTGGGTTAATGTGCTGGCCAGCTAGAGTGAAATACTGCCTTGCAAATTAATGGGCTTACTGTGCAAATGTATGTGTACGGCTACAAATCTATTCGCAACCGAGCGAATATGTCCAAAACCATCGTTCACCATTGACTGATTTTTACACTGGGCACAAGTCATCACAGGCTCAGAGAAGCCAGAGACTTACTCAACAGTGTGCTGGAAAAGGGCATTTCCGGCATGGAGCTGCCGTCACACACAGTGCCATGTTTGGAACTGGCCCTAACCAGTTTGATGCCCTAGGCAAGATTTTGGATGGCGCCCCCAAGCACCCCATTCCCAGCACAGCACCCATCACCAAGTAGCACAGTTCAGAGCAGCAGACAGCAACACCCCTCACACAGCAATCCTAATTTTGGTACCCTATGGAAGCAAGAGCATTTGTGCCCCCACTCCCATATTTGAAACAGGAACTGTGCGCACCGAACTCTTGTAGGCCAAAACTGGGCATGTACTTGCTGGGAAGGCATGTGGCCACACAATAGTTTCATCAATTCAAATGATGTCATATACAGCTACATGATTTACATTCTATCATATGATAATGTCTCCTATTCACAATAAGTCACAAGTTAGTGTCCCTTATTCACAGTACTATTCGCAGATAATACCCTTTATTCAAGTTACTCATCACAGTAGTGCCCCTTATTCATGTGACCTCACACCACATCCATTTTTGTTGACATTACCCACACCATATTGCTCATTATTTACATTTCAAAACAGTCCTTATTCACATTGCATCAAGCTATATCTCTCCTTATTCACATTCAACCACACCATATTTATTTATTAACAGGTTTTTATATAGTGCACACCAGGGGCGGGCTGGGCCGGGGGGCAGAGTGCCATATGCCCCCCGGGCCGCTTACCCACCCACTGGCTGCGGGCCGTGCTGTGGCTGGATCAGCTTCTCCAGCCCTCCTGCACTGGCCGCGGCTTACAGAACACGGCCGCGGCTACAGGAAAATGGCCGCCGGCCCCCTGCACTGAGGACATGTTCTCAGTGCAGGAGGCCGGCGGCCATTTTCCTGTAGCCGCGGCCGTGTTCTGGAAGCCGCGGCCAGCGCAGGAGGGCTGGAGAAGCTGATCCAGCCGCAGCACGGCCCGCAGCTAGCGAGTGGGTAAGCGCTCTCCCCCCCCCCCTCCCTCACCCCAGCATATGTGTTTCTGTCACTGTGGGGGCATATCTGGCACTGTGTGGGGGCATATCTGGCACTGTGTGGGGGCATATCTGGCACTGTGTGGGGGCATATCTGGCACTGTGTGGGGGCATATCTGGCACTGTGTGGGGGCATATGTGTATCTGGCACTGTGGGGGGCATATCTGGCACTGTGGGGGCATATATGTATTTGGCACTGTGGGGGCATATGTGTATCTGGCACAGTGGGGCATATGTGTATTTGGCACTGTGGGGGCATATGTGTATCTGGCACTGTGGGGGCATATGTGTATTTGGCACTGTGGGGGCATATGTGTATCTGGCACTGTGGGGCATATGTGTATTTGGCACTGTGGGGGCATATCTGGCACTGTGGGGGCATATGTGTATCTGGCACTGTGGGGACATATGTGTATCTGGCACTGTGGGGGCATATGTGTCTGGCACTGTGGGGGCATATGTGTATTTGGCACTGTGGGGGCATATGTGTCTCTGGCACTGTGGGGGCATATGTGTCTCTGGCACTGTGGGGGCATATCTGGCACTGTGGGGGCATATGTGTCTTTGGCACTGTGGGGGAATATGTGTCTCTGGCACTGAGGGGGCATATGTGTCTCTGGCACTGTGGGGGCATATGTGTCTCTGGCACTGTGGGGGCATATCTGGCACTGTGGGGGCATATGTGTCTTTGGCACTGTGGGGGAATATGTGTCTCTGGCACTGTGGGGGCATATGTGTCTCTGGCACTGTGGGGGCATATGTGTCTCTGGCACTCTGGGGGCATATCTGGCACTGTGGAGGAATATGCGTATTTGGCACTGTGGCAGAATATCTGGCACTGTGGCGGCATTTGTGTCTGGCACTGTGGGGGCATATGTGTATTTGGTACTGTGGCGGAATATCTTGCACTGTGGGGGCATATCTGGCACTGTGGACATCACATTGTGCGGTGTAATGGGCATCATGGTATGGGGCGTAATGGACATTACGGTGTGGGGAGCATTGGGTAATTGCCATCACAGTATGGGGTGTAATGGGCATCAAGGTGTGCAGCATAATGTGTAATTAGCATCACAGTGTGCGGTGTATTGAGTAATTAGCATCGCAGTGTTGGGCGTAATGTGTAACTGGCATCATGGTGTTCAGCATAATGTGTAATTGGCATTACGGCATGTGGCTTTATGTGTAATGGGTATTACAAGGTTCGCTAAAATGTGCAATCTGCAGGTACACAATACAATCATGGTACAGGCAACGCCCCTTATGATAGGCCACGCCTCTAATTTTTCGGCGCGCCTACGGCGCGCAAAAGCATTCCTTCCGACGGTGACTTGGCTGATTATGGGCCAGTGCTCTGGACTTGCCCCCTAGGCTAAAAGTTGCCAGCCAGCCCCTGGTGCACACAAATTCCGCAGCACTTTACAGAGCATAGTTTTGAGCAAAAACACATACCGAATTACAGCACAAGACAGTTTGACAAGTACATGGTAAATATGGATAGCTGCAACAGAGGACAGGACACTGAAGCAATCATCAGGGTGGCAGAGGTTTATATATTCTAAGAAAGGCACATAAGGAGAGAGGGCCCTGTTCATGAGAGCTTACATTCTAATGGGGAAGGTTAGACAGACTGGGGTGACACAGAAGGGAAGAAGTAAGCATAAACAGGTTAGGATGAGAGAGATGGTCAGGTTTTATGCAGGAGGGTGGGAAGAGGTCAGCTTAGTCTTTGATATTTTAAGTCTAAAAAAGCACTGAGTCATCCAAGAGTAGACAGCAGAGAGACAGTTGGATTGAAAATAAAGGGAGAGAGATCAGGAAAGGAGCGGCATATTTCAGTATTATCAGCATCGAGGTGAAAGTCGAGTGAGCAAATAAGCTCACCCAGAGAGGACGTATAGAGATAGAGAAGAAGAGGGCCAAGAATAAAATGTTGGGGGACAACTACTCTAAATGGAAGAGCAGGGGAGGTGAAGTCATTAGAGAAAAAAATTCTTTACGATCAGAGCAGTCAAACTGTGGAACTGTCTTCCAGGAGAAGTGGTGTCGGCAGATACAATAAATACGTTCAAAATAAGGTTGGATAATCATTTATTGGATAAAAACATCCAAGGGTACTAATAAGAATCATAATCTGTCTTTTACAAGGGATAAGCTATTAAAACATAGGTTGAACTCGATGGACGCAAGTCTTCATTCAGCCTTATCTACTATGTAACTATGTACAGTTTCAAAAAAGACAGTGCAAATACAAGCATAAAGAGTGATATTCAAAGTTTTAGCAGTTGTAGAGATGGTGATATTGCAGATGAATAGGCAGATAAAGCAGCCAAGAGTAGTATGTTGTGAGTATGAAGTGAGCTCACTCAAAGCAGTCCCTTGGTTTTCTGAGTTTTTGTTGTTTTCTTTCTGTCGTTTTGATACCAAGTTGGTTGTCAGTTTCTGTCCAGTTTAAGTCCAGGCTAAGTCCAGGCTTGAGCTATGTAACTGTTTTCTCCCTACTTAAAATACTTCCTACTTTAAAATCTGACAAATATCAATAGTCAGCTTTCAATGGTCAGCCAGGCTGTGGTCAGCCTGGTATCCTCCACAAATACTAAAAGCTGTTTCTAAGTTAATTATTATAGAATGTGACGGCAGATAAGAACCACTTGGCCCATCTAGTCTGCCCCTTTTTTTAAACATGTTACCTCAAACCATAGTTGATCCTTATTTTTTTGTAAGGATATCAATATGCTTATCCCAAGCATGTTTAAATTGTACTACTGTATTTGCGTCTACCACCTCTGATGGTAGGCTATTCCACTTATCTACTACTCTTTCTGTGAAAAAATTCTTCCTCACATTTCCCCTGAATCTTCCTCCCTCTAGTTTCAGTGCATGTCCTCGTGTTCTGTTGCTCCTCTTCCTGTGAAGAATGTCTCCCACCTGTACCTTGTTAAAACCCTTGATATATTTGAAAGTTTCTATCATGTCCCCCCTTTCCCTTCTTTGCTCTAAAGTAAACATATTAAGATCTTTTAGTCTTTCCTGGTACGTTTTGTGATGTAGGCCATGCACCATTTTAGTTGCTCTTCTTTGTACAGTCTCTAATGTATTTATATCCTTCTGGAGATATGGCCTCCAGAACTGAACACAATAACTCTAGGTGAGGTCGTACCAATGACCTATACAGTGGCATTATTACTTCTTTCTTTCTACTGCTGATACCTCTCCCTATGCAACCAAGCATCTGACTTGCCTTCTTCATTGCTTTGTTACATTGCCCACCTGCTTTTAAGTCCCCTGAAATAGTGACACCTAGATCCCTCTCTTCCTCAGTAGTTTCCATTATAGTGCCATTTATACTATATTGAGTCTTTGGATTTCTGAGACCCAAGTGCATGATTTTGCATTTTTTAGCATTAAACTGTAGTTGCCATTCTCTTGACCATTTCTCTAATCTACCTAGATCCTCAATCATTTGTTTTACCCCTCCTGGTGTGTCTACCCTGTTGCATACCTTTGTGTCATCTGCAAAAAGGCACATTTTACCCTCAATTCCATTTGCAATATCACCAATAAAGATATTAAAAAGCACCGGTCCAAGTACAGATCCCTGGGGTACTCCACTTGTAACCTTTCCCTCCTTTGACTGTACTCCGTTTACTACAACTCTCTTTTTTTCTGTCCTGCAACCACGCTCTTATCCACTTAACTATCTTAGAATCCAATCCCAAGCTTTCAAGTTTATTTAACAGTCTGCGATATAGGACAGTGTCAAAAGCTTTACTAAAGTCAAGATAAGCTACATCTACAGCCCCACCTTGATCTATTACTTTAGTCACCCAGTCAAAAAAGTCAATAAGATTTGTTTGACATGATCTTCCCCCCCAGTAAACCCATGCTGTTTTGGATCCTGTAAATTGCTGGTTTTGAGATATTCCACAACTCTTTGTTTTAAGAGTGTTTCCATCAATTTCCCTACTACTGATGTAAGGCTCACTGGTCGATAGTTGCTTACCTCTTCCTTGCTTCCACTTTTGTGCAGTGGGACTACATTCACTGTTTTCCAGTCCTCTGGGATTACTCCAGTCCTCTAGTGACTGGTTGAATAATTCTGTTATTGGTTTTACCAGCTCCCCTTTAAGCTCTTTTAGTATCCTTGGATGTATCCCATCTGGCCCTATTGATTTATCCACTTTCAGTTTTGAGAGTTCTGTGAGGACTTTCTCCTCTGTAAATGTACTTGTCTCTCCCTCATTTTTCTGTCTATACTTGCAACTTAACTGTGGCCCCTTCCCCTCTCTTTCAGCAGTGAATACTGAGCAGAAATAATTATTAATATTATCTGCTATTACATTGTCCCCCTCAAGAAAACTTCCACTCTCTGTCTTCAGTCTAATTATTCCACTTTTTGTTTTTCTCCTTACACCTATATACCTAAAAAAAGTTTTCCCTCCTTTACCCACTGACTGGGCCATTTTCTCTTCAGCCTGTGCTTTTGCACATCTGATTACCTTCTTAGCCTCCTTCTGTCTAACAAGATACACCTCTTTGTCCTCATTCTTCTGCGTCTGCTTAAATTTCTTAAAGGCCAACTTTTTTGCTTTCAAAATACTTGCTACTTCTTTTGCAAACCACAATGGCTTGCACAATGTGTTTTTCCTAACTCTTTTGACACAAAGTTATGTTGCTTTTAGAATTGCACTTTTAAATTTTTCCCACTTATCCTGCACTCCTTCCAAGTTCTTCCACTCTGCCAAAGAATCCCTTACAGAGTTTCCCATCTCTACAAAATCAGCCTTCCTAAAATCTAACACCTTTGTTTATGTGTGCGATGAGTCAGTCTCTGTCTTTATTTTGAACCATACTGCTTGATGGTCACTGGATCCCAGATTTTCACCCACATTTATGTCAGATATTCTGTCACCATTTGTAAGTATTAAGTCTAATATTGCGTCCTTACGAGTGGGCTCCCTCACCAATTGCTGGAGGGATGCTCCTTGCAAGGAATTCAGCATGCCCCTACTTCTGGTGGAACTTGCAACAGGCAGCTCCCAGTTTACATCAGGTAGATTAAAGTCTCCCATGATTATCACCTCTCCTTTTAATGCCATTTTATTGATGTCCTGCAATAGGCTCTTGTCTAGTACCTCTTCCTGACCTGGTGGTCTGTAGATCACCCCTATACGAAGAATCGCCTTCTCCCCTGTTTCTATGGTCACCCAAAGGGCCTCCGTTTTTTCTTCAATACTTTGTGTTAAGGTAGTCTTTATATTATTTTTCACATATATTGCAACCCCTCCTCCAATTTTTCCCATTCTATCTTTCCTAAATAAAGTATATCCTGGTATAGCTATGTCCCAGTCATGATTTTCATTGCACCATGTCTCTGTAATAGCCACAATATCCAGTTCATCCCTTGTCATTATTGCAATTAGTTCTGGGATTTTATTTCCTAAGCTCCTAGCATTTGCACACATAGCTCTTAAAGTTGTGTTTGTGCTTCTCCTGCTGCTAGCTATGTTCATCTTAATAACATTACTGTACATCACACCGCATCACTTCTTAATCACATTACACCAAAACATACTGCTCTTTCTTAACATTACACCCCACCGTATCACTTCACCACTCAGTAGTGATCTTTATGCACATTATACCACACAGTTATCACACTTATAGTACTGTGCATATAATGCACTGTACACAAATGCCCCACATTAGTAATGCTAGTATCTGTTTTAAATATTTGAAATACTTACTTTGCTTGTTGGTGGATTGCTCTCTGAATCACTGACTAAGCTTTAGTCACTTTGTGGGGTGGGGGTGGGAGGTTTGGCACCCCCCCATGGAAGCAAGAAGACATGGGGTGAGGAGCTGTTGCTGGTCATGCGCACTGTAAATATGCAAATATACCTTTTTCAATTTAAAATTCACACACAAACCTTTCACTTAATGTTAATAAAATAAGCAAATACACCTCTGTCCCTTAATATGCACAAACACCTATTGCACGTTAAAAAATGAACACACACCTCTATCACGCAATATGCACATACATATGACTCTATAACTTAATACGCATGCACACATGCCTCTATCACTTTATACGCATACTTCTAACACTTATTACGCTTGCACACATACCTCTATAACTTAATACGCATGCATACATGCCGCTATCACTTTATACGCATACATCTAATATTTATTACACATGCACACATAATTTTATCACTTAATACGCATGCACACATACCTCTTTCACTTTATACGCATACTTCTAACACTTAGTACGCATGCACACATACCTCTATCACTTAATATGCATGCACACATGCCTCTATCACTTTATACGCATACTTCTAACATTTATTATGCTTGCACACATACCTCTATCACTTTATACGCATTCTAACACTTAGTACGTATGCACACATACCTCTATCACTTAATGTGCATGCACACATGCCTCTATCACTTTATACGCATACTTCTAACTAGAGATGAGCGGGTCCGGACCCCCGAGATCCGACAGATCCGAATATCGGGGATCCGGGTCAGATCCGAGTCGGCTCGGGAGTTCCCGCAAATTTCCGGACCAATAACGAGCCCGAACGTCATCATCGCGCTGTCGGATTCTCGCGGGAGCGGGATCTTATAAAAGACGCACGCGCGCCCCGCCATCTTCACTTCAATCTTGGAGAGGGAAGAGGGTGGTTGGGAAGCTCCGTGTGCCCTGTGCTGTGCTCCGTGCCATGTGCTCCGTACCATGTGCTCCGTGACCTGCCTTGTGCCCTCACTGCCCTGTGCTGTGCTCCGTGACCTGCCCTGTGCTCTGACTGCCCTGTGCTGTGCTCCGTGACCTGCCCTGTGCTTTGCTGTACTCTGTGACCTGCTCCGTGACCTGTGCTGTGCTGTACTCCGACCGTGACCTGTCCTGTGCCCTCACTGCCCTGTGTTGTAGACTTGAGCCATTTAACTAAGGGCTGCAGTGCTCCCAAGCAGGGGCGGCAGTGTCCACTGTCCAGGGGCTCTCTTGTGGCCCGTGACCTGCCCTGTCCCCTCACTGCCCTGTGCTGTACTATACTCCGTGACCTGCCCTGTGCTGTGCTGTACTCCGTGACCTGCCCTGTGCTGTACTCAGTGACCTGCCCTGTGCTGTGCTGTACTCAGTGACCTGCCCTGTGCTGTGCTGTACTCAGTGACCTGCCCTGTGCTGTACTCAGTGACCTGCCCTGTGCTGTACTCCGTGACCTGTCCTGTGCTGTGCTGTACTCCGTGACCTGTCCTGTGCTGTGCTCAGTGACCTGCCCTGTGCTGTGCTGTACTCAGTGACCTGCCCTGTGCTGTGCTGTACTCAGTGACCTGCCCTGCCCTGTGCTGTACTCAGTGACCTGCCCTGTGCTGTACTCAGTGACCTGCCCTGTGCTGTGCTGTACTCAGTGACCTGCCCTGTGCTGTGCTGTACTCAGTGACCTGCCCTGTGCTGTGCTGTACTCAGTGACCTGCCCTGTGCTGTGTTGTACTCCGTGACCTGTGCTGTGCTGTACTCAGTGACCTGCCCTGTGCTGTGCTGTACTCCGTGACCTGTCCTGTGCTGTGCTGTACTCCATGACCTGTCCTGTGCCCTCACTGCCCAGTGTTGTAGACTACTTGATTCATTTAACTAACAAGGTGCTGCAGTGCTCCCATGCAGGGGCTGCAGTGCTGCTGAGTAGTACACTGTGTACAGGGGCTGCAGTAATACAAGGGGCAGTGTCCAGTGACCAGGGCCAGTGTCACAGGCTGTGTCCAGTGTAAAAAATAAGAAAAATAAATAAAAGTATATTAATCAAAAAAAATTTTTGGAGGATGATGGAGGAAATAGTGGGAGATCTGCAACCTGATAGAACTTCTGAAGCTGCTACCACCAGTCAGATTCATGATGGCAAGGCCGATGGTCAAAGGCCTAGAGTCCATGTAAAATCAAAGCAGAAATCTCATTTTACAATGGTCCATAAAAAAACAATTAAGTCACGTGCGGAGAAAAATATAATTGGCAATATTCCATTCACCACACGCAGTGGGAAGGAAAGGCTACGGCCTTGGCCTTTGTTTCTGACTGATGGTACAGCGTCTCAGAAGAATGATGGTAGCCCTTCCGCTACTACAAAAAAAAGAAGGAAAGTTTTTAAGACAAAGGCGAGTTCACAAATGTCACAAATCCCAGAGGAGAGTCTAAGTGTGTCCGCGGCTGCCATATGTGAGCCGGACCTTTCAAATACTGTTTGTGAAGAGGAGGTTCCTTCCACCATTTGCATGCCCTCTGCAAGTGTGTGCAAGAGCATCCCCAGTCAAGAATTTGACCCGGTTATTGAGGATGCTTTTGAGGAATTGGATGAGGATGTGGATTCTGTTGGTGAAGCTGGCACACAGAGGGATGCGGATGATGACGATGTTGAGGATGATGTTGTTTGTTTTAAGGCACCGACGGAGACAGTTGTTGTCCGGGGTGTGGAAAAGCCCATTTTCATGCCAGGGCAAAAGACCAAAAAATCTACATCGTATGTATGGAATTATTTCTACCCAAATCCGGAGAACAACTGTCAAGCCGTGTGTAGCGTTTGTAAAACTATTGTAAGCAGAGGTAAGGACGTGCAACACCTTGGGACCTCATCACTGTTACGACATTTGCAGCACATCCATAATAAGTTTTTTTCAAAAGAAACTGCCAACAAACATGTCGCAGCCAGCCCACCGTCACCGTCCTGCTCCCCTTTCTCTGTTGCATCCAAGGGCCTGCAATCTCCTCAAACACCTGCATCATCCACATCCTCAGAGATTATGGGATTGGGAAGTAGTCCTGCACCCAATGTCATGATCCTGACTGAATCCTCTCCTATCCTGGATTCCTCAGAAGCATCCTTAACAGCTACACCTGTTGCTTCTGCTGCTGCTGCTGCTGGTGCTGCTGCTTCCAGGAAGGGGACCAGGAATGCTAGTCCTGATCACTTATCCAAGAAGCAACTGACTGTAAAACAATCCTTTGCAAGGGGGATGAAGTATTCCAGCAGTCACCCTGTTGCAAAGCATATTACAGACGCCATAACAACTATGTTGGTATTAGACGTGCGTCCAGTATCAGCAATTAATTCTGTGGGTTTTACCCAGTTGCTAGAGATCCTGTGTCCCCGTTACCAAATACCATCAAGGTTCCACTTCTCCAGGAAGGCAATACCCAGAATGTACACGGACATTAAACAAAGCGTTGTTACTGTCCTTAAAAATGCTGCTGTACCCACTGTCCACTTAACCACGGATATGTGGACAAGCGGAACAGGGCAAACAAAAGACTACATGTCTGTGACTGCTCACTGGGTGGATGTATTGCCTTCAGCAACTGCAGCACCAACAGCAGCAGCAGCAACATCATTTCCAATTGTTAATCAGAGGCAGGCTACTCTGTGTATCACCGGTTTCAATAAAAGGCACACAGCGGAAAACCTCCTAGAAAAACTACGGGAAGTCATTGCGCAATGGCTTACCCCACTTGGACTCTCCTCGGGATTTGTGGTATCCGACAATGCCACCAATATTGTGAGTGCATTACATGTGGGCAAATTCCAACATGTCCCATGTTTTGCTCACACATTAAATTTGGTGGTGCAACATTTCTTGAGAAAGGACAGGGGTGTTCAAGAGATGTTGTCGGTTGTTAGGAAAATTTGTAGACATTTTCGCCATTCTGCAAGTGCGTGCAGGAGATTGCAAGACTTGCAAGAAAAGCTAAAATTGCCCTGCCATCAGCTGAAGCAAGAGGTGGTCACGAGGTGGAATTCCACCCTCTATATGCTTCAGCGGATGGAGGAGCAGCAAAAGGCCATCCAAAGCTACACCTCGACCTATGACATAGGGAGAGGAACGGGAATGCACCTGAGCCAAGCTCAGTGGAGAATAATTTCCGTGGTGTGCAAGATCCTGCAGCCCTTTGAGGCTGCTACACGCGAAGTTAGTTCTGACACTGCCAGCTTGAGCCAGGTCATTCCCTTGATAGGTCTTTTGCAGAAGCAGTTGGAGAAATTGAAGGAGGAGTTGAAGCACACTGATTCTGCTAGATATGTTGGGCTAGTGGATCACGCCATTAGTTCCCTTTGCAACGATCCAAGGGTCGCGGATGTCTTACAATCAGATCTTTACATTTTGGGGACAATGCTGGATCCTAGGTTTAAGTCTTACATCGTGTCTTTGTTACCAATGGGAACAAATCTGCAGAGGTGCAAAGACCTCTTGGTCCAAAAATTGTCAGCTGATCGGATCGTGGCAGGCGCACAACTTCTCCTTCAATTTCTACCACAGGGGTTGCGAGGAAAAAGCTAAATTTTCCTAAAAGACCGACTGCTATTCAGTCCGGAAATCTATTTGACATCTGGTCCGGACTGAAGGAGCTTCCTAGCATCATGGACACGTCGACTGCCACAGACTATGATGCTATCACCGTTGAAAAAATGGTGGATGACTACTTTGCTGATAGCATCAATATAGGTATGTCAGACTGTCCATTCCATTACTGGCAGGAAAAAAAGGCAATGTGGCATCCTTTGCACAAACTGGCTTTGCTTTATTTAAGTTGTCCACCCTCCAGTGTCTATTCTGAGAGAGTCTTCAGCGCAGCTGGGAACCTTGTTAGCGATCGGCGTAGGAGGTTACTTCCACAAAACGTGGAGAAGATGCTCTTCATAAAAATGAATTTCAAATTCCACGAACTGGACCTCCTTCGCCAACACTTACGTCCTCCTACTGCACACAGTCCTCCTGTATTGGTTGATTCCAGCGACGACGAATTAATTGTGTGTCAAGAAGAGGATGAGGCTGAGGAATCTGATGCTGAGGATGACCTCTTGTAAAGCCAGTTTGTGCAATGCCCATTGCCTTTTATTTTTCGTGGGGGCCCAAACAAACCAATCATTTCAGCCACAGTTGACAGTCCCTCCCGCTGCAGTCCCTGTCGCTGAAATGATTGGTTTGTTAAACTGTGCATGTCCTGTATTCAACATAAGGGTGGGTGGGAGGGCCCAAGGACAATGTCATCTTGCACCTCTTTCTGCGTCGTTTTGTGGGCTCTTTGGAGCGTCATTAATTTTAAAATCTTTGATGGATGAATGGTGGGGAGATGGGTGATTTATCTCGCCACCTCATCTATTATAGATTCAATGATGTCATCGGGGACATCCATGAACTCACCCTAACTATTATTATCGTACTTCTTTTTGGATGGGATGTCCCGGATGGATGGCTGGGTCGGAGGGACCCAGCAAATGTTTTTCTTCTTCTTTTTTTCATCTTTTGTTGGCTCTAGCCAGCCATACCAAACAAATTAACCTTAGCGGTAAATTGGGTGACAGATGTCGCAGACTCATTGACCTCACAAACACCACAGTCTAGGGTGGACTAGATCTCCAAACCTGGGGTCCTAGAGAGGTGGAGGAATTTGTTCATCTGCCACCAACTACCCCCCTCCCCTCCACCAATTAGGTGATAAATGAAGAGGCGACTGGAAATGTTCCCAGAGTTCACCGATCAGTTTATTATAGCAATTGATAATTAATTAATCACTAATCAGAAAATCAGGCCAGATAGGGGTCTTATTAGATTTGTCAGAGTATTAATAAAGCAACAATCAATAAGCAACAACCCTCCTCCCCTCCACCAATTAGATCATAAATGAAGAGGCGACTGGAAATGTTCCCAGAGTTCACCGATCAGTTTATTATAGCAATTGATAATTAATTAATCACTAATCAGAAAATCAGGTCAGATAGGGGTCTTATTAGATTTTAAACTGATACAAACAGATACTAACTCGAGATGAGCGGGTCCTGATACCCGAGATCCGACAGATCAGAATAACGGGGATCCGATAACGAGCCCACACGTCATAATCGCGCTGTCGGATTCTAGCGGGATCTTATAAAAGACGCACGCGCGCCCCGCCATCTTCACTCTTGGAGAGGGAAGAGGGTGGTTGGGAAGCTCCGTGTGCCCTGTGCTGTGCTCCGTGCCATGTGCTCCCTGCTGTGCTGTGCTCCGTGACCTGCCATGTGCCCTCACTGCCCTGTGCTGTGCTCCGTGACCTGCCCTGTGCCCTCACTGCCCTGTGCTGTGCTCCGTGACCTGTCCTGTGCCCTCACTGCCCTGTGTTGTAGACTCAAGTCATTTAACTAACTAGGTGCTGCAGTGCTCCCACGCAGGGGCTGCAGTGACCACTGTCCAGGGGCTCACTTATTTACTGCAAGCAGAGGCGGATTAATCTTTTGAGGATGTAATACATAAATAACAAACTTTTGCAGCACTAAACATCACTATCTAATAGTAGGATCATTGTGACCAATGCAAAAAAAACCACATCTTGCACTACAGTAAGCGATGACAAGCGATTCATACCTTACAAACAGTTCTCAATAACTTAAGTGATTTTACTGTAATGGGAGCTCCCTCCCAATAGTCTGAGTATTAGAAAAGGAACAACTTTATTAATAAGCAACAACCCCCCTCCCCTCCACCAATTAGGTGATAAATGAAGAGGCGACTGGAAATGTTCCCAGAGTTCACCAATCAGTTTATTATATTATCAATTAATAATTAATCAGAAAATCAGGCCAGACAGGGGTCTTATTAGATTTTAAAGTGATACAAACAGATACTAAATATATCTTTTACATATTCTCGCCTTTTATTTTTTTGACTTGAATTGACAAGCGCTTTGCTTTCCTTTTGTGGTGAGTCTTTCGTAGGACTCTTGTACAGAATTTTTTGCAGGACTCTTTTTTACAGGACTTTGGTCGATACGTTGGAAAGCAGTTGGTGATTTTGCACTTAATCGACGTTTCACCCTGGTTTCCTCACTTTTCTTTTCGGAAGACTTTTCTGAAGACTTCATCACCTTTTGCTTTTTGGGCGTGGAGTAAGTTGTACTCTCTGCAGAGGTTCCATTGCAGATCCTTTTCCTGGGAGACTGATCATTTGGTAGATTTTTCTGTTGCATTTCTGTACTATGGCTTGGTCATTTTTCTTTCTGTTTTGTACAATCGGACATGTAAATGTCAGGCTGGGTGGTAGGGCCCTACCTCGTCTTTTGGTGCCTTTTGGCTCTTTGGAGCAGAGACATCCGTGGTATTCGCCATTCCTCTAATTATCATATATATTTATTGGATGGGATGTCCTGGATGTCGGGCTGGGTGGGAGGGCCCCAGCCAATCTTTTTCTACCTCGTCTTTTGGTGTCTTTTGGCTCTTCGGAGCAAGAGTAAATATTTGGCCATCTGATGGATGAATGGTGGGGAGATGGGTGATTCGCTCTCCATCATCATCCATTATGGATGACAATATGTCCTCAGAGACATCCGTGGTCTTCGCCATTCCTCTAATTATTATATATATATTTATTGGGTGGGGGGGCCACAGCCAATCTTTTTCTTCCTCGTCTTTTTGCGTCTTTTTTGGCTCTTCGGAGCAAGAAAGACTTTTTGGGCATCTGATGGATGAATGGTGGGGAGATGGGTGATTCGCTCTCCACCTCATCCATAATGGATGAAAAATTTCCTCAGGCACATCCATGGTCTTATCCATACCTAGACCGAGTTCCTGGCTTTGGGAGGAACACACATGAATTGGTCATATCATTGGGATATGATGGATGGATTGATGGATGGTTGGGTAGAAGAAGGCCCAACAGCTGCTGATGATCAGCGTACTAGACCAAGCGCGTGGCTTCGGGAGGAACACACGTCAAGTGGTGAAGTGGTGGAATGCACGCCTATCCACTCTGATCTAGCTTGATAAGGAGGCAACTGGTAATGCTCCCAGCATCCAGAAACCACTTGACCTCACGCCAGATAGGGGTCTTATTAAATATTAAACTGATACAAACAGATACGAACTTGCAGACACGGTCAATGCTGCACCAAACGCCCACTGCTCCTTGGCTGCACATGCCAAACTGCAGACCAAGCGCGGGGCTTCGGGAGGAACACACGTCAAGTGGTGAAGTGGTGGAATGCACACCTATCCACTCTGATCTAGCTTGATAAGGAGGCAACTGGTAATGCTCCCAGCATCCAGAAACCACTTGACCTCACGCCAGATAGGGGTCTTATTAAATATTAAACTGATACAAACAGATACGAACTTGCAGACACGGTCAATGCTGCACCAAACGCCCACTGCTCCTTGGCTGCACATGCCAAACTGCAGACCAAGCGCGGGGCTTCGGGAGGAACACACGTCAAGTGGTGAAGTGGTGGAATGCACGCCTATCCACTCTGATCTAGCTTGATAAGGAGGCAACTGGTAATGCTCCCAGCATCCAGAAACCACTTGACCTCACGCCAGATAGGGGTCTTATTAAATATTAAAGTGATACAAACAGATACGAACTTGCAGACACGGTCAATGCTGCACCAAACGCCCACTGCTCCTTGGCTGCACATGCCAAACTGCAAAATCAATCCACATTGGGCTCTTGGTACTTGTGTGGAGGTTCTAACAGAGGAGCGCAGCTACAAGGACAATTTAAACTGCCACCCTGTCTGCCCCTGCAGTGCTGCTCTGCTTCCAACATGTACCAGGTTGGAAGTGTAAGGTCCACCTGTATGTGATGCCCACTGCTGTCGCCTAGCCTAGACATCCAGCTACCTCGGGATAACCTTTTGGCCCTACTACACTAAATGAAAATGATTTTGTGAGCTGTGAAGTGATCAAAATTGACTAGAAATGAGTGGAAACTAATGTTATTGAGCTTAATAACACTTTAGGGGCAAAAACAGGTCCGAAATCTATTATTTTAGCAAATTTTAGCAATTTTCCCAAAAGATCCAGATCCAAAACCAAAACCAAAACCCGCAAGGGTGGTTTTGCCAAAACCAATCCAGATCCAAAACACGAAGGGATATCCAGATCCAAAACCAAAACCCGAAAAAGTGCCCGCCGCACATCTCTACTTCTAACATTTATTATGCTTGCACATATACCTCTATCACTTAATACGCATGCATACATGCCGCTATCACTTTATATGCATGCACACACATGCCCCTATCACTATTCCCCACTCCCCTCCAAGTGCATGCCACTCCTGCTGCTTCTGGTCCCTCTGCTTTTGACTCATGGCTCAGTGATTTGATAGCGACGGCCAGCCCAACCCATGCTGGGCTGGCCGCAGGCTAGAATTGGATGCCCCAAGGCATTCAAAATGTTCAAGGCACTTTCCTAGCTTGCCTTGCCTATACCTAGGGCTGGCTCTGGGCTTATTTATAATGGGTACAGTGTGCATGGTTAATACAGGCCCCAGGGGGGCCGACTCTGCTCATACTGCACCCGTTTTTTTGTTACTTAGGGCGGTATTCAATGAGCCTGATTCGCCATGTTTTTATGGCGAATTTGTGCTGTTTGGCGAATTTCTGACTAAAACGGTGAATCACCCTATTCAATGACCACATGGCGAATACATTTCAAGGTTTTTTTCACCATGATTCACCGAGTAGCAATCGCAATCTTTTTATGGTGAAGTGGAATGTGAACTTTTAAAATAAAGTGTTTTGTTTTTTACATTTGGTGTCAAAAAATCAGGAATTTTATTCTGAGGAGGGGCATGCTATTTTTATTCATGTGCTGTAAGCACATGAATATATATTTAATAAAAAAATATATATATATATTTTTTTTTACACAGCAGCCAGCAGGGGGCGCCGGAGCCGAGCCGCTCATTACATATTCATATATTCACTGCACCCGATCGTTACGATCGTGTGTAGTGAATATACTCTCCCCTGCTGGCACCCCCGGGGGGCAGCCTGTGCTGCCTGGCACCCGGGGAGCCCACCTACCCCCCACAAAGTTCTGGGGCAGGCAGAGAGACTACCATCTCTCTGCCTGGCACCGTCCTCAGGCTCCCTGCGGCAATCGCCGCAGGAGCTCATATTCGCCAGTCAGGGGCAGCGAGCCCCTGACACGTTGAATACCGGAGCCCGCCGGCTCCGGAACGTGGCGAATGTGCAGTGAATCCTAAAAAGGATTCGCTGCACCTCGCAGGTATTCTCATTGAATACCTCCCTTAATCGCAATTTGTAAATTATTATGTGTATCCATTCTGTTTCAATGCAAATGCATTTTCATTTACAGGAAGCAAGTTTGAAGGGGAGAAAACATGGCATTTTGTGGGTATGTTTGTCAAACGCAGGAGTGCTAAGTGTTTTTTTGTGTGGATGTCTGACATCAGCAATGACCACTTCCAGCCTTTTGTTTTAACAGAAGAGGCTGTTACTGGTGCAGATGGAAAGTACTTTCCGATGTTCTGATTTTTGTGAATGGATCTGGTTTTGCGATCCATTCTCAATTTCTGCAATGGTCGTTTTTTTCTATCTTTGAGCGTGGCAACTATTTGATCACAGCAACAGTTCTTTTTCAGCTTAGTGATGATGATGATGATGAATTAGGCCCTTAATTCATTGCTAGAGTTACTTTTAAGGAATTTTAGTAGGAGAACTTGGTCAAAAGCAGTTGCAGGACCAGGAGCAGTATTAGCCGGTCTCGGTTTGCTTTTTGCAGCATTGAGAACTTAGAATCTCTAGTAAAACGTGTACAGCATTGTTTATACACTAAATGAGGTCTGTTTGCCTGTGAATTGGGTAAGCATTACTATTCCTGAGATTCCCAAAATCAGGCCCCAGGCACCCAACACTAACTGTCCATGTTCCATGCTTATGCTCAGGTGAATTAATACCTCCTCATATTAATTATACTATCTGTGCACAATTATGGATATGCAATGAGGACCCCACATTGGCTGTTCTGCATTCAAAGAAGCCTTACAGGGATTAACAGGTTATGGGTGAGAACCAGATAAAATGTTCACGTCCATAGGCAAACTGGCCATCGTACATGTTCATGAAAACAGTGACATGCTGTTGTGCCAGTGACACAGAGGAGGGGAAAATACTTGGACTTCTTCTTCTTGGAGAGGTGGTAATATTAAATATCATCTGCATTTTTCTTAGTATCATCCTAAATATGCTGCTGATATTGAGTACCTTTGATAAATGGTGCCCCTAGTTAAAGAACTATACTCAGGTATAACTGGAAAAGGCAATATTTAAGTATAAGTTGAGAAGAAGACAAATGATTTTGTGGGGATGATAAATCTTTTCAATCTTTCACTAGGCACAGGGAACACCACTGTATGCATTTGTATATCTCTCCTAGTAATCAATTTATCTCTTGCATAACAGAATCTTGTTTTTGCTTTTTAGTACATAAGGAACTTCTCAATTTCCTAAACTCCTCCCACTGGTCAGTGCAATCTTTGGAGGTCCGGTTGTTGGTAACTAGGCCTGCAAATCCATACAGATCAAACTTCATACATACCTTGCCCATTAGAACATGTGCACAAGGTAAACATTTGACATTACAAAAGAGTATTGCTCTGTGCTTGTTCACCTTTATTATTTATAATCTACTGTAGCTTTATTATAGTATATTTAACACAATAAAATGATACAGTGTCAGTGCAATTTTATTCATAACATTGGTGTATGTACACATGTGCTATGAATTATGGTATTTGCCCCAACTATGACTAAACTGTTGACTATAAATTCAATAAAACATTTTCCCAATGTATGGTATGCACTGTAGATCCTGTTATCATAATATACTAATTAGGTTGCATGATAGCATGCGGTTTGTATTTAACCTTCTTTGTCATGATGTGAGATTTACTCTTTCATGGTTTGCTTATAATATTTATCTTGAATAAATGAAAGAATGACATATTACTGTGTAAATGTAAGAGAACTTACATTTAGTTTCCTCAGTGAACCTTTTATGTACTAATCTTTATCCAACCTTCTTATGCAACTCTCTGAGAATGACTATTATGACTAAATACATTTTCTTTAGCTGGTATTGATTACATCAATATTTATACGTTTCTGAGATGTTATTTTTTTGGTTCAACTGAACAAAACTGTTATTTCAGGAATATCTGTTTCAATTTATCTTCCATGTTACTGAAATATTGTTTTTCATATTGTTCTCTGATGCCTATCTTCTTGGAAAAATATTTAGAAATAGAATGGTCAGGAAAGTAAAATCTATTACGATACTACTAGTTAGTTTTCTTGAACTTTCTTTTTATTGCACTTCTATGATATCACATAACCTTTAAGTATAATGATTGACTTTTTGGTCATTTCTTCCAAATGTCATCCATTTTGAGCCAATGAACACAGTTTAGATTGTACTGTACTGCATGTAACACTTATGGGCACGGGAATTGGATATTACAGCATTTTAAGTATCTACTACTTTAATTTTATTATACACTAGCGACCCGCCCCGGCTTTGCACAGGAAGCACTAATTACCTATAGCCAGATGACTGGTGGATGGATGGGGGCGGTCATGTGACAAAGTTTTAGCAGATATCTATAGGTACAGTGCCGATGATCCATCTGGTTCCATTGCACAACTTTGGTGCATCTAAGTTGCGTATAAGCATCACCGGTGATTCAACCTTCAATGTTGATATGTGCAGCGGCATTCCGGGTGGTTCCAATGAATTCAAAAATTCAATCGGATAATTGAAGGCTTGTTCTTTGTCCATTACTGTGTTGATCGATTTGTATTTGACTGTTTTGCCAGGCAGTTTTAATGAAATTTGCTCATTGAGCTTGTTGACATCATAATTTTTTGGTGCCAAAATTGCACATTCGCACAGCCAATCCGGATTTTTGTAGCTGATTGCTAGGTTTGGGAATACGTTGTCGACAACAACATGAATATTCAGTTGCATTTGATAGAAGTTCAGCGGGAACTAAATCTCATTCATGGTGCAATCAATTAATCCCCCCCCCCCAAAAAAAAAAATAAAGTCTGTTGATCCGATTGCTACCAAACTTCACAGGATCACTCTCTATGCTAATCTGAAGATTGCTTGAAATTTTCATCAAAAACAGTCTGGCCGTTTTGGAGTCTTGGGTCTTTTTATACCCTAGCCTACACCTTCCAGACTGACAGGCAAATTACACTTCTTGATTTACAGTATGGTAGTTAGTCCCTCACAACTGCTCTGTTTGATCAGCCACATGCCTTCAGCTGCACTGAAGTCAATAAAGCAGCTAAGACACATTTTTTTATCCTCCTAATGCAATACTTCCAAGCACTCCTGGTTTCTCTGTAAGCACCAGTGGTGCTCTTATTGCCTCCTATTATCACAGTATGTAGCATTAACAATAAGGAAAAGGTCCTGCTATTGAAAGCTTACATTTGAGAGATCTTGTGGCAATTGACCTTTTTTCTACTAAAATATAGTATATTTTAGTTTCATATACAGTACAATATCACAGTTCTTTTGAAAGAAATTTTGTAAAAACCTCCTTCATGCCTTGAAAACTAGCATCAGCTCTGCCTGCTGATTGTATTACCCTACCTCAGATCAGAAATGTAGGAAATACAGATTTCACAAACTTTGGGAGTTGGGGCACTCCAGCTCGTTCAGGCTCGGGTATTCGGGCACATTAAGGGGCGTTTGAGTATTTGCGAGTTGGGGCATTCACGTGCCAAGGTGTTCAGGTGGTCAGATATTTGGATGTTGGGGCACTTGGGCGCATTTGGGCACTCAGATATTTGGATGTTCGGGTGAGTTCGTATGTGTAGGCATTCAGGTATTTGGAAGTTGGGGTGCTTGGGTGCATTTGGGCATTGGGGCATGTTCGGATATTTGGGAGTTGGGGAGCTTAGGCACGTTCAGGCGTGTTCAGGTGTTTGGGTGTTCATGTGCTTTCGGGCACATGGGTGCGTGGGTATTGGGGTCAGGGCTGTCGAGAGGGGGGGGAGCAGGTACTAATTACCTGGGCCCAGGCTTGCTGGAGGGGCCCGGCGGGGGCCCTGGTAAAACCCCCTCCATTCCTCCCGGGCAGAAGCACACACCTACTGACAGCGTGAGAGCTCATGCTGAGCCTGCTGTCAGCACAGCACATGCTGTAGGTTTGCTGCTGCTGCTGAGGGGGGTTACAATAACACTCCCCCTCGACTTTAGTGTGTTTTATCACCCCCTAAACATTTTGGGGGCGTGGCCCAACCACGGGATGTGAGCACGCCTCACGTGATTAGGCCACACTTACAAAATTTTACCGGGGCCCAGCATACCTCTCGGCTGCCCTGATTGGGGTGCTTGGGTATTTGGGAGTTGGGATGCTCAGGCGCTTTCAGCCTCTCAGTTTTTCTGACATGCATTAAAACACATGGGCGCTAGGGTATTCGAGAACTCATGTATTTGGGAGTTGGGGTGCTTAGATGCATTCAGGCGCTCAGGTGTTCTGGCGTGTTTGGACGCTCAGGTATTCGGGTGTATTCAGGTATTTTGGAGTTGGGTGCGTTCTGGTGCTCAGATGTTTGGGTGCATTCAAGTGAATGGGTGCTAGATTTTCTGGCTCCCAGGTGATCAGTGGGAGAGACAGTGGTGGGGGGTGCCGGAGTGCAGTCAACAGAGTGAGTAACATGCATGTGGGGAAGCGATGACGGTCCACACCTACATGTCAGTGGCATACCACGAAGGGGTTAAATTTTTTTGGAAATCTTAAGATAAATATTAAGATCACAGATCTTTCTAGTGTGCAGAAGCCCAGAGAGGGGACACTGCAGAGCACTTCAGGGCACTGAATGGTCTAGTCATTAGGACCAGCTGCCTACTCTTCTGAGGCAGAGGGAGAATACCCCAAAAATCGTGAGTATCCCCTAGCTTCTGGTACAGTAACCAAGTATGATGTGAACACTTCACTGGGACATAACTTTCTCATAAGCTATATCCTTTCCCTGCTCCATAAAGTTGATAAATCCTTGTGATAACGTTGAATATTACAATGTGATATATATATATATATATATATATATATAATCACATTACAAATGCGTTTGGAGCACTGATGTAATGGGCTGCCTCTCCTCTGGCCTTGCGGAATGCCGGACAAACCCAGTGGTTTTCTTAAAGGGAAAGTTAGTTACAAGGCAAAGCCATGCCTTGTACAGTAAATGACTGCCATTTTAAAAACTCCTTCGGCTGGAATCCCATAGAGCCACCAGACTCACACAACCCATTACATTTGGCCTCATTTGTGAATTGTAATCATGTTCCCTTATGCAGAATATCCAGTTCTTAGTGGCATTTGCAAAGGCACAAACACAGCCACTAGCACCAGTAATCTGCTTTTGATTGTGAATGCACTGCAGTCACAGGTGCTTTCTTTGTTGCTAAGGTATATACTATGCATTTGTGTGTTGGTAGGATGCATTGTTTTGTTTTATTTATAAAAAAAATTAAAAAGGGAAGTCATTTCTACTGTATTAGGAAGTTTCTTTGTTACATTTTGTAGTCTTACAGCAAGTGTAAACAAAATAAATGGTTGAAAGCATATACTGTATGTGACATACCATAGACCTAAACCAGGCACATATGCTACCAAAAATAGGCTCAGTATATGGGTATAAATACGTTATAAATACTCCATTTTGTGGAATAGATGATGCCCATTTTGCACCAAACTCAGCACAAGGCCCAGTGTATGTGAAAGGAGTATGCATCCACTTGTGGTGCAGATGGCATGAGGTTCACGTGTCCCAACTTCCTTGTCCTGATGTGAGATTTGTTTTTTGTGGTCCAGTGAAAACATTAATCTCTTGAAATAACAGAAAGACTGCCAGATTACTGTGTAAATATAGAACGCATATATTTAATTTTCTCCTTTGAGCTTAATATTTGCTAAACTTTATCCAACCTTTTTATACGTAATTCTCTCTGAGAATAAATATCACACTTCCATTTTAGGACAGAGTATTTATTCTTCAGCAGATATTGGTCAGAACGATGTTTCATAACTTTTTTTTTTACATTTTTTTTATCAGTTCTAACTGAACAAAACTTATTTCAGGTACATCTGTTACAATTTATATTCTATCTTTCTGAAGCATTGTTTTTAATGCTTGCCTCTCATGCTTATCTTGCCAAAAAATATTTCTAAACAGAATTGTTGGGAACTTGATAACCAACACTTTTTTTTTTGTTGGGGGGGGGGGGGGGGGGGGAATTTACTAAAATGTGTATTCTACTTCACATACTGTATGATGTTGCTATGAGCAAACATACTGAATCTACTTCTACTTATTTATTTAACACCCTCTAGAAGATAGTAGAAAGGATCTGATTGGTTGCCCATAGCAACATCACATGTGAAGTGGAATACACATCTTAGTAAATTTTCCCCTTTGTCTTTTAACTGCAGTTCAAAATATACTTCAAGGGACAGATTTAACCCCTTGAGTGATGGGTTTTGCTGGGGCAGGACAAACCTACCAGGGCAGGTTTGTCCTGCCCCAGCAAAACCCACCACAGAAAGTTGGAAGTCCCCCTCACCTCCGCTCCGGCATTAGTACGCCAGAGCTTCCCTGCTGCCGCTGTCCCCGATGCCTAAGCCGTCTGTCACATTCAGCAGTGACGTCAGCGGCAGACTGGGGGATGTTTGCAGCGGCTGGGGAGGACTCGGGTGCCTGAGCGCCCGAATCTCCCCAAGCCACGCCGACCATACCCGAGCCTGCCGCCAAAGTCACTGTAAAATGAGTGATGGCTGGTGGGTGGGTCAGGAGAGCCCCGGCGTACTGATCAGTTCGCCGGAGCAAAGGTGACTGGAAGGGTTGGGAGGAGGGGGGGCTCTAGAGGTGCACAACTGGACACTACTGGCGCGCACAACCTGCCCGCAGAGAACCATCCGAGGGGACCACAAAAGGAGGATAATTTGGGAATCATTATTTTGATATAGTCATAAGTTAAATTACCACTGCAGAGTGCCTCTTTTTCTCCAGTATGTTGGTATCCACAGCACAAGGTACCCACACTATTAGGCAGAATCAAATATGGAGTTGAGATCAGAAACTTATAACCACCCAAATGTTTGATTTAGTGTGATTGTCGCCAGCCGATGAAGGATGTGTAGTTAGCACGTAACAACAGTAAGCCACTTACTAGATTCACTCCCTGGTGCAATGATTGAGCACTCAGATCCCCATACACACAGCATACTTGGTAGGAAAATATTTCCAGCAGCTCTGCCCTGCATGTAATGACCGCTGGCCAAACTGTGGGGTAGGTGGGTTTACGTACAACTGGAAACCCATCTCCTGACTGCCTATGGAGAGGATTACTGTATGGTGAGATGCATTTAGCTGTTGCTCCCTGAACCAGAGAGGAGCTTGTGAAGAGGAACAAAACAGAACAAACTCTAGGGGGGGAATTTACCAAGATGGGAATAAGACTTCACGTGAGATGTTGCTATGGGCAACCAATCAGAATTTACTTCTCATTTATTTAGCACCCTCTAGAAGATAGTAGACATGATGTGATTGTTTGCCCTTGGGAACATCACATGTGAAGTCTTATTTCCATCTTAGTAAATGTCCCCCTAGGTCAGTGATTTTCAACCTTTTTCAGGTCACGGCACACTGGACCAGACTTTAAAATTGCCAAGGCACACCAACAGTTTTAAATCAAATAACTAAAGGGGGGCAGGTATGCATAATTATTATACACACCTGCCCCCCCTTAGTTATTACAGTGTAATAACTAAGAGGGGCAGATGTGTGTAATAACTAAGGGGGGGGGGCAGGTGTGTGTAATAACTAAGGGGGGGCAGGTGTGTGTAATAACTAAGGGGGGGGCAGGTGTGTGTAATAACTAAGGGGGGGCAGGTGTGTGTAATAACTAAGGGGGGGCAGGTGTGTGTAATAACTAAGGGGGGGCAGGTGTGTGTAATAATAAGGGGGGGGGCATTTGTGTGTAATAATTACACACACCTGCCCCCCCCCCCCCCCCTTAGTTATTACACACACCTGCCCGTCCAGGGCCGGTGCAAGAAGGTTTGGCACCCTAGGCAAAACATCAAATACTGCGCCCCCCCCCCCCTTACTTTCCCCAACACACATGTCCCCCAGCCCTGCACTTTCCCCAACACACATGTCCCCCCAGCCCTGCCCTTTCCCCAACACACATGTCCCCCCAGCCCTGCCCTTTCCCCAACACACATGTCCCCCCAGCCCTGCCCTTCCCCCAACACACATGTCCCCCAGCCCTGCGCTTTCCCCAACACACATGTCCCCCAGCCCTGCGCTTTCCTCAACACACATGTCCCCCCAGCCCTGCGCTTTCCCCAACACACATGTTCCCCCAGCCCTGCGCTTTCTCCAGCATGTCCCCCAGCCCTGCGCTTTCCCCAACACACATGTCCCCCCAGCCCTGCACTTTCCCCAACACACATGTCCCCCCAGCCCTGCACTTTCCCCAACACACATGTCCCCCCAGCCCTGCACTTTCCCCAACACACATGTCCCCCAGCCCTGCGCTTTCCCCAACACACATGTCCCCCCAGCCCTGCGCTTTCCCCAGCATGTCCCCCCAGCCCTGCGCTTTCCCCAACACACATGTCCCCCAGCCCTGCGCCTTCCCCAACACACATGTCCCCCAGCCCTGCGCTTTCCCCAACACACATGTCCCCCAGCCCTGCACTTTCCCCAACACACATGTCCCCCCAGCCCTGCACTTTCCCCAACACACATGTCCCCCCAGCCCTGCACTTTCCCCAACACACATGTCCCCCCAGCCCTGCACTTTCCCCAACACACATGTCCCCCAGCCCTGCGCTTTCCCCAACACACATGTCCCCCCAGCCCTGCACTTTCCCCAACACACATGTCCCCCAGCCCTGCACCTTCCCCAACACACATGTCCCCCAGCCCTGCACTTTTCCCAACACACATGTCCCCCCAGCCCTGCGCTTTCTCCAACACACATGTCCCCCCAGCCCTGCACCTTCCCCAACACACATGTCCCCCAGCCCTGCGCTTTCCCCAACACACATGTCCCCCAGCCCTGCACTTTCCCCAACACACATGTCCCCCCAGCCCTGCGCTTTCCCCAACACACATGTCCCCCAGCCCTGCGCTTTCCCCAACGCACATGTCCCCCAGCCCTGCACTTTCCCCAACACACATGTCCCCCAGCCCTGCGCTTTCCCCAGCATGTCCCCCAGCCCTGCACTTTCCCCAACACACATGTCCCCCAGCCCACTACTCTCCCCAACACACATGTCCCCCCCAGCCCTGCACTTTCCCCAACACACATGTCCCCCAGCCCTGCACTTTCCCCAACACACATGTCCCCCAGCCCTGCACTTTCCCCAGCATGTCCCCCAGCCCTGCACTTTCCCCAACACACATGTCAAACCAACCCTGCACCCAGACACCTTCCTCATATGCATACAGTTACCTTTTTTGTATGTCTGGCATGGTCTCTAGGAGATTGTGCTGGAGGGGGGCGGAGCTACAAGACGATCTCTGTGTGAAGAGCAGCAGCAGCAGGAAGCACTGAAGCAGAACTTCAGATCAGATTGAAGAGCAGGGACACAGACACAAGCATCACGACTGCTGGCTGCTGCTGGAAGCTGAGCCCAGCAATTTCCTGCAGTACCTGCACCCTTCCTGGCCGGGGTAACAGCATTTGAATGTGCTGGGGGAAGTGCTAGGCTCTCCTAGGACCCGATAAGTCCACTAAAATACTTAATTTTTATGATGACAGTATAGGGGCGCCCTCTAGTGGCCAGCGCCCTAGGCAGCTGCCTAAGGCTGCCTAGTGGTAGCTCCGGCCCTGTGCCCGTCCTTTATTATTGCCCAGCACCAGCGCCCGTTGGATGTACATGTAACATCCAAAATAATGACCCTACCTCCTGGAGAATTATACAGTGCGCGAAGTGCGCACTTCACGTGATGGCTCCGGTGGCGTGGCGGCGTTCTGCGCACAGGCACGTCCCGGCGTCATCTACAGGGGTCACACAGACATCGCCGAGGACGGAGGATGCTGTCTGATTTGACGAGCGCCAAGGAGAGAGGAGGAACCTGGTGAGTCGCCGTGACCCACTGTAGCGCGGCACACCTGAGGGCTTGCCGCGGCACACTGGTTGAAAAACACTGCCCTAGGTGTTGAAAGAAGTCAAGGTAAATCAACATGTATTTAACAGTTCAGCTGCAGTTTCAGTAAACCTCAGAAAATTTTTAAACAATTCAGGAACTACACAAACAGAAACTGCACACCAATCCCTCTGCCCCCCAGTGATTGTGGGATTTTTAGCAATATTGTGTTTATCCATTTTATTACATTGTTGCATCCTCAGAGTACACTAGTGGCAACATTGTTTCTGTTCCGGATTAGGTAGGTATCAAATTTTTATCTCTGCAGCCAATGTGGTAACTATCGAAGGTACATCATTGGCCTCCAGAGACACTCTCCCCCTTCCCACCAGAGACACTCTTTCTCTGTGCGCTGCAGACGCTCTCCCCCTGCACGCCAGAGACATTCTCCCCTTGCGTGCCGGAGACACTCTTCCCTGGCCTCCTAAGACACAGCGGCAGCGCTCCCGCTTATGTGCCAGAGACGTTCCTCCTGCACCCATTTTTCCCTCTCCAGCAGATGGAGCATGCTCCTGGCCTGGACCCCAGCAGCTGTAGGCAGTCTGCAGACCAGCTCCTTATCCAACGGCAGCCACAGGGCAGAGCAGCAGGTACGGTACCTGTTCGGAGGGAGGAGCAGTGGCGTAACTAGATACATTTGGGCCCCATAGCAAAAGTTTTTAAGGGTCCCTATTTATCACCTAATGCTGAAAAATGTATACAGCATATGATACTTTGACAGGCAAAGTGGGCCCCTTTCAGCTCTGGGCCCCATAGCAGCTGCACCCCCTGCACCTATGGTAGTTATGCCCTTGGGGAGGAGGGTGTGTGTGTGTCAGTGTGACCCTATATCCTGTACAGTGTTTGTTTGTTTGTGTGTGTGTGTGTGTGTCAGTGTGCCCCTAGACACTGTACAATGTGTGTGTGTGTGTCAGTGTGTCCATATACACTGTACAGTGTGTGTGTGTGTGTGTGTGTATGTCAGTGTACCCCATACCCTGTACACTGTGTGAGTGTGCATGTGTGTGTGTATTTCAGTGTGCCCCTATACCATGTACAGTGTGTGTTTGTGTGTGTGTGTATGTCAGTGTGCGCCTATACCCTGTACACTGTGTGAGTGTGCATGTGTGTGTGTATTTCAGTGTGCCCCTATACCATGTACAGTGTGTGTTTGTGTGTGTGTATGTCAGTGTACCCCTAGACCCTATACAGTGTGTGTATGTCAGTGTGCTCCTGTACCCTGTACAGTGTGTGTGTGTTTCAGTGTGCCCCTATCCCGTGTTCTGTGTGTGTGTGTGTGCATGTCAGTGTGCACCTAGATCATGTACAGTATATGTGTGTGTAGGTCAGTGTGCCCCTATCCTGTGTATTGTGTGTGTGTGTGTGTGTGTGTCAGTGTGCCCCTAGATCCTGTACAGTATATTTGTGTGTATGTCAGTGTGCAACCTATCCTGTGTATTGTGTGTGTGTGTGTGTGTGTGTGTGTGTGTGTGTCAGTGTGCCCCTAGACCCTGTACAGTAAATGTTTGGAGGGGGTTGACCAAAAAATGTTGTGCCTAGGGGCAGCCTCAACCCTAAATCTAGCCCTGGATAAACGGGGAGAGAAGGTTGCGAAATACAGGTGGAGGATGAGGCAGAGAGACACAGGGGCTGGTGTGATGCTGAAAGACGCAGGAGATGGGGTGAGGCTGAGAGACACAGGGGAGATAAGAAGATGAGTGGAGTGGAAAAACACAACAAAAATGAGGCTGTAGACATAGGGGGAAATTTAATAACATGGCCAATCAGCGTTCCGAACGAGTATGAATGGGATTGCCAGCAATCGGTTGAAAATATGGCCTGAAAACTTGGCAAATTTACAAAGCTTCCGAGTTCTCAGGATTCAAATTTCCGGTACTTGTTTCCTAGCACGGCGCCCATCTTGTTGATTGTATGCCTTAAGTTTAAGGCACTTAAGGCATACAATCAATGCGATGGACCCGATTTTGTGTCAATCACCAGCTAATTTGCCAGTGAAAGACAAAATTGGGTTGATCGCGTCCGCGACCGACGCGATCAACCCGATTTTCCCATAGGGAACAATGTTAAATTGTTTTGGTTGGCATGCGATGCGATCGACCCGATTTTTCCGACCCGATGGATACAATCAAAATCTGTGGCGCCGTGCTACGAAACAAGTACCAAATTTTCTGATGATTTTTAAAGCCTTAGGAGTCCACCAAGGGCAGCCCGCAGTCTGCATGGCCGCCCACCCCCTGCACCCCTGCAGGCACGTGAATGGATGATTTGCATAATCATCCATTTGTAGCCTTGGGTGCAGGGGAGAAATCATTCGATAGTCAGCAACCATTGAATGATTTCTTCTGCACTCACAGATCTGAGACACCTCTATGGTGTCTTTGATCTGTCGGCTCCATGTGCGAGGACAGGGCGGGCAGCTGACATCTGCTGATGTCAGCTGCACACCCCCCGTCTCAGCATCACCAGCCAATTTGCATGGGAATGCCCAGCATTCTCATTGGAATGCCCATGAAACACTGGGCATTCATTCCCATATGCAAATTGCCCGGCCCCCCATCTGGTCTTCTGTGTGTGAGCACTGTGGGCATTCCCATGGCTACAGGATGTCAGCCACTCGCCCCGTCTTCGTCCCAGTGGCCATAAATAAAAGTATGATTCCAATTACTTTTATTTGTGAAGGCAGAAGAAATAATTTGATGGCCAGCTGTTTTCGTTACACATCCCCTCACATGTTAAAGAGGGTAAACTTCGGTGGTGGTGGGTGGGTACTCGGACAAGTGGAGGGCTTACTTATTCCTTGGAGAGTGGAAAGCCTGTAATGTGGTAGATTGGCTGGTGCTGGGTGGAAAATGGAGCAGGCAGAGCAGGGCCGGGTGCTAGGGTGTTTGGCGCCCTCCTGCGAAATATAAATTTGCACCTTCACATACTTTCGGCACAGGCAACAAAAAAAGAGCTTGATCTTACAAGAAGTATGCCCACACAATAGTAACCACATTTCATATTACACCACACTGTAGCACAATCTTATTCACAATACACCACATGGTAATCTATCTTATTCACAGTATGACACACAGTATTACCCCTTTTTCATGTTAAGCTACACAGTAATACCTCTTATACACAATGCCCGCAGCAGTAGGGCCGCTTACTTTAAGATGTGTGGGCCCCTCTGGAGGGAGAGTGAGCAATGAGGTGGGGGTTCTGAGCACATGTGCACACAGGAGCATACCAAGTCAGAGCCAAGAACCACAATCCGCCACTGTAGCTCAGTTAAACAGCCAACCAGCATGTAGGGGAAGAAAGTCAAACGTGGGCTGAGGAGGAATCGGTCAGGGCAGTTGGGACAATGTGTGGCCTGGTCAAGTTTGGAGCAGATGTGGACAGCAGGTCGCGTATAACTTTAGTCATGCCTCCTCCTATTGTGCAGTATATGTACCCCCCCCCACACACACACACACATACACACATACTGGAAGAGTATGAACATTACTCTAGGATACCAGTTTCTAACACTCCATAGTTATACTGCTACAATCACTGAGTTGTAGCCAGCATCATGGCGGTCAGGATGTCAGTATTCTATATACCGACACTGGCATCCCAACAACTTGAAAAATAATTAGGATACCTACCCTGGAATACCATACCAACAGTGGGCATCCTGATTAGTAAGTAGGGCAGGGCGCACTAGCAGGCAGCCAGGGAAGGGAGGGTTAGGTTTAGGCACTAGTGGAGGCACTGTGGGGTTAGCCTCTGTGGTAAAGGGGAGGATAGGCTTAGGCTGTAGGGAGGGGGGATTAGGTTTAGATACTTAGAAGGGTGTTAGGCTATTGAGTGGTGGTTGCTAGGTTTAGGTGGCGGGTTATGGGGGTTAGGGATAGGCACTAGCAGGGAGGGTTACACTTCTACAAGGGGGTTAGGGTAAGAGGGGTCAGGATTCTCCGTATCGGGATTCTGGGGACGGTCTTTTGGTCGCCGCCATTGCCGCCTCCGGGATATTGAATGTATTCTTAATCACCTATACTATTTGGATTATCATATATCACCATGTGCAGACATGGTACACATGGGACTGCTCTGCCTGGGTGCACCTCATCTCCTTGCTGGTATACACAGCACAGTGCCATCCTGCAGGGGCAGTTGGCTGGAGCGGGCAGGCTGGTGGCAGTGTACCTGGCACAACCAGGCTAGGGATGCAGCCTATCACCAGGGGATGGTTATGCACAGTATGGCAATTCAGAAATGTATAAATATTTAGCTTTTGATGCCAATGTTTTGGGATGAAGTACCCCGTCTTTTTAGTTTATTAAGTATTCCCGTAAATAGATGCTGTGCCCATGTACATTAAATCTATTCATGTGGCAACAATTGGAACAGGACACTGTGGCTCCTGGGTGTGATAGCACCAGACAAGCCACTTAGCAGGGCAATGCGATTAAAATATATATTACCCAATTGGGGTGTGGCACCTAAAATTCATAAATAATGTCCATTTTGGCCATCCATAATGAGAATTGCATCAGCCAATCAGATGGTCTAATTTCCAAACTAATTTGCATAAGGAATTTATTTGCTCTCCATAACTTACTCCAGGATTCAGAAGAAGAAGAAAATACGAAGATGATGAAAAGATGGTAGAGGAAATTATTTTTTGAATGAAACATTTTGTGAGGTAAGTGTACTTTTAAATGATGTACAAAACACATTTGTGAATCTAGATAAGGATCCTACTCCTTTAAGAAATCTGAAATGATTCTGTGTTCCTATAAATTTAGAAATAGTAATAGTATAAATACTCAATAATAAACTTTATTATTTCTCTATAGATACATATGTGAGAAACCTAAAAAAGATAGTTTTTTCTTTTAGCACAACCATGAACGTGATTATTACTGTGTACATTTAAAGGAATATATAAAATACTCATACCATATAGGCTTCTTCTTTCTGAATGTGCCTTCCCTGCATGTGCTGTTATGTTTATCTAAACCTGAAATTTAATAAGTATTAAGTAATTACAAACATGTGAGAAAGTAGATGAATATTGGGCACATACGATAAAGATGGATATCCTCGCATCCAGCAATAGCAATAGCGGTACTTATGTAATATCTGGACTCCCGTTTTTCTTATGAGACCGCGTCCCCACCCGGGGCTCGCTGCGCTCGCCACGCTTCGGGCACGGTGGCTTGCTGCGCTCGCCACACTATATAAAATCAACTCCATGCGTAGTTGGATAGTAGGGGTATGAAAAAATGGGGTGCATTTAACATGGGAGTCCAGATAATACATAAGTACCGAAATAGCAATAAAAATGGGTCTATATATATAAAAATGAAATAATATTCTAATAAACATACTGGAATTAAATGTCCAACATGAAATAAAAAGACAATTTTCTCTTTAAGGTAATACATATATTAGGAATAGTCCATCCAGTATCAGCCCCATATATTTCTTACTTTTCACAAGGACCTCTATCTCCTGCAGGGAAGGTGAGCATACTGAGGGAATAGGGCCTTGATCTCTATTTATAGGAGGTGAGGCGATGAGGGATTACATCACTTCCCGTATGATACCATTGGTCCATTTTTTAGAATGTTATATTAGTGTTCTATGTGTCTTCTAATAATAATCTCTAAGTATAGTATATTATATAGTTAAACACTAATGGATCTAATAATATAAATTATATTGGCCAAAAATATGTTAATAAACAGTGATAATTGAGGGGCTACCCATAAACCAACGGGTTTACCCACATTGCCCGGTTTTCTGTAGCTGTTTATGTTATAGTGCCGCACCGGGTCGAATTATCCTAAACTTTAACTTACTATTTTACATGGGTTGGTGGAGTACTCAGCAGAGCTCTGATTGCCGCTGAAGATCTTCTGATCGCGGCCAGAGTTTCTGTAGCATCTGTGCTGGGATCTAAATCGGGACCGCTACTTCCGGCTTGTATTCCACGCTCGCTTGGAAGTGCATTCCAACTAGTCGCCATTTTGGGGGGTATCCCTGATGTTGTTGATATATATATATATATATATGGGTTGTGGTGGTACTAGCGCTGCTCCTCCCCCATTTTCTGGAGTCAAAAAATGTCCTCAGATATACACTGTCCAGTGTTTAGATCAATGATACGCTCCCCCTATCTTGTTCCAGGGTGGCAGCACCTTCTCCTATGGGTTCCTGTTTCTTGGAACCCTGTATGTAAAATCGGTAAAAAAAGAGTGAGAAGGGCGCCTCCTAGTGTAGTATTATAGATTCTAGTTTCCCTTCACCACAGGTAAAGAAACACAGGCACCCCAATGTCAAAAGGTGTACCGTAATCAGTGACCTTTCACCACTTTTTATGAGCGAATTCCCAGTTATTCCCACAGGGTACTTTCTCGCCTTCTCCAAATTCTTTTTTCCTCTAATATTCTTCTCCCAGGTGACTCACACACCGTGATCCCAATGCATAGATAATGGGAAGGAGAGAGATAGAGAAGCAGACTAGTGTAATATAGTTAACACTTTTAATAGTCACCGCAAATGACACAATAAAAACTTGTACAATAAAAAAGAAATATAAGGCTTATCTGATGCTGCTTTACACAATCATCCTCTCATGGTCTGGAACTGTGTCCCCTCAACGCGTTTCATCCCTTTAGGACTTCCTCAGGAGTGGGTATAGGTTAGCTCCATACCCTCTATTTATAGCAAGGGGACTGATACAGGAACAGGAAGTTAGTTGGAAAAAAAAGGGTGGGAAATTAGGCTGATTATTGAATCAGTCCCCTTGCTATTATCTATGCATTGGGATCACGGTGTGAGTCACCTGGGAGAAGAATATTAGAGGAAAAAGTGAATTTGGAGAAGGCGAGAAAGTACCCTGTGGGAATAACTGGGAATTCGCTCATAAAAAGTGGTGGAAGGCCACTGATTACGGTACACCTTTTGACATTGGGGTGCCTGTGTTTCTTTACCTGTGGTGAAGGGAAACTAGAACCTATAATACTACACTAGGAGGCGCCCTTCTCACTTTTTTTTTACATATATATATATATATATATATATATATGTATTATTATTTATTATCAGTTTCCTATAGAGCGTACACAAATTCTGCAGCGCTTTACAGAGTATAGTTGAACATTCACATCAGTCACTGCCCCAGAGGACATTACAATCTATATTTCCTACCACATTTACACGCACACATAGACATTGATTTTTGTTGGAACCCAATTGACCTACCAGTACATTTTGGGATTGTGGGAGGAAACCGGAGTACCCAGAGTAAACCCACGCAAACACGGGGAGAATATACAAACTCCGCACATTTAGGGCCATGGTGGGTATTGAACCCATGACCTCAGCGCTGTGAGGCAATAATGCTAACCATTACAACGTCCGTGATGCCCATGTGTATGTATTGAACTTTATTTATTGTATGCATTTATTTATGTCTAAAGTATCCAATAAAAAACAATGTATACATATATTAGTATATATATGCCGTCTGGTGTAAAGGTACAATAACCCCCCCACCCCCCAACTCAACCCCCCACACACACACACACACACACACACACCCTCACCTCCAGACACTCACCTGACTTCTGAAAGGTAGGAGAGGAGGGTCCAGTTTTTGTGGCTGATCCCATTGAAAGGGCAAGCCAGCGTTACTTAATATCATTGTCAAACTGCTCTGCCCAGGGGACCAAAGCGGCCGGGAGTGTAGTCAGAAAGTGCCTCCTGGCCGCAAATGTATGCTGCCACAGTGTACCTGCAGTCCCAAACGGAGGCACTTTACCACCCTGGCCAAATCTAACTCTTTCTGCACATATTACATTTTCCCCACCTGCAGTGCTTATGGTATTGTCCATCTGCAAATAAAGAGATCATTCTGGTTGGCTCAGTAAACTGCGAGGATAGCAGCTTACCAAGCACCAGAGATGCTGGCCACCAATCATCCAAGCCACCCCCCCCCCCCTCCGTCACAGCAGATTACCCGCATTAAAATGCGAGGGGATGTGTAACGAAAACACATCCCCTTGCATGTCTCCACTGCAGGAGAAATCATTCGATGGTAGCTGACCATCGAATGTTTTCTCCTACCTTCACAAAGTGGAAACTTACTATTATTTATGGTCACCGAGACGAAGACGGGTGGCTGACATCCTGTAGCCATGTGAGCACCCAGCAGTTCTAAGGGGATGCCCATAAAACACTGGGCGTTCCCATAGGCGATCCCCGACCTCGCCACCATCCACCCCCCCCCCCCCACCGGCCCCCCGGCCCACCCTGATGTTTGCAAAGGGGAACTGCACATGCGCATAATAGACGATGCTCATGCGCAGTCCCACAAACATTGGGATGGGGCCAAACTCACAGGAATGCAAGTCAAGAGCAGTGGGCAATCTGAAACATCCAGATGAACTATATTTGCTACACGGCAGCGAGGGAATCTGGTACAATTATATGGCTTTCAGGGCAGCGGGAGACTCTGTATTTAACTGTGAGAATTCCAAAAGATTTGGACGGATAGGCAAGTATGCATTACACACATCCACCCCAAATCCCTCCCCTCAGTTTACAGCAAGCACACACCACTATACTACATTACACACATACGCGTTAACAACCATGAACATTTAAAGTGAAATCATGCCAGAAATTGTGTGTTTACTCATTATGCAGCTTTGACAATGCTCATTGGAGGCTCATCACTAATGCTTATGTGTACTAGTCCTCAATATAAAATAAAGAATACGGTTTTCCATGGACTGCTCATTCATTAGTAATCAACCAACCAACAGGAAGAGTGACATTTTAGTATAGATACTGTACTTGACAAGACTTTAAATTCTCAGTGAGTAATTTATGATGGGCACAGCAAAAGTGAGAGTGCTGAAGAGTAATTCTGCAGCTTGCAGTAAATCTCAGACACACGGAGCATGGATAGTGCTTACAGTTCTGAGTTAATTTTATTCCTTAAGAGGAAAAGCTAAATCTCCCCACAGGGAATTCTCCTTACTGCAAATGCTTATGATGTAAGCCTAGCAAAAATAAAACGATTCCTCTCAGACCATCCACATTTACTATTCGGCGCCTTTAGCAATTGCTAATTCCTTCTATTATCATGCTATTTAAAGGGGTAAATACTTATCAAAGCAACAAAACATTTTTTTTCTATTTTTAATTATATGGTTTAGGTTCATATGCCTGGAAATGTAATGAAACATTTTGAGCAAGCATTCAGAAAGTTGCAATCCAATATCTTAAATATAATGTCTCATTTCAGCAAACTGTTGAATGCTGTACAGTTTATAAGATTTAGAGGCTTTATTGAGCAATGATTGACAGGCTATGGCATTTCAGGGGTGGAGAGTGGGCAGCATCTGGTACCGTTCTACAAAACTGGAGCCTGTCACAACCATTTTAAAGACATAACGGGTCTATGGTCAGCTTGGTTGAATGCAGACTCATTTAACCTGGGTGTCTGGATCCAAAGGCCAGAGTAAGCTTCTGCTTTTGCTGTTCTTAGACTTCCATGCCAATGGTAATTACAGTACTGCAGCTCCAGCGCAGTTCAAAATTCAAATAGGGGAGTCAAACAAACTGCCACTGAGCATCGACTGGTGATGTTTGGCAGTATTTAGGGACAGTGACACATCTGCAGCTTCCAATGACAAGGAATTCCATGAACAGAAAATTTTATACCAAATGGAGCGGATCATGTCGGAGTGTATGCAATTGATGCTGCAAGTTATACCCAATTGCATGATACCATATAGAAAGGCTGGTTTCAAAAACGATTATGCTATATTTCCTGCACTAATTCAAATCCATAAGGCAGATTTGGACACATCATGCATATAAAACCAACACAGTTAATAAAAATGAAGGGCATTCAATTTTAATTTTTTGGGGGGGGTGAATTGGAGTCGCCTTATTCAATCCCCTTGCCAATTATCTGCCTGGTTGAAAAATCTAGCATCAGCAGAAACTGCTTCCACCCATTTTTTGCGGCGGCAGTCAGCTCCAGAGTAATGCAGGTAAATACACAGGTGGTGCCTTCCAATATCTTGGTCTATCCAAGACGAGAAATATGGTGCAGTCGGCGGCACTCAGCCAGTAACAGGAGTCCCACAAGTGGTCTTTGATACCAATGTTTCAATGCTTTATTGGCATTTTCATCAGGGTGCTTAACACCCTTAAAAAGTGCCGCCGACTGCAATATATATATATATATATATATATATATATATATTATTTTTTATAGTCTTCGAAAGTATCAGCAAGTGTCCTTAAATGTAATTTATCTTCGTCACCTCTAATATATAATTGTTCCCTTATTTTTGAGGTATATAACAAGAAGAAGCCTCAAAAAACATATTGAATTGACAACAGGTGGCTATTTCCTGCCAAAATTGTGACCATACTGGTTTTCGGGTACGTAACTTCCGGGAAAAACTAGAGTATTTTTCCAGGGTTTAATTACTATGAATGAATATAGATATCAAGAAAGGACCTGAGCACCCAAGATCTCCACATATAGAAGCCACAACAAAGACTGAGTGCCTCAATGGTGGGAGAACCTATAAGGAATGAATTCCCACTGACTTGAAGCTGCAGGGAAGCACTTCCAGTCATGGACTGCTCACTTCTGGTCATCTAACCAGGACTTCCTTTTAACCCCTTCCCGACATTTGACGTACATTTACGTCATGGCCGGGATGTACTTCCCGACACATGGCATAAATGTACGTCATGACTTTAAACTGTCACTGCGTCTAGAGACGCAGTGACAGAGGGACGATGTCTGCTGTCCCTGACAGCAGACATGTCCCTGCATGCCCAGGGGGGGCTGCGATGCCGCCCCCCCGTCGGCGATCGCTGTGATTGGCTGTTCAGTGTGAACAGCCATTCACAGCGTTTTCCTGTGTTACCAGCGAATCAGACGCTCGGTAACACAGGTGTCAATCACCGCCGGGCGTCAGGGGGCATGAGGGGGTCATCGGTGACGATGACACCTCACCCCACCCTCACCCCACCTGCCCCCAAGGCTGTGATTGGTCCGTGGGACCCACGGACCAATCACAGCCAAGGCGTGACATTTAAACTACCGGTGACTGCGCTGCAGACGCCATTCCGGTCTGGAATAGCGTGCAGAGCGGTCACCGTGCCTATCTGCCGTGATACTGACCTGATCCTTGCTAATACTTACCTGATCCTTGCAAATACCTTACCTGATCACCTGATCACTGCTTGTAGCGTGCTGGACGCTTCCTGGATCTGACTTCTTGGGACTTCCTGCTGCTGCTGCAGTGTGATAGAGAGATAGAGAGATAGAGAGAGAGATAGAGAGAGATAGAGAGATAGTGACAGAGAGAGCTATATTTTGTGTCTGCTACCCCCCCTTTTTGGGGGTGCAGGTTTTTTTTATATAGAAATAACTGTCAGTGCTGCTGCTGCAGTGTCATAGAGTGATAGATAGTGATAGATAGTGATAGATAGTGAGAGATAGAGAGATTTGTGTCTGCTACCCCCCCTTTTTAGGGGTGCAGGTTTTTTTTTTATATATATAACTGTCAGTGCTGCTGCTGCAGTGTCATAGAGTGATAGATAGTGATAGATAGTGAGAGATAGAGAGATAGAGAGAGATAGTGACAGAGAGTGATAGAGAGTGTATATTTTGTGTCTGCTACCCCCCCTTTTTGGGGGTGCAGGTTTTTTTTTATACATATAACTGTCAGTGCTGCTGCTGCAGTGTCCTAGAGTGATAGATAGTGATAGATAGTGATAGATAGTGAGAGATAGAGAGAGATAGTGACAGAGAGTGATAGAGAGTGTATATTTTGTGTCTGCTACCCCCCCTTTTGTGCTGATCAGTATATCTGTGCTGATCAGCAACTTTTTGGGGGCGCAGGGTTTTTTTTTTATATATACCTGTCAGTTGCTGCCAGTTGCACTGTCAGTTGCACCAAAGGTTGTGCACCTGCTGCCCCTCACTGGTAATAAGTGTCGCATCACTGATCACCTTTTTTTTTTTGAGAGTGCTGTGGGGTCTTTTTTTAATTTTTTTTTTACACACACTGTGATTTTGTGGGTGTCCTGTGGCCACTGTGCGCTGATCAGTGACGTACATCACTGATCAGCTTTTTCGGCACAGGGTTGATCTATTTTTTTTTTTTTTTTATCATATTCCTGTTGCCTTTGAGCGCTGTTCAGTGACGGACGTTACTGACCAACATCTGTGCTCAATTTTTGGCGCAGGACCTTTTTTTTTTTTTTTTTACCCCTTCAATTTTTTTTTTTTTATTGGGATCAAATTCCTGTATAAAGTATTTTTTTTTTCTGCACTACATACACACTACACACTACATACCCCCCGGGTTGAAATAAAGTTTGTACCCCCCCCTACACTATACACGTGTTGAAACATTTCACTACCAGTAACACAAAAATAAAAATGGCATCCCAAATGTCATCCCAAATGTCATCCCAGTCATCCAGAAGAATGTATTCAGCGGAGGAGGCATATGCCATGATTGCCTCTGACTCTGACACAGCCAGTGATGCAAGCGGGGAATTTGAAGGATTTGTCTTAAGCTCCTCTTCCTCCTCTGGTGATGAGGGACCCCCTCAAAGACGCCCCCGTAGAGCAGCTGAGACCCCCCCAATAATTGATCTCGTATGGACCCCACCACCAGACAATTTTGAGCCCCAGGTTCCTGAGTTTTTGGCCATGCCAGGAATCCAATTTGATTCCACAGGTCTCAGAGAAATTGACTTTTTCAAATTATTTTTCTCTGATGATTTTATAAATTTAATGGTGGACCAAACTAATTTATATGCCCAGCAGTTTATTGCTCAAAACCCCACGTCATCATTTGCTAGGTGGACCCCTGTAGATGCAGTAGAGATGATGACGTTTTGGGGTCTGGTGTTTCATATGGGCATAGTAAAAAAGCCAGAAATTAGGCAATATTGGAGTACAGATGTTCTGTACAGCACCCCACTTTACCGTATGGCCATGACCCGGACTCGTTTTGAGTTAATCCTTAAATTTTTGCATTACAACGATAATGCACAGTGCCCACCCAGAGATGATCCCACCTTTGACCGGCTATTCAAAGTCAGGCCGGTCATTGATCATTTCAGTGCCAAATTTGCAGAGATGTACATCCCTGAAAAATTTATTTGTATTGACGAGTCCCTTATACATTTTAAAGGAAGGGTTAAATTCCGCCAGTACCTTCCCAGTAAGAGGGCAAGGTATGGCATAAAAATGTATAAGCTGTGTGAAAGCACCTCAGGGTACACCCACAGGTTTAGGGTATATGAAGGGAAGGATTCAAGAATTGAACCGCCAGAATGCCCCCCCTCCCTCGTAGGTGTTAGTGGAAAAATTGTCTGGGATTTAGTGCACCCCTTCCTGGATAAAGGTTATCACCTCTATGTGGATAACTTTTACACCAGCATCCCCCTGTTTAAGGCCCTTGGTTCAAGAGGTACAGCAGCTTGCGGTACTGTGCGCAAGAACCAAAGAGGCCTCCCAAAAACGCACATTGCCCAAGTAATGAGAAGGGGTGAAAGCAGGGGAATATGCACCGAAAATATGTTGTTGGTCAAATATAAGGACAAGAGGGATGTCCTTATACTGACAACAATTCACGGAGACAGTACCCCCTCTGTCCCTGTACGAGGTACCAGTACCCACACCTCCAAACCTAATTGTATCCTGGATTACAATAAGTACATGGGCGGAGTGGATCTTTCAGATCAGGTACTGAAGCCGTACAGTGCCCTGCGGAAAACAAAAATCTGGTACAAGAAGCTGGCCGTGTATATCATCCAGATGGCACTGTATAACGCTTACGTGCTATTCCGTTCTACCGGCCAGAGGGGGACATTTATGAACTTTCAAGAGGAAGTCATAAAGGGCCTAGTATTTGGGAACCAGCAGGCAGAGGGCCCCAGTACTTCTAGTACTGGCCCCCGTATTGTACCAGGGCAGCATTTTCCTGATGAAATCCCCTCCACTGGAAAAAAGGGCATGACACAAAAAAGGTGCAAAGTTTGCTATAAAAAGGGAATAAGAAAGCAAACTATTTTCCAGTGTGACACTTGCACCGACAAACCCGGCCTATGTATAAAGGAGTGTTTTAAAATATACCACACATCTATGGATTATTAGGTTCATAATTTCACCGTGCTTCGGGGGTCTTGCTAATGCCACATAGCACCCACCATTCATTCCACCAGAATCTGAGCCGCAAAATCCAAAAATCACTCCTTCCCTTCTGAGTCCTGCCATGCACCCAACTGGTATTTTTCGGTCACATGTGAGGCATTGCCGTACTCTGGAGAAATTGGGGCACAGATTTTGGGGTGCTTTTTCTCCTTCATACCTTCTGAAAATGAAAAATTTTGAGCCAGAACTGCATTTTTGTGTAAAAAAATGTAATTTTTCATTTTCACTGCCCAGTTGTATCAAAATTGGTGAAACCCCTGGGGGTTTGAAATGTACACTATACCCCTAGATGAATTCCCTGAGGGGTGTAGTTTGCAAAATGGGGTCACTTGTGGGGGGGTTCCACTGTATTGGTGCTTTGGGGGTCTTGCTAATGCGACATAGCACCCACCAACATTCCACCAGAATTTGTGCTGCAAAATCCAAATATCACTCCTTCCCTTCTGAGTCCTGCCACTTTTTGGTCACACATGAGGCATTGCCGTACTCGGGAGAAATTGGGGCACAGATTTTGGGGTGCTTTTTCTCCTTCATACCTTATGAAAATGAAAAATTTTGAGCCAGAACTGCATTTTTGTGTAAAAAAATGTAATTTTTCATTTTCACTGCCCAGTTGTATCAAAATTGGTGAAACCCCTGGGGGTTTGAAATGTACACTATACCCCTAGATGAATTCCCTGAGGGGTGTATTTTGCAAAATGGGGTCACTTGTGGGGGGGTTCCACTGTATTGGTGCTTTGGGGGTCTTGCTAATGCGACATAGCACCCACCAACATTCCACCACCAAAAATCACTCCTTCCCTTCTGAGTCCTGCCATGCACCCAACTGGTATTTTTTGGTCACATATGAGGCATTGCCATACTCGGGAGAAATTGGGGCACAGATTTTGGGGTGCTTTTTCTCCTTCATACCTTCTGAAAATGAAAAATTTTGAGCCAGAACTGCATTTTTGTGTAAAAAAATGTAATTTTTCATTTTTACTGCCCAGTTGTATCAAAATTGGTGAAACCCCTGGGGGTTTGAAATGTACACTATACCCCTAGATGAATTCCCTGAGGGGTGTAGTTTGCAAAATGGGGTCACTTGTGGGGGGGTTCCACTGTATTGGTGCTTGGGGGGTCTTGCTAATGCAACATAGCACCCACCAACATTCCAACAGAATCTGAGCTGCAAAATCCAAAAATCACTCCTTCCTTTCTGAGTCCTGCCATGCACCCAAATGGTATTTTTTGGTCACATGTGAGGCATTGCCGTACTCGGGAGAAATTGGGGCACAGATTTTGGGGTGCTTTGTCTCCTTTATTCCTTGTGAAAATGAAAAATTTTTAGCCAGAACTGCATTTTTGTGTAAAAAATGTAATTTTGCATTTGCACAGCCCAGTTGTATCAAAATTGGTGAAACCCCTGGGGGTTTGAAATGTACACTATACCCCTAGATGAATTCCCTGAGGGGTGTAGTTTGCAAAATGGGGTCACTTGTGGGGGGGTTCCACTGTATTGGTGCTTGGGGGGGTCTTGCTAATGCGACATAGCACCCACCAAAATTCCACCAGAATCTGAGCTGCAAAATCCAAAAATCACTCCTTCCCTTCTGAGTCCTGCCATGCACCCAAATGGTATTTTTTGGTCACATGTGAGGCATTGCCGTACTCGGGAGAAATTGGGGCACAGATTTTGGGGTGCTTTTTCTCCTTCATACCTTATGAAAATGAAAAATTTTGAGCCAGAACTGCATTTTTGTGTAAAAAAATGTAATTTTTCATTTTCATTGCCCAGTTGTATCAAAATTGGTGAAACCCCTGGGGGTTTGAAATGTACACTATACCCCTAGATGAATTCCCTGAGGGGTGTAGTTTGCAAAATGGGGTCACTTGTGGGGGGGTTCCACTGTATTGGTGCTTTGGGGGTCTTGCTAATGCGACATAGCACCCACCAACATTCCACCACCAAAAATCACTCCTTCCCTTCTGAGTCCTGCCATGCACCCAACTGGTATTTTTTGGTCACATATGAGGCATTGCCGTACTCGGGAGAAATTGGGGCACAGATTTTGGGGTGCTTTTTCTCCTTCATACCTTAAGAAAATGAAAAATTTTGAGCCAGAACTGCATTTTTGTGTAAAAAAATTTAATTTTTCATTTTCACTGCCCAGTTGTATCAAAATTGGTGAAACCCCTGGGGGTTTGAAATGTACACTATACCCCTAGATGAATTCCCTGAGGGGTGTAGTTTGCAAAATGGGGTCACTTGTGGGGGGGTTCCACTGTATTGGTGCTTGGGGGGTCTTGCTAATGCAACATAGCACCCACCAACATTCCACCAGAATCTGAGCTGCAAAATCCAAAAATCACTCCTTCCTTTCTGAGTCCTGCCAAGCACCCAAATGGTATTTTTTGGTCACATGTGAGGCATTGCCGTACTCGGGAGAAATTGGGGCACAGATTTTGGGGTGCTTTGTCTCCTTCATTCCTTGTGAAAATGAAAAATTTTGAGCCAGAACTGCATTTTTGTGTAAAAAATGTAATTTTGCATTTGCACAGCCCAGTTGTATCAAAATTGGTGAAACCCCTGGGGGTTTGAAATGTACACTATACCCCTAGATGAATTCCCTGAGGGGTGTAGTTTGCAAAATGGGGTCACTTGTGGGGGGGTTCCACTGTATTGGTGCTTGGGGGGTCTTGCTAATGCGACATAGCACCCACCAAAATTCCACCAGAATCTGAGCTGCAAAATCCAAAAATCACTCCTTCCCTTCTGAGTCCTGCCATGCACCCAAATGGTATTTTTTGGTCACATGTGAGGCATTGCCGTACTCGGGAGAAATTGGGGCACAGATTTTGGGGTGCTTTTTCTCCTTCATACCTTCTGAAAATGAAAAATTTTTAGCCAGAACTGCATTTTTGTGTAAAAAAATGTAATTTTTCATTTTCACTGCCCAGTTGTATCAAAATTGGTGAAACCCCTGGGGGTTTGAAATGTACACTATACCCCTAGATGAATTCCCTGAGGGGTGTAGTTTGCAAAATGGGGTCACTTGTGGGGGGGTTCCACTGTATTGGTGCTTTGGGGGTCTTGCTAATGCGACATAGCACCCACCAACATTCCACCACCAAAAATCACTCCTTCCTTTCTGAGTCCTGCCATGCACCCAAATGGTGTTTTTTGGTCACATATGAGGCATTGCCATACTCGGGAGAAATTGGGGCACAGATTTTGGGGTGCTTTTTCTCCTTCATACCTTATGAAAATGAAAAATTTTGAGCCAGAACTGCATTTTTGTGTAAAAAAATGTAATTTTTCATTTTCACTGCCCAGTTGTATCAAAATTGGTGAAACCCCTGGGGGTTTGAAATGTACACTATACCCCTAGATGAATTCCCTGAGGGGTGTAGTTTGCAAAATGGGGTCACTTGTGGGGGGGTTCCACTGTATTGGTGCTTGGGGGGTCTTGCTATTGCAACATAGCACCCACCAACATTCCACCAGAATCTGAGCTGCAAAATCCAAAAATCACTCCTTCCTTTCTGAGTCCTGCCATGCACCCAAATGGTATTTTTTGGTCACATGTGAGGCATTGCCGTACTCGGGAGAAATTGGGGCACAGATTTTGGGGTGCTTTTTCGGTACTTGTTTCCTAGAACGGCCACAACGATTTAGATCGTTGTGGTCGTAAGATAAAAAATCGGATCGATCGCATCGCATGCGATTTGGTCGCATACGATGCGACCGATCCGATCGACCGATTTTTCACCCGATTTTTTTTTTTTTTCACCTAAATATTTTCAATTGCCCCCACAAATGTTACTAAGTGGGCTAGACCCCACGATAGACGTCAACCCGAAGCGTGGCGAGCGCAGCGAGCCCGCGAGGGGCGGCGGTGCGCGTCCTCCGACCTTTTCATTCCCCTACTATCCACTAGGGCGTGGAGTGAGAATAGAATAGTGTGGCGAGCGCAGCGAGCCACCGAGCCCGAAGCGTGGCGAGCGCAGCGAGCCCCGCGAGGGGACGCGTCTAACTTCACAGGTATACGCGTCCCCTCGCGGGGCTCGCTGCGCTCGCCACGCTTCGGGCTCGGTGGCTCGCTGCGCTCGCCACACTATTATATTCTCGCTCCACGCCCTAGTGGATAGTAGGGGAATGAAAAGGTCGGAGGACGCGCACCGCCGCCCCTCGCGGGCTCGCTGCGCTCGCCACGCTTCGGGTTGACGTCTATCGTGGGGTCATGGCGGGCACATAAAAAATGTGAAATTGGTCATATTGGCCCATTTCACCTTTTTTAACATTTTTCCCTATGTGAGATGGACTTAATCAAGTCCATCTCATCTTGTGCCATTATAATGGCACAAGACCGACAAGATCCTCCCGATTTCAATGTTAAAAGATTTTTTAACATTGAAGTCTATGGAAAAATCGGGTCAATCGGTCGGTCGCATCGCGGCCGATTTTAATTGGTCGCGACCGACCGATTGACCCGATTTCTGTCAATCAAAGGGAAAAAATTGTAAAAAATCGGCCACATCGTGAGGATCGTGTCCCTTAATTAAGAGCCACGATCACTCACGATTGTGGCCGTTCTAGGAAACAAGTACCGTTTTCTCTCCTTCATACCTTCTGAAAATGAAAAATTTTGAGCCAGAACTGCATTTTTGTGTAAAAAATGTAATTTTTCATTTTCACTGCCCAGTTGTACCACAATTGGTGAAACCCCTGGGAGTTTGAAATGTACACTATACCCCTAGATGAATTCCCTGAGGGGTGTAGTTTGCAAAATGGGGTCACTTGTGGGGGGGTTCCTAAATTGTAGCATCTTATGTTGCCTAGAAACCTACATGGTGCCTAAAAAATAATCTCATAAAAAGGAGGCTCCAAAATCAAGTAGGTGCTCCTTCTATTATGAAGCCTGTGGTTTGGTCAACGTGCACACTAGGGCCACATATAGGATATTTATGAAAACAAAAGAATTGGGGGAATCAATTTTTAGTCACATTTCTCTAGTAAAATGTACTGTGTTCCTTAGAAAAATGTATTAAAATTGCAAATCTGCAAAAAAAATGAAATTTTGAAATTTCACCTACACTTTGTTTTAATTCCTGTGAAACACCTAAAGGGTTAACAAACTTCCAAAATGCTGTTTTGAATACTGTGAGGGGTGCAGTTTTTGAAATGGTATCATTTATGGGGGTGTCTCACATACAAGTCCCTCAAAGTCACATCAGAACTGAACTGGTCCCTAAAAAAATCAGTGTTTGAAATTTTCTTGAAAATTTGAGAATTTGCTATTCATATTGTAAGCCTCCTAGTGTCCAAAAAAATTAAAAGGAAGTTGAAATAATGATGGAAATATAAAGTAGACATATGGTCTATGTTAGTTATTAACTATTTTGAGTGGTATGATTATTTGTCTCACAAGCAGAAAATTTAACATTTTGCAAATTGCTAAATTTTCCATTTTTTTCCGACATTTTGGTATTTTTCACAAAAAAACACAGACTGTATCGACGAAAATTTACCACTAACTTGAAGTACAATGTGTCACGAAAAAACAATCTCAAAATCACTGGGATAAGTAAAAGCAAAAAAAAGTTATCCCCACTTAAGTGATACCTGTCAGATTTGAAAAAAAGGGCTCTGTCAGGAACGCAAAAACTGGCTCTGTCAGGAAGGGGTTAAAAAGGGAGCAGCAGGATCCTTGACAAAGTGCTCTAGAATAAATTGCGTTGGCCTTATTCACTGACTACCTATACTCATCACCATCGTGCCTTTTGACACCGCCAATTTTTGGAAGGATTTCACCCATGCTGCACTACTTTGTTTTGGAATAATAAAAAAATGTCTTTGAAATTGATAGAACGCAAACCATTTAGTGCACCTAAAGGGTTGTTGTGCTTTCCTTCTGCCTACTAACTATTAGGCCCTCAAAAATACATATATACAGTAAGTGCTGATGGTACATGCATAATAATGCACGGTAGAACATACACCATAATCCAGTGCAATATAATAATAATGCAAGTGCACAGTCTGGAACCTACTCCCTAAATATGGGATGGGCCCTCAGGCAGTGGGGCTCACCATGGTTTCCCTGGTGGAAGAGAGATAGATCTTGAAGAAAGATAGGAGGAATAATAATATGATTTTTTTTTATAATGATTATTATATCTGTACAGCGCTCTTTGTCCAACAGGACACAAGTTTCTTTAAAGACATCAAAAACAATGCACATAATCCAGACGATTTAAGTAATACAGCATTAAACAAGTCACACAGACATACATATGGGCACATACTGTAGTAAGCATGATGCAGGATCTGAGTAGGCATATGGGGAAATAACTTTCATGGGTTGCGAATTCTACCCGTACAAGGTACCAGAGGAGGCAGCCTTCTTGGAAGGAGAGGACAGAAAATGGGGCGATTGCAGTATCCTAATGCTCAGAGTAGGGTCCCATCCACAAGCATACCAGATAACGCTGTAATGTTGGGCACACTATAAAGGTTACACTGTGAGAAGTGTAAACATTACCAAAATTGCAAGAAAAATAGACCTGCTTCTGGCAGGGGAGTTTTGCAGAACCATGCGCATATCAGTAAGATCTGTGCATGGTTCTGTCTGAAAAGTAAAAAATTAAATTGGCATGGGTCGCATAACCAGCCCCAGGCTTTTTGAGCAATTCTGGTTTGAGAAGACAAGGGGATAACCAGCACCAGGCTCTTGGACTGGTCCTGGTTCCAAAAATATGGGGGACAAAAAATTTAGAGATCCCCCATATTTTGAAACCAGCAATGGGCTCCAACAGCCACAAGGTCAGCCCTGGCTGGTGTCCCTAGGGGAGTGGGGACCCCTCCTTTAAAGGGGTCCCCACCAGGTTTCCCCATCTAGAGCTGAAGTCCTAGGCTATCCCCTGCACCCCTGGACGGTGGGTGACGAGTTGATAAAATTGGGTAAAAATAAGTTAAAATAACATTGGGTTGAGCTGTGGAACTACTTTATAAGTCCAAACAAGCCTCCCCTGCATGCAGGGACTTGGAGAACCACTGCTGTCACCTGCAGCACTCGGCAGCCAATCAGGGAGCGCCACATTAGTAGCACTTCCATGATTAATTGAGCTGCGCTGACATGTCAATCAAGCGGAGTTTACTGTGTATTTAGAACAAGGAGGGATTACCCTTTCTAAATAGGCCTGGGAACGTTGCAGTTTGCTAAACCGCAAAGGTTAATTAGGTCAAACTACACACTTGCTGCTTTAAAAAAAAGGGAGACTTGCACAAAAAACTTTAGTCCACACCCAAATCTGCATATTGACCTATACTTCCATAGATTTGTGCCCATGCACAGTACAGAAAAGCATATTTTACACATACAGTAGAAGCAAAGTACAGTACATAAAACTTTTCATTGGTCCCCTTCAAAAGCATTTTTTTATTTATTCATTTATTTTATTCCACAGTTATATAGTTTGCATGACATGCATGTAATAAGCACACCATGCAGATGTGTCCTCATTCATCTAGCCTTAACATAAAATGCCACAGTATGCATGCTGGGCTTGAGTGAGTCACCAGTCCCCCTGCACCCTCTTATCATTTTAGCCCTGCCCCCACCTCATAGACATGTGAATTGTGACCTTGTCCTCCCCCCAAAGTGCATGCCGTTTCCTGGAGATAAGGGAAAAAAATGATGGTAATTTACTAAGATGGGAGTTCTTTTGAAGCTGTAATGTTAATGTTATCTATTGGGTGAAATGTAATAGGATGAGAGATTCAGAAGTGAGAGATTTGGTAAGAAATCTTTTTAAAGCGGCAATACTTTACACTTCAAATTCAAACTGCTTTTGCATTGTAAATGATTGCACCCAGTGGCAAATGCCAGTGGCGTAGCTACCGTGTGGCAGCCCCCGCAGCCGCTTGGGGGAGCGGGTCTGTGGTGGGCGCCCAGCACAGGATAGCTACCGCCAATTATATCAGAGTCATGTGTCAGCGCCGGCAGCCGTCACTGACATTAGGCTGCCGCAGCGGCAGGTCTCCCCACCTCACTTATGTGCACGCAGCAGCGAGGATTATCCAGCGGCGGACAGCTTGCATTGTAGTGCTATGTGCCGTCGGGGCGGGAAGCGCTGCTGATTAGAAAAGACCATCCAGACGCTGACTGGTTCAATTCTCTAAGCTAATCAGCGTCTGGATGGTCTTTTCAAATCAGCAGCGCTTCCCGCCCCGACGGCACATAGCACTACAATGCCGGCACCCCCTAATGACTGCCCACCCACGTAAAATTAATCCTGCATGTTACCAGCATTGCAGGTGTGGGGCATCATGACATCATGCCGCTACACGGACGGAACCGCTCGCACTCATTTCGCGGCACACAAATATCGGGGCAACAGGGAGAAGGGACTGCTGGCGCCGCACCCTACCCTCAACACAGGGTCCTAAAGCCAGCCAGAGACACCCCACACTGAAAGCCCGGACCCAGCGCTGCTACTACAGTACCGAGCACGAACATGTCAGGCAGTGACTGGCTCTTTATGGCTTAAGTCTCCCTCGCTGCTTTGAACATGCAGCGGCTGCTGTGCTGGGATTTTCTCAGCTGATGGTCTGGTCCCTTGTGCAGGAACAAATTTACTCCATCACTTTGGCCTCCTTTCTGCAAACTGGTGGTGGGTGACAGACTGACCATGTGCTGTATTATTTATTTGGATTTTTTTTTTTTTTTTTGGGGGGGGGGGGGGGGGGGTATTACTATCTGGGTGGGGACTTATCATGTGCTGTATTATATGTGAGAGGGGACCTATGTGCTGTGCTATAATCTCAGTGGAGGGATTTACAGTTGCTGTATTATTATCTGAGGGGTCTATTTGCTGTGTTAGTATCTGTGGGGGGACCTATGTGCTCTGTTATTATCTGGGGGCCTATTTGCTGTGTTACTATCTGTTGGGGGACCTACAATATGTGCTGTATTAAGATCGAGGTGGGGGATTTATGTGCTGTATTATTATCTGGGGGACGCCGAGTTATATGCTATAGTAATTTCTGGGGGGGACCTAGAGTATGTGCTATATTATCTTTGGGGGATGACGTAATATATAGTTCTGCTATCGTAAAGTATTCATTCCTTTTTTCAATGCGTTTGCATTGATGCCCGGTAGGTGGTGATAGACACACCCCTCCAATTGTGCACCCTCGAATAAAATGGGCTGCGCATGCCTATGCAGGGAGGCATGTGGTATGAAGGGACTAGGAGTGACACGAAGGGACCAGGGAGGCATGTGTTGGGAAGGGACCTGGGGACACAGGGAGGCATGTGGTGGGAAGGGACCTGGGGGGACACAGGGAGGCATGTGGTGGGAAGGGAACAGGGGTGACACAGGGAAGCATGTGGTGGGAAGGTAACAGGGGTGACACAAGGAAGCATGTGGAGGGAAGGGACCTGGGGGGACACAGGGAGGCATGTGTTGGGAAGGGACCTGGGGACACAGGGAGGTATGTGGTGGGAAGGGACCAGGGGGGACACAGAGAGGCATGTGGTGGGAAGGGACCTAGGGGGACACAGAGAGGTATGTGGTGGGAAGGGAACAGGGGTGACACAGGGAAGCATGTGGTGGGAAGGGACCTGGGGGGACACAGAGAGGCATGTGGTGGGAAGGGAACAGGGGTGACACAGGGAAGCATGTGATGGGAAGGGACCTGGGGGGACACAGGGAGGCATGTGGTCGGGAAGGACACGGAGAGGCATGTGTATAGGGCATTATTGGGGGGGCGCCTAAAAACATTTTGGCTTGGGGGAGCAAAATTTATAGTTACGCCACTGGCAAATGCAGGATTTTTAGAGGTGGGTTTCCAAATGTAATCCAAAATCTCCAAATCTGTGGTACATTGGAGTAAGTACGGAGTCTGGGGGAGTGGTAAAAGCACTGGAAACTGTATGAAATATAGTATTAATGTTTAACAGTACAGATGGTCTATAGTTCAGGCTGTGTCAAACATTTAAATAAGTGGTCAGGAAAAGGTTAAGCATAATAAATAAATAAATACACAAATATAATAGAAACAGTACTGCACTTTCTCAGCTCACAATCTCCCAATTCATGGTAAGGCTCCTGTCTCTTCCTCCTGGTAGCTGCTCTCTGGTCCAGTGCAGGGTGTTAGGGCTCAGATCCACACATACAGTAAATGTGGTAGAAGAAGCTGGTACACTAGGCATGTGTAGCAGCTCCACTCTGCCCCTTACACTGCATAATGTGGCGGTAGTTCTAATAATAATATAATATAATAATATTGTCATCAATTAAGGCACTTGCCAAGAGGAGGGGGGTTTCCGTGCAACCAGACACCCCACCCTGCGTTTGCCTATGATTGCACCTTTAAAAAACAGGAGATTTCTTACCAAATCTCTCACTTTCTGAATCTCTCATCCTATTGCATGTCACACTTTATCTTCTACAAGATACTAAATAAATAAGAATTAAAATCTGATTGGTTGCTATGGGCAACATCCCATCTTCAATACAACTCCCATCTTAGTAAATGTACCCGACAGTATCTATGCCACATCTAATTACATGACATGCACAGCAGATTGGGCAGACCTTTATGCACTAAAATTCCTCATTTCATGAATACAGTCAATTAGTCATAATTCATTTCTTCACATTTAAATTTCCCATCTTTAATAAATATTCATTTAGAAATCACCAGAGATTAAATGAGACGAAAAAGAAATAGAAAATGCACACTATTTATATAAGAAATAAAAGTTATTTCCACAGGCAATATTTGAACTAAGTTTTAGGCTATATGGTTATTTGTTTCTAGAAGTTTTGTTGTTTAGAGATGAGTGTATGACTCTCTGCTGTGCTGCCCTGTGTGTCTTCACTGCTTGGAGCAATCAGTGGAAGTTGTGAGGTGCTATATTTCACTACACCAATTAAAGTTATGTAGAACACAGAGTTTCAGACATAATCCAATTCTTATTTATTTTGTAAACCTATAGTGATTTAAAGCAAAACATTGCAGATCGCTGTGAGCATGAAAGCATCATTTTTCATCCCATTGGTATAGGGAAATATAATGGATGCTGAATGAAAAGTACTGTTAAAATATAGCTTACTGGAGCAGATCATATTTTAGGTTGCTAGAATTCTTTCTGAAAGTGTTCTTAAGACAGGTTGGTTTTTACTGAAATGTTGAATAAATGTACTATGTAGACAAAAGTGATTGAACACCCCTGTGCACATTGGCGGGTACAAACTACCAGTCCCCTAAATGTCAGCTCCCTATTACATCCACAGCCAGAGCTGCAGTGCATATAAGCAGGCTGCTGCATTTGATTGGGTAGAATTCATTCTCACACCCCCTTTCAGTAACGCATATCTGGCCCGCTGTCTACAGCCATGCCCTTGCAAGTAAAATGGTGTGCTCCTGATAGGTGCCCATTGAGGTCTAAAACTTTTCAGATCAGATGAATGTGTTCAAGTTTCGTGAATGCCAAGAAATGTCTTATACAGTAGTTACACTAAAGCATGGAGATGGTTTTACAGGTTGTTTTACGGATAATTTAGTAACCCAGATGGACTGGCCAACTCAGAGTCAAGATTTTAACTCCCACTGAGATGAATTGGAGCAATTTAAGGTGGAATGGTGAAACATACCACCTGCTGTTTTTCAGGAATTTATGGACAGTGTGCCAGGAAGGGTGCCTGCAGTAATCACTGCACATGGTGGACATACAAATTACTGATGTCAATAAAATCTTGTTGATATATTTGTTGCCAGTGTCCAATGCTTGGGACACTGCATCCCAAATATACCATCTTTGGGATGGTATCAGAACTCCGATGGTCGCGATCCTATTAGATCCCGATAATTATTTAAAGCCTACCCCTAACCATAATACTAACCCATCCCTCTCACAGCCTAACCTTAACCATACCCTCCCGCATCCTAACCTTTACCATGCACCCCCCCCCCCCTGCAGCCTAACCTTCTCCCTGGTGTCTAACCTTAACATCAGCATGGATGGTGTAACAGTTAGCATTACTGCCTCATAGTGCTGAGGTCATGGGTTTGATTCCCAACATAGCCCTAATTGTGCGGAGTGTATATTCTCCCCGTGCTTGCGTGGGTTTACTCCTCCCACAATCCAAAAATATGCTGGCAGGTTGATTGGCTCCCAACAAAAATGAACCCTAGAATGAATGTATCTGTGTGTATATGTGGTTGGGAATATAGATTGTGAGCTCCACTGGGGCAGGGACTGATGTGAACGTTAAAATACTCTCTGCAAAGTGCTGCGGAATATGTGTACGCTTTTTTTTTTAACCCCTTCCCGACATTGCCTTTTATGTTAATTTTTTTTTTTTTTCCTCCTTGCGTTCAAATAAGCGTAACTTTTTTAATTTTCCGGCTATATAGACACATGAGGGCTTTTTTTTTGCGGGACAAGTTGTACTTTGTAATGGTACCATTTACTATACCGTATAATATTCTGGGGAATCAGGAAATAATTCAATGTGGGGTAAAAAAAAAAAAAACGCCATTCCACAATTTTGCGCTGGTTACGGTTTTTTTGGAGTTCATAGTTCGTTTAAAATGATGGGTTATCTTTATTCTATGGGTCGTTATGATTCTGGTGATACCAAACTTATATAGTTTTCGTTATGTTTTACCACTAAAAAAAAAAATCGCAACTTTTACGGTTTTTCTAATTTGCGTCGCGTCGCCATGTTCTGCGGCTTATAACTTTTTTATTTTTCCACCTACGGACCTGGGTGAGGGCTCATTTTTTGCGGGCTGAAGTGTACTTTTTAATTAATTTAATTATGGGATATGGGCGACTTTCTGATCTCTTTTAGTTATTTTTTTTTGGGTACGCGATGCGACCAAAAAACATAGTTTTGGCGTTTGGAATTATTTTCCGTTTACGCCTTTAACCGTGCGGGATAACTAATGTTATATTTTAATAGATCGGACTTTTAGGAATGCGGCGATACCAAATATGTTTATTTTTTTTATTTTTTATTTATTTTTATTTGTGAAATGGGGAAAGGGGGGTGATTTGAACTTTTAATATTTTTTTATTTTTTTTTATTTTTAAACTTATTTTTTTTTTTTTTTTACTTTTACTACAAGGCCCCCTAGTGTACTTGACCACTAGGGGGCGCGATCGCCTGTACTAGGTTCAGCCATAGAGCTCTATGGCTGAACGTAGTGATTTTCAGCACTTTCTATTACATCCTGCCTCAGGCAGGATGTAATAGGAATACTGACACGGCCAGCACAGGGGTCTACATTAGACCCCTGGCTACCATGGCAACAGATCGGCACCCTCCGATCTCGCCGCGGGGGGCCCCGATCGGCGCCGGAGGGGGGCGCCCCCCCTCCGATCAGCTAATTAAGCACTGCGGTCGCTTTGCCCGCGGTGCTTAAAGGGTTAAACGGCCACGATCGGCGAACTCGCCGCTCGTGGCCGTGAGAGCAGGGACCTGGCTGTAATATACAGCCATTACCTGCTCTCTTTCAAGCCAGCTCACTCCGTGAGCTGGCTTGATTCCCCCTCAACCGACATATGACGTAAATGTACGTCATATGTCGGGAAGGGGTTAATTGTGTACATTTTTATTGAAACAAATGAAAATGAGTGTACATCTGCACATATCAATGTATAAATATAAGGAAACAGCATTGATGATATGTAATACATGGTATGTTCATGAACAATAAAACATTTGAAAACAATATAAGATGTGTCCGTTCCTGAATAATGTCCAAATCAGGTATAGTGGTCTCAGTGAATAAGGTTGTTCCTTAGACAGCGCAGGTACACATGAAGCGCTCGGATATGATATTTTATGCTAATCAAGCAAACAAACAGATAAACTTGACCCGATACTCACAAGATGGAGTATCATCCTCCCACCCCCCAACAAGTATAAAGAAAGAGAGAAAAGAAAACAAACAAACAGTATTAAACCGTAAAGACTTAGACGTGCAGGTAGACATTATAATGGACTACAGATATCTCAATAAGGTGCGCTGTTTAAAAAGAAAAAACATCCAACATCTCTTGTATGGATTACTTTTACCTGACTAGGAGGTGCAGAGATGTAGTTTCATAGACCGCAGCGCAATATGAGGGGAAGGGGAGCGGGCATCCACGGGGCCCCAGAAGTGCAGAGTCAATGGGCGTATAGCCCTCACTGGGGGTCAGTGGCTAAGGCCAGTCTAGAAGCATTCCAGCTGCCCCATTTAGCAGCATATGGACCAAGCGAGCCTCGTGATCTATAGGTGAACCTCTCGTGGTCCAGCACTTCGTTGACAAGCGCCCTCCAGTTGTGTACATTTGGGTACGTTACATCAAACCACTTCCTAGCTATAAGTACCTTAGCAATGGCCATAAGACAAAGCACATATTTATACACTGGAGGGGATCAGCACTCCTGTAGGCCCAAGGCGAACATGCAATATTTAGGGTCAAAGGGGGGAAGAGAGGGGTCAGTGATGAGTATATCGGTCCAGACCATCTCCCAGAAATCGTGAATCGGTGGGCAGGACCACAGCATGTGCCAGAAGTCAGCACCAGGAGATGCGCATCTGGGGCAAGTGTCATCCGACCTCAACCCCGCTCGCATCAGGGAGACTGGGGATTTATAATATGTGTACGCTTTTTAAGAAACTGTTCATAAATACATTTTATATATTATATATAAAAGAAAGGACAAGGGTGCCACTTAGTGCAATACTGTGTTGAGTGCCACCAACATGTGAACCCAGACTAGACCCACAACATATAAATAAATTCCACTTATAACAGGTCCATACAATCCTCCATACAAGCAATCAGCAAAGGGATTTTCACAATTTATAAGTTAATAACAAATAAATATGCATGATTGACCATACATCGAACACGGTAACTATATGCCTAACTGCATCCAATTGAATCTGTCATTCAAGTGTATCATGAATGACATATTGATAGGGAAAGTAATCATTTCTTTTAACGCTGGTGAAGGGATAACTTACTTACTTTTTTATACATTTTTGAGGAAAGAGAATTGCACCCAGAGTGTCTTTTTGTAGCTCCTCATTTGCGCACTGTGATTTTCCAATTTATTCTGCATTATCTAATTTATGGTAAAATACTGTGTGTGTGTGTGTGTGTGTGTGTGTGTTTGTGAGTGTGTGTGGGGGGTTATATATAACCTAGTACTAATTCTAAATTTACAAGTTCTGTAAAGTTATATAAATTCTACATACTGTAGATATTTTAATGCTATAGAATGATGCATGGGAGGAGTTTTCAGAATTCAGAAATCCAGTCAGTGTAAAAATCATTCCAAAATGATAGCAAATTGCACACAATGGGTGAGATTTAATAGGATGAGAGATTCAGAAAGTGAGAGATTTTGTGAGAAATCTCCAGGTTTTTTTTTAAAGCGGCAATCATTTACACTGCAAAATCAGTTTGATTTTGCAGTGTAAATGATTGCCGCTTTAAAAAAACTGGAGATTTCTCACAAAATCTTGAATTTTCTGAATCTCTCATCCTATTAAATCTCACCCTAAATATCTATTGTTAGGATAAAAACTATTTTTAAATCAGTCTAAGCAGTTTACAATGTACCTTTGGTAGAAAATAATTTTTTTGATAGTTGATGAACAATGGGATATTTTATTGGACCCTATTTTGAAGTAACAAACAAAACAGAGATATCTTAGAATAGAAAATATAATATCTACACAAATTCAGATGTAGGGGAAATAGAAAAAATTACAGTACTTATTCATGGAAGCAACAAGAGGTGTAAATGCAATCATGCATGGCATGGAAACTAATACCACTTTCACATCGCCGACACGTTTTAAAAACCGGTATTTAAAACGGTAATTAAAACGGGTCAGAGCCTTAACATTGCCGCAGATTACCGTTTTAAATACCGGTTTATACCCCTTTCACATCGCACTTTTAAAACGGTAAATTGCCGTTTTTTTTTTTCCCTTTTTTAAAACGTTTAAGCCTGCACTGTGAATGCATAGCATTGTACACATTCACATTGCACAAAAAACGGCAAGGAACCGTGTAGGACTCTGCTTTTTACACGGTTCGAAATGCCAGTTAACTTTAAACGGTAAATCGGCTGTGGTGCATTCACAGTGCAGGCTTAAACGTTTTAAAAAGGGAAAAAAACGTCAATTTACCGTTTTAAAAGTGCGATGTGAAAGGGGTACCAGACTTCTTTTGCTTATAGTGAACAATAATTGGCAGCTATATTTTTACAAAGAAATTAAAAATGACCCTTTAGAATAAGCTAGGACACACTGCTTCCCAACTATAAATCTCTCTGCAGTCTGCACATATTAAATCTGATATGCAACATAGCTTTGCCAACTCAAAATTGCTCATTTATTTTCTCCTTTTCAGCATGTACAAATGTGTTCATCCATAAATAAAACAGTTTTTAAACCTTAATAATTATAAAAGTATAAAATAAAATAATTGATGAATTGCTTGACATCGTATTTCAATTAGGGATGTGCACCTGCCACTTTTTGCGTTTTGGGTTCTGATTACCTTCAGGTTTGGGTTCTAGTCAGTTTTGCCAAAACGTTTTGGGTTTTGATTATTTTCTTTTGCATAAAAACTGCCAACATCGCAGAATTATTGTGGGGCTTTTTTGTGCACTGCAGCAGCAGACAGGATGGCAGTTTGAAAAACTAGGCCCCAAAAAGACCCCTATCTGGCTTGATCATGTTTACCACCAGCCGAGAAGCAGTGGGCAATTGGTGCAGCAATGCAATAGCTGCAAAGAAGTGGAATCTTCTGGCCACACTCGGCGACCAGCCAAGGAGCATTGGGTGGTTGGGGCAGCAATGCAATAGCTGCAAGGGGGTAGAACCTTCTGACTACAGGCGGCTACCAGCCGAGGAGCAGTGGGTGATTGGTGCAGCACTGAGTTGGTCTGTGAGTGTGCTGTGCTGTGTATCTGTTTTTATCAGTTAAATATCCAATAAGACCACTATCTGGCTTAATCATGTTTACCACCAGCCAAGGAGCAGTGGGCGATCTGGCAGCCTTCTGCAGGCAGTGGCAGAAACGCTCCTGTCACTTAGGCTGCTTGGCTGTGTATCTGTTTTTATCAGTTTAATATCCAATAAGACCACTATCTGGCTTGATCGTGTTTACGACCAGCCGAGGAGCAGTGGGCAATTTGGCAGCCTTCTGCAGGCAGTGGCAGAAACGCTCCTGTCACTTAGGCCATCCTCTGACGGCATCTGCTTGTGTGATGCAGGGTGAATGCAGCAGCAGCGGACTCCCGGAATAATATAGGGAATATACCCATCTGCATTACAGTGTCTGTGAATGTGACAGTCATGTACATGTTATCTGTGCTTAAGGTGCCTACATTAACAATACTTCAGAATGGCTTCCCGGAGACACCTGTAACACCCTATCTAAGGAAGTAGATGCACCAGCAGAGAGGTATTATATGTACCGCAGTAGAATAGAATGGAACCTACTGACTAGACATAACCAGACGACCAGCCAAAGAGCAGTGGGTGATTCGTGCAACAATCAATGACTCTCAGCAGTGGGATTGGTCAGCTCAGTGATTATTACCACTTGAGCGCAAACAGTTGTATGTGATTAAACATGAGTCCACTTATCTCAAATATCAATGACTCTCAGCAGTGGGATTAATAAATGGTGATGCAAGATGGAATTGTCCTTGGGTCCTCCCACCCACCCTTATGTTGTGGAAATAGGACATGCACACTTTAACAAACAAAACATTTCAGTGACAGGGCCTACAAAACTGTGACTGAAATGATTGGTTTGTTTGGGCCCCACAGAAAAAAAACAATTCATATCTCCCTGTATAAACTGGCTCTACAGAGACAAGATGTCATCGTCACTTGTCATCCTCCTCTGATTCCTCGCCCCCTTCAGTGTGTACTTCCTCATCCTCACAGATTATCAATTTGTCCCTGCTGGACTCCACAATCACAGGTCCTGTTATAATCTCTGGAGGCAATTCCTGGTCTTCATTGTATAATTGATAATTCATTTTTATAAACATCCTCTTCTCCACATTTTGCAGAAGCAACCTCCTTTGCCACTCACTGACCAGGTTCCCTGCTGCACTAAAAACTCTTTCAGAGTACACACTGGAGGGGGGACAACTCAAGTAAAAGAGAGCCAGTTTGTACAGGGGCTTCCAAACTGATTTTTTTTTCCCTGCCAGTACAGGTAAGGACTGCCTGACATGTCTACTTGGATGCTGTCAGCAAAGTAATCCTCCACCATTTTTTCAATGGTGACAGCATCCAATGCACCGACAGTAGACATGTCAGCAATCGTTTCCAGGTCCTTTAGTTCTTACCAGATGTCCAAACTCCCTCCTGCCTGCCCTGCATCCCCGCCAGCGGGTTGTGTGGGAAATCGCAGCTGTTTCCTTGCAGCCACAGGTGTGGGAGAAAATGAAGGAGGAGCTGGATCCATGTCATGGTCCCCTTCAGATGACAATCTCCGGACCAGCAGGTCCTTGCACCTTTGTAGACTTGTGTCCGCTGGAAACAGAGACACAAAATATGCTTTAAACCGAGGATCGAGCACGGTGTCCAGAATATATTCCTCTTACTTTAACAGAGTGACCACCCTCGTATCCTGGCAAAGTGTATGGAGGGCTTCATTCACAAGAGCGACATGCTTTAGCTCCTCCATCACTTCCTCCAGCTGCTTCTGCAAGCCTGATCAGGGGAATCACCTGATTAATGTTGACAGTGTCAGAACGGACTTCACGTGTGGCTAGTTCAAATGGCTGGAGAACCTTGCACAACACGGAAATCAGCCTCCACTGTGCTTGAGTCAGGTGCAGCCCTGCTCCTCTGCCTATGTCGTAGGTGGCTGTGTAGGCTTGAATGGCCTTTTGCTGCTCCTCCATCCTCTGCAGCATATAGAGGGTAGAGTTCCAGCGCATCACCACCTCTTGTTTAAGATGATGGCAGGGCAAGTTGAGGAGTTTTTGCTGCCGCTCCAGCCTTCGGCAGGCAGTGGCAGAATGCTGAAAGTGTCCGCAAATTTTGCGGGCCACCGTAAGCATCTCCTGCACACTCCTGTCACTTCTGATGACATGCTGCATCACCAAATTTATTGTGTGGGCAAAAACTGGCACGTGCTGGAAATTGCCCATGTGTAATGCCTGCACAATGCTACTGGCATTGTCCGACACCACAAATCCCCAGGAGAGTCTAAGGGGGTAAACCACTGGGAGACAATTTCCCTCAGTTTCTCTAAGAAGTTGTCAGCATTGTGCCTCTTCCTGAAACCAGTGATACACAGCCTAGCCTGCCTGGGAAGGAGCTGGCGTGCAGGAGATGCTGCTGCTGCGGAAAGCAATGCATCTACCCAGTAGTCTGTCACAGTCATATAGTCCTTAGTTTGCCATGATCCACTTGTCCACATATCCGTAGTTAAGTGGACAGTAAGTACAGCCGCATTTTTCAGGGCACTGAGGACACTTTTTTTGACGTCCCTGTACATCCCGGGTATCGCCTGCCTAGTGAAGTGGAATCTAGACGAGATTTGGTACCGGGGACACAATACCTCCATCAACCATTTAAATCCCACTCCACTAATGGCGGACACTGGAAGCACGTCTAACACCAACATAGTTGTCAAGGCCACAGTTATCCGCTTTGCCATAGGATGACTGCTGTCTTATTTCGTCTTCATGGCAAAGGACTGTTGGATGGTAAATTGCTTAGTGAAAGACGTAGCGGTCTTACGACTTCCCCTCTGGGATGATGACCGACTCCCAGCAGCAGCAGCGGCAGTAGTAGGTGTAGCACTGCAGGATCCTCTGGAGGAATCTTGGATAGAAGAGGAGTTAGTCATGCTGGTGTGATGGCCTGCAAGACTCCCCCCGATCTGGATCGAGGAGGAAGTTGACGAGGATGGAGTTGGTCGTGTGCTTTACAGGCGCTTGGCTCCAACAGGAGGACCAAGGGATTTAGGTGTTCCTGGACTGCTAGCCACAGTTCCTGAACTAAACACTGATTTATGAAGGGTCTTCAGGTGACGTATAAGGGAGGATGTCCCTAGGTGGGCAAGATCCTTACCCCTGCTTATTGGAGCTTAACATAAGCTACTTATGGCAATACATTTGTTGTACGGATTCGGATAAAAAAAAATTCCAGACCGTAGAGGTGGATTTATTGGTCCTCTGCCCAGGCATGACGATGGGCTTTTTCATCCCATGGAAAACAACTGATTCCCCACTGGTGCAAACCACCTCAGCATCCTCCTCGACAACTACCTCCTCAGCACCAGATACATCAATATCCTCCTCTCAGTCTACAACATTGACAACTTCATTATCTAAATCAGGAACTACACTGTGGGTGATCCTTACGCAACTGCCGGTTCCAGTTACGCAACATTGCTCGCATCAGGCCCTTTCTCTCACAGAGTGCAACTAAGCTGATCATCCACTCATTAGTCATCTCACGGCTTGACTACTGTAATGCTCTTCTCACTGGCCTCGCTCAATCCCAACTAGCTCCTCTCCAATCTGTCCTCAATGCTGCAGCCAGGCTTATCTTCCTCTCCCGCTGCTCTAACTCTGCTACTCCCCTTCAACAAAATCTGCACTGGCTCCCATTCCCCTACAGAATCCTCTTCAAACACCTCACACTCACATACAGGGCCATCTCTAATTCCATTGCTCCATATATCTCTAACCTCATCTCCATTCATACACCCTCCCGCCCTCTACGGTCAGCTGACGACTGTCGTCTCTCCTCCACCCTGATCACTGCTTCCCATGCTAGAGTACAGGACTTTGCCCGTGCTGCACCCCTTCAGTGGAACGCACTCCCTCGCTCCATTAGACTCTCCCAGACCTTGCAAAGCTTCAAACGGGCACTGAAAACTCACCTATTCATCAAAGCGTACCCTTCCACTGCATAAACCAGCTGGTTCTCCGACCCCTTGCCTGTTTACATCCTGCTATCTAACCACCACCCCCTCGCTTGCACCTCTTGTAATCTGTCTGTCTCCCCTTCCTACTAGATTGTAAGCTCCTCCGAGTTGGTTCTCCTCCTCCCTCCTGTTGTCAAAGCCCACTTCTCTTCACATTTCACTCACAGCTCTCCTTTACCCAACACTCAGTGACCATCTTCATACTCATCTCCATCATTGGCCTCAAGCCTCTAGTTGTATGTTGATTGGGTCCTCACTACTTACATTTAAGCTGTAATGTGTATTGAACTGTGGTGCTCTTTATTTGTACTGTATTTTTGTTATTTATTCAATGTTATGCCAAGTTTTGTCTCCCTGTATTGTTCCTTTGTACGGCGCTGCGAAACACTTGTGGCGCCTTATAAATAAAATTATAATAATAATAATAATCCTTCCAGCATATGCAGAGGGAGTGCTGAAAATGGTGGAAGGAGCCACCTCTTCCCATACAGCGATGGGAACGTCAGGCATTGCAACCACCAACACACTTGGACTCTCAGGGATGTTTGCTGTGTTTTTGATGACAGCTGAAATCTCTTCAAATTTCTAAAGGGGGGAGTAGGAGGGCTTGCATGGTCATGTGTAGTTGAACTACCAGTCATGAATACAGACCAGGGCCTTAATCATTCCTTGCCACTCCGTGTCATAAATGGCACATTGCCAATTTAACGTTTCTCCTCCAATGATTTGAATTTATTTATTTTTTGGTCCTTCTTTTACTCAACTTTGGCTTTTTGGATTTTACATGCCCCGTACTTTGACACTGGACATCGGCATATGATGTTGATGGCATATCATCATCTATGTCAGCATTACTACTTGCATTTGCAGCAGATTCAAAAGTAAGAGAAAGCGGCCCTTTATCTTTCCCTAATTGATTCTCCATATTTTGGATCTCCATTAGTTTTGTGGAGTTATGAAATATATTACACCACAGGACAGCACCACTGGAGTGCAAGTATATATGGCAGTAGATGCACCAATAGAGATATTATATATACGGTAGTAAATTAATTAGCACAAAAGAAAACACAAAGAGGATGAGATGTAGTGCGCTGCTGGATATAATAATCCTCCTAATAATTGGCTGGAGCAAAATAAACAAGGACACACTGTTTATAAAGTTTGAAATTTATATAAAATAAACAATTGAGAATAAAAACATAATTGAAATACACATAATAGACAATACAAAAAGAAATATAATAAAATTCATTAAGAATTTAGTAAATAACAGATCTTAACTGGGTGTCCGATTTTAGAGTAATAAATTCTATTTAGTATGAGATAGAATGGATAAACAGCATCAAGCTGTCAGTAGAGGGTTAAGTTATTTTCCATATAGTGAGAAATTAGCATGACCAATGTAGGTGTTCCAGTCGGTATTTATACACCTCTTTTAATGTGAGGACAGGCTCAGATAAATATCAGGCTGTAATATGTTATAAACTGTCCACCACACTTAGCACGTATCCCAAGGGAAATTTTGGGTAGCCAAAGATTGAGATACTCGCTCATCCTTGTAGCAGCAGTAGGTCTGTGCTGTCCTTGAAAGGCAGTCCTTTGCCGTGGCATTAAATCCAGGCTGTTAGGGGGGAATGGTGCTCTGTGATGCCGTTACCTTGCTTCAGCGGCCAAGTCGTTGCACGCTGGTTAGGTCTGCATGTAGCAGGAGACAGAGTGACCGTCCAGACCACAGCGGGACACAAATCAAGGTCGGCGGCAGATGGAATTCTCATTCAGCGGGGGACCAGGTAACAGTCCGGGTTACAGCGTGGTGGATTTTGCGGTCAGCGCCAAACAGCTGATTGCCGGCAGCGTGGGGGGAGGCTGCACTTCAGCTGAGTGTCGGGCTTGGAGTCACAGTATATCGGATTATCAGTGTGCGGGAAAGTGATGACGTCAACGCGTTTCGTTCCCGTAGTCAGCTGGGAACTTTTTCAAGACGAATGATTGTGATCTGGTAGAGACTTTATTTATAGATTAGAGTTTGGATCATTATTCAATTAATTTAGCAATTAATTTCGCAATTGTTCCATTTCTTCAACATTTAAATAGAAGCATAAGAAACATACAACATTAAAAGCTTTAAACAGTGTGTCCAGTATAAATGTATCTTTCCGACATGGATATATACTTTATCATCTTATATAAAGTGTCATACATATTATAGAAAACCTAGCAATAACAAGCTGTTTTGAGAAGGGCACTTAACTCATTATGACATTATGAGGAGTCTTCATATATCATCACCTGTATATTTTGTTTTTCATTTAATATTTATTCAACTTATATAAAGATGATATTAATAGAGCCCTTTTCACATACTTATTAAGTTTTGCTCATAGATAAATGATTATCGAGAAGAGAGTTATTTTTGATAATTATTTAACAGAGATGAAATATAGTCTATTAATATAGTTATACATAAATTTAGATACCTATGTGTATAAATAAATAAAATAAATAAAATGGTAAATTAAAAATACAAAAATAGAAATAAGAATAATAACAAGAATAGAGAAAGATATATAGAATATATATGTAGATAATGTAGCAAAAATATATATATATATATATATATATATATATATATATATAAGAAAATATATGTATATAGATATACATTCTATTCGTAAAATGAACAATTAAGTGGATCAGAATTACTAATGAATATTCAGCTTTTTAATTTGTTTATTATCTTTATAGTTGGAAAGCTTTTGCAATTTCATACTCAAAGCAATATTTCCAGGTCACCTGTCGAAGATTCCCTAAATTAATTAGGCACTACCAGAAAGACATTATGTATATACGGTAGTAAATTAATTATGCACCACTAGAAAGATATACGGTAGTAAATTAATTATGCACCACCAGAAAGATATTATATATACGGTAGTAAATTAATTATGTACCACCAGAAAGATATTATATATATGGTAGTAAATTAATTAGGCACCATCAGAAAGATATTATATATATGGTAGTAAATTAATTATGCACCACCAGAAAGATATAAGGTAGTAAATTAATTAGGCACCACCAGAAAGATACATGGTAGTAAAATAATTATGCACCACCAGAAATATATAGGGTAGTAAATTTATTATGCACCACCTGAAAGATATACGGTAGTAAATTAATTAGGCACCACCAGAAAGATGTATGGCAGTAAATTAATTATGCACCACCAGAAAGATATACGGTAGTAAATTAATTATGCACCACCAGAAAGATATATGGTAGTAAATTAATTAGGCCCCACCAGAAAGATATACGGTAGTAAATTAATTAGGCACCACCAGAAAGAAATACGGCAGTAAATTAATTAGGCTCCACCAGAAAGATATACGGTAGTAAATTAATTAGGCACCACCAGAAAGATATATGGTAGTAAATTAATTAGGCTCCACCAGAAAGATGTACGGTAGTAAATTAATTATGCACCACCAGAAAGATATTATATATATGGCAGTAAATTAATTAGGCACCACCAGAAAGATATTATATACAAGGTAGTAAATTAATTAGGCCCCACCATATATATATTATATATATATGGCAGTAAATTAATTAGGCACCACCAAAGAGATATTATATATAGGGCAGTATCATTAATATGCACCAGCAGATATATTATTTTATTTAGTAAATGCACCAGTACACTGTTAATTTATTAATATTTATTTATGTCAGACTCAGTAGTACAGTAGATGCACCAGCAGAGAATATGTTTACTAGTTATGTAAGGCTATAAAAAATACACCAGCAGGGGGGTATTATTAATTATACAGCAGATGCACTAGCAGACTGGTATACAAGTGGTTAATACGTTTCACAACAGTGCACACTGCAGTCATATACACATGTATGATTGAAGTGGCCAGGTAGAGGTACTACTGCTGACTGGGCTGGCTGGCATCCAACCACTGGCAGTGCAGAGCACACACCACCAGAGAGCAGAGCAGACAATGGCACTAGTAAGCACTGGTAGTCGCCCCAGCAGCAACAAAAACACAACTCCCTAACGTAATCTAACCTAACAAAGCTCCGCACACAGACTATCCTACACTCTCCAACGCTTGCTCTTTATACAGTCATACGGATCTCGTGAGAATCCGGAACCGGGCAATAACGGTTTGCCCATGTGCACAGATCTGAGTCGGGGGGGAAGCTCCGAGCACCACTCGGATCAGGGCTTTGATTGATGATGTTCGTGCGGGCTCGGATCTGGGAAATCCGAGCCCGCATATCTCTAATTTCAATTACATTTTTAAACAAAATATTATTTACAAAGTCAGTAAGTACAAAACTAATACCCCTTTCACATCGCACCTAATTACAAGGTTTATGTCGGTATCTTGCCGGATCGACCTGGTAATTGGTGCAATGTGATAGGGGTTACCGGTTCCCACACACCGGTAGCAACACAGCAATACAACCAGGAAAAAAAGAAGGGTTCTTACCGGTTCATTGCCGTGTTGCTTTGAGTGGGTAAAACTGGTTGAGTGACCCGTTTCAGCATTCAAACCAATGGATGAGGCCATGCTTGGAGCATCACCAGCTGGTGCTGCCTCCTCCCCTGCCCTGATGACACTCCTCTGCTCTTCCCCGCCCCCGCATGATGTCAGCGAACAGGCAATATTGTCAGTTCACTGAGGGGATCTGAATAGACCAAAATGCAGGTTCGCACCGTGACTGACTAATTTCCCCTAGGGGAGCACAGGCACTGATATGGGCCAAACCTTCCCAGCTGCTGTGCAATATAGGTACACAGCGCTGTTAAGAGGAGGAACAGAACCAGGACTGAACCCTTTCAAAGTCCCAGTGCGACCCTGCATTTTGCGGTCTGAAAGGGGTATAAGTTAAACATATTAGAAACAGCAAGCTCCACTCTTACAACGAAGATACATGGAAAATATGTGAGAAAAGTGCAATATACAGGTGGTACAGAGAAATGTTCTTGCAAAGCACTCTGAAAGAGACTAATCAGATCATTAATTATTAGTATTATTATTATTATTCGTACCAGTTATTTATTTAATGAACACATATTCTGCACAGCTTTACAGATAATATTTGAACACTCACATCAGTCCCTGCCCCAGTGGAGCTTACAATCTACAGTATATTCCTACCACATGTACACATGCACACAGACACTCTAGGGTTAATTTTCATGGGAGTCAATTAATCTACCAGTTATATTTTTGGATTGTGGGAGGAAACTGGAGTACCCAGAGGAAACCCACGCAAGCACAGGGAGATTAAACAAGCTCTGCACAGTTAGGGCCATGGTGGGAATCAAACCCATGACCTCAACACTGTGAGGCAGTAATCAAATTCAAGTCTACTTAAATCACAGTTAATGAAAATGTCTCTACTGGAGAGTGAGATAGAGATACAGTATAACGAAGAAACTCTCCCAAAGGGAAATGCATTGTATATTAACATAAAAATGTATGCAATATAGTGAAAATAAGCTACAGCCAATCAGGAGCTCCCAAACTTATGACTGGATAACCGCCTATTAACTTGCCTTATTATAACTCATTGTGTGGCCGGCACTCTTCGAACAAGGCAGGAACGATGAAACGGGTAAATATTTAGTTAGAGAGAGCTTGTTATTTTATCTTTTGGAATTATTTTTTCCTATTTTTACTGATTTATATATTAAAAAAATATTTCAAATAATAAAATATTTGTAATAATAAATAAAATAGTCACATGCCTTTTGTGTATAACAACTGGGCTTATTATATGAAATGGTGGAAATAGCAGGAGGGAGCCCAGGTGCATGATTTGCCTCCCACACAGACATACTAAAGAAAATGAGGCAATTTGTGCTCCCTCCACTGCAGCGTTTCCCCCTATATTCCCCCTTGTATTCCCAGCATGCCCCTTAGTGCCTCAAATTCCCTAAGCATTTTTCACATAGCCCCTTGTAGCATGTGCCTCCACATGCCTCACTTTGTGTCAACATATGCTGCTCTACATCTGTACACTACATTACTGCACTACATCATTACACTACATGCCCTTATATGCTGCACTACATAATTACTCTGAATGCCCTTGAAAGAAAAAAAGTTAGGGGAACGAGCAAAGGGGGCTTGCCTGGTCCTGCAGAAAGAATGGAAAATTTTGGTGCAGCAGCAGCAGCAAAGGGGTGGCTCCATAAAAACATTTGCAGAAGAGGAGGGCACAGTGGGGATTGGATACACACATTGACTCTCTGCTTGCTACTGTCAGAAGGGCCCCCTCTTCTCCTCTCGCCAGACCACCTTCTTCTCCTTCATTAAGGTTTCCAGTGGTTAGCCAGTGTTCTATGGGTATTGGTAAAAACCAGAACCACAAAACGCCGGACTAGACAGGCTCCATTCATCAATATCTGTCATTCTGGAGCTTGTAGTGTCTGGTCTAGAGCGTGCGTTTCCAGGGGTCAGGACACCCCAGTGGGGCTCCTGTGACACCTGTCAATAGGGAGAAGGGGCAGAATACAGCCTCCCTGCATGGTCTTAGATGTAATAAAAAAACATAACAGTCCAGACTACACAGGGAGGCTGTAATCTTCCCTTCCCCATCTCAATGGTGAAAGCCACCACAGGCATCCCGAACACACACCCCCGGATGGAACACAGACAGAATACAGAGTTTGATGTCAGGTCCGGCGTTCCGGGGTCCTCTTCAGGTCCAGTTTTTAGTTAGTCCCATGTTCTATGATGAGTCGGAATGACTCATTATTCGAACTGCTAATGAAGCTGCTTAGCATCTTCAGTGCCCAAGTGCACTGCATCGCTGCACCGCAAGTGATTCTGCCATTGGTTATGTTACATAATGCTTACCATAAATAACTAAAACAATATTTTCTACAGTATAGAAAATGAAACACAAAATTTAGGGCGCAAAAGGTATATAACTATATGTATACCTGTAACTCACAAAATATCCACCGTTATAGCATTATTCTATCACTACTGTAGATTTGTAACACTGAATATAAGCTTAAAAATAGCAACTCCCATTGAATTTACTGGAAAACTAAAGAGGCAACAAAGGGGGTTATTCTAGTCCATTCTTTCTGACAAAATCCTTCTTAGATGGACAAAACCATGTGCACTGCGGGTGGGGCAGATGTAACTTGTGCAGAGAGAATTAGATTTGGGTGGGGTTTTTCTTCAAAGTGAGATCTATATTGAAGTGTAAAATCATGCAGTCAGTATTTTCCCTGCACAGAAACAAAATAACTCACCCAAATCTAATTCTCTCTGCACATGTTACATCTGCCCCCCTGCAGTGCACATGGTTTTGTCCATCTAAGAAGGATTTTGTCAGAAAGAATGAACTAGAATAAACCCAAATGTAACAATGTAAGAGAGCGCTTGTAGTCATAATATACTCACATATATTTAAAACACAATATATTCATAAACAAATAAATAAATAAAACCACAATAAATGTTCAGTTAAGTTTTTAAATTACTTAAAGTACCGATCATAGATTATTTATAATGATATACTAATAAAGCCAGCAAAATGTCCTAGGGGAAATTTTACAGTTTCAGGCGCTATGCCGGACCTCCGGTATCTGTGTCCATAAAAGAATGCTAAACCATCAGAGTAGTAATACGACAGTCAGTGGCAAGAAGGAGAAGTGGCCCATGGCAGCCAATCAGCTGCTCTGTATAATTTCATATTATGCAAATTATAGATGTTACTTCAGTGCTGATTGGTTGCCATGAGCCACTTCTACCCCCTTGAGTGTGATGCCGATACTTCAAACGGGAAGCAGGACAGCTATAACAGGGGCACCTTTACGCATTTCTCTGCTGTCCTATATTAGTGGTTTCCTCAGAAGGTTTGTTGTTGTTGTTTTTTTGATCATATTGTGGTTTTTATTTATTTGTTTGTGCATATATTGTGATTTAAATAAATGTGAGTTTATTATGACTACTAGCACTCTCTTACATTATTACTACAGTATACTGTAAGCTTGGTAAGTTTAATTTCAGTAAACTTGCTATAGTACTGTTATAAACATATTTGACACACCTCTTGGGCAATCTACACTGTTACTAGCACATGATTAATAATGACTGATAACCAATTGTAATTCACCTGAGGTCTGAATCCTTCCCACTACAGTGATATTTAAAAAAAAATATCCACACCAATTAAGCTTTTTTCTATATGATCTATTAAAGTAGAGGTGTGCATCATATTTTGTTTGGGTATAAAAACATCTAAAAGCATGTAACTTTATCTTTTTTTGCTCTTGTAGTATAGGGCAGTATGTAATTGCTAGCATTATTGCCTCACAGCACTGAGGTCATGGGTTTGATTCCCACCATGGCCCTAACTGTGCGGAGTTCGTATATTCTTCCCATGCTTGCGTGGGGTTCATCTAAGTACTCCGGTTTCCTCCCACAATCCAAAACTATAATGGTAGGCTAATTGGCTCCCAACAAATTAACCCTAAAATGTCTGTGTGCATGTACATGTGTTAGGGAATATAGATTGTAAGCTCTACTGGGACAGAGACTGATGAGAATGTTCAACTATTGTTTGTACAGTGCTGTGGAATATGTGTGCGCTATATACATAACTGTTAATAAATAAATAACATCAACAACATTCAGTTTCATTCTTTTCCCATCAACTCTCCTGAGTAAAATGGCACATGAAATTACAAGAAAAAGACTTACATGCAGCTGCGGCTCCTACCTTAGTTTAGGAGGGGGGGCTGCCGCTGGCTGCAATGCCACCCCCATTCTGCTGCATTACACTGCAGATGACAGGCACTGGGACTGGCAAATTCACAGTATCGCTCCTCAGCACTGTGAGGACCCCAGATTCTATGGGTTACAGCCGCAGCAGCCTATAAAGGCATCTCGGAGGGAGGGAAAAACTATGGAACTGCCTTGGGTGACTGGCAGGTTGGATTTCCAATAGGAAGTCACTGCCAGTCAAAGTGAAGCTTCACTTTACTGAGCACTCATAACCCCAACATTAATCCGAGTCAAGACTTGGTTTTACTCAGCTCTCCAAAGTTTGGTGTTCAACAAAAATGAATCGCTAATCTCTAGTATTGGTTTGAACTCAAATTAAAACTTTAAGTTTGTTTTTGTTTCTTGGTGTAAGAACCTTTTTACACGGTAAATGCACAGTTTTAGTTATTAATTGCATGGTACAGATGTGTACCACTATGTTGTTGCTGTGTTTAGTAGATTACTATAGTAGGACAGATGATTTCATTATTATTTATTTACAGTTTCTTATATAGCACAGTATATTCAGTTGCGCATTACAATTAGAAACAACAGTAATTAAACAAACCGACATAGAGGTATGACACCCTGCTTGGAAGCTTACAATCTATAGGGATAATAGGAGGGATACATAAGGATATAATTCTATAGCATGGCAGTCCCATCAGATTACAAGACAGTCCTGATGGGATGCAATTAGATATAAATGCTACTGGAGGTTGTGTGGGGAATAGGATATGATATCATGAATATGATAAGCTTGCCTGAAGAGGTGAGTTTTCAGGGAACGCTTGAAAGTTTGGAGGCTAGAGGAGAGTCTTAATGTGTGTGGAAGGGCATTCCATAAGGTGGATGCTGCCCCACAAAAATGCTGCAAGCGTAAGTGGGAGCGAGTAATGAGTGTGGATGAGAGACTGAGATCTTGTGCAGAGCAAAGAGGTCGGGTGGGGATATATTTTAAGATAAGTGAAGAGATATACATTAAGTCGGTGAAGTCAGAGTAATGGCTTTGAATGTAAGTAGAAGCATTTTATATTGAATGTGGAGATATACAGGCAACCATCGGATGGACTGACAGAGTGGATCAGCAGACGATGAACATCTAGCCAGGAAGATCAGCCTTGCAGCTGCATTCAAAATGGATTGTAGTGGTGAGAGTCTTTTCTTAGGAAGACCGGTAAGGAGGCTTTTGCAATAGTCAATGTGTGATATAATGAGTGCATGGATTAGAATTTTTTAAAGTCTTTTGTAAGGTACGGACAAATTTTGGATATGTTTTTCAGATTCATGTAACATGATTTAGAGACAGATTGAATGTGAGGAATGAAGGACAGTTCAGAGTTGAGGAAGACCCCTAGGCAGCAAGCTTATGGAGTAAGATTAATTGTTGTGTTCTCAACAGTGATAGAGATATCAGGTTGGAAACTACTCTTAGCTGGTGGGAATATAATTAATTCTGTTTTGGAAATATTGATTTTGAGGTGGCAAGATGACATCCAAGATGAAATGGCAGAAAGACATTCAGAGGCACGGAGCAATACTTATTGTGACAATTCCGAGGAGGATAGATAGATTTAAGGGTACTTGTTTCCTAGCACGGCCACAATCTGGAGTAATCGTGTCCCTTACTTAAGGGACACGATTACCCCCGATGGACCCGATTTCTTTTGAAATCAGGTCCATTTTGCCGGCTAGGATACAATATCGGGGGCATCGCGTCGGTCGGGACCATTAACATTGGTCCCGACGCGACCGACGCGATGCCCCCGATATTTCCATAGGCTTCAATGTTAAAAAATATTTTAACATTGAAATCTTGTCGGGAAAGTTAAAATATCGGGGGCATCGCGTCGGTCGGGACCATTAACATTGGTCCCGACGCGATGCGACGCGATGCCCCCGATTTTTGCATAGGCTTCAATGTTAAAATATTTTTTAACATTGAAATGGTGAAAAATTGTGAAAAAATGTGAAATGGGCCAATATGACCCATTTCACATTATAGATGTCCCCGTCGTCACCCCACGATAGACGCCAACCCGAAGCGTGGCGAGCGCAGCGAGCCCGCGAGGGGCGGCGGTACGCGTCCTCCGACCTTTTCATGCCCTACTATACACTAGGGCGTGGAGTGAGAATATAATAGTGTGGCGAGCGCAGCGAGCCACCGAGCCCGAAGCGTGGCGAGCGCATCGTGCCCCGCGAGGGGACGCGGATACCTTCACAGTTATACGCGTCCCCTTGCGGGCTTCACAGGTGTCCATGGCGACGCGGACACCTGTGAAGCCCGCGAAGGGACGCGTTTACCTGTGAAGGTATCCGCGTCCCCTCGCGGGGCTCGCTGCGCTCGCCACGCTTCGGGCTCGGTGGCTCGCTGCGCTCGCCACACTATTCTATTCTCACTCCACGCCCTAGTGGATAGTAGGGCATGAAAAGGTCGGAGGACGCGTACCGCCGCCCCTCGCGGGCTCGCTGCGCTCGCCACGCTTCGGGTTGTCGTCTATCGTGGGCTGGAGTTTATGCGCTTACATTTGGGGGGGTTTGGAATTTTTTTCATTTAATCCAATGTAAAATTGGGTCCCAGGGACCCAATTTACATTGGATTCAATGAAAAAAATCGGGTCCAAAATCGGTCGGTCGCGTCGATCGCATCGCATGCGACCAAATCGCATGCGATGCGATCGACCCGATTTTTCCGACACGACCACCCCGATCTAAATCGGTGTGGCCGTGCTAGGAAACAAGTACCGATTTAAGTATCATCAGCGTACAGATGATACTGAAATCCAAAAGAGTTGATTAGTTTCCCAAGTGAGGAGGTATAGATTTAGAATAGCAGAGGACCTAAGACTTGTGATACTCCAACAGGCAGAGGTAGTGAGGAGAAGGTAAAGTCAGAGAAGTGTACACTGAAAGAGCGATAAAATAGGTAGGAAGAGTACCAAGAAAGGGTTGTGTTCTGAAGACCTAGGGATTGTAGTGTATGTATGAGAAGAGAGTGGTCGACAGTGTCAAAGGCAGCTGAGAGATCTAGAAGAATAAGAAGTGAGAAATGGCCTTTAGATTTAGCAGTGACTTCATTAGTGACTTCACGTTGGCCCATGGCCCACTGTCATGCACATTGCACTTTATGCTTTTAAACTGCTGAAGATGGATTAAAAAGAAAAAGTTATTTATCCATGTATGAAGCCCGGTGAGTGTCCTCATTTATCCTTATATGCTATATATATATATATATATATATATATATATACACTTAACATCGGCACTCACCTTTCCTAGTTTTGGGGTGCCCTATGGCTTGTGACCACATTGTTTAAACAGACATTGGATGGGCTCTGCACACACTAAATTTACTGATAATAAATAGTGGAGATTTGGTTCATGAATTGATCAATGCATTTAAGCCTGCAGCCCCCGTCAAGGGACCCCACTGTTCTGCAGGTCCTACCACTATCGCTGAAAATGGCTGCAATACACATAGCTATCACATCAATGTTTGATACCAGGCATGCTATCAGGTCTGAAGCTCACAGCAGACTTTGCTTTTATAGGTGAGCAGCTACCAACACACCTGTCACTAATCATCTAGGGAAATGGCTAACATAAGCTATGGAATCTTAGTTAAAAACAGGGTGCATGAGAGAATGTGACCACAATAAGACTAATTAAAAAATTAATCTAATAAACAATATATACACTTAACATCGGCACTCACCTTTCCTAGTTTTGGGGTGCCCTATGGCTTGTGACCACATTGTTTAAACAGACATTGGATGGGCTCTGCACACACTAAATTTACTGATAATAAATAGTGGAGATTTGGTTCATGAATTGATCAATGCATTTAAGCCTGCAGCCCCCGTCAAGGGACCCCACTGTTCTGCAGGTCCTACCACTATCGCTGAAAATGGCTGCAATACACATAGCTATCACATCAATGTTTGATACCAGGCATGCTATCAGGTCTGAAGCTCACAGCAGACTTTGCTTTTATAGGTGAGCAGCTACCAACACATATACTCTGATTAATATATATTTCCTTTTTTGAACAATTTCGTCAGAGTCTTCTAAATTGGCCACCAAGATACATACAGTATCATGATTAGAGCAAATCTATGAAAGAAAAATTTGTACAACTCCAATCCAGATCTGCACATGATTACATAGACCTATCAGAAGCCAGGAATCCCAATAGCAATAGCTCCCTTGTCTCATGACCAGAACTAATGTATCCTGTATGCTAAGTTCCAGAGTTTGGCTCCACAGTTAGTTGTGTTTCATCTGCTACTGTTTGTTCCTCCAATGCTAGTTAGTCATATATATAGTCTCCTGTACATTGTTAAATGCTTCAAATTCCAGACAGTCCTTCTTTATTATCTTTGGAGTACTGTGTTGTGTATTTCTCCAATGCGAGTCAGTCCTCCTGGGAGCTATCTAATCAGAATTCCTTGCTTATTGTATGCTTGGAGTTCTAGTCAGTTCTGCTAAACACAATTCTTACACAGCCAGAAAGTCCTTTAATACTATTCTGTCTCCTGTGTGAACCTATGCATTGTCAAGCTCCAGTCAACCCTGTCAGTTCTATTCACATTGTAATTCCACCTGATTTTTCCTGATGGGCTTCAGTTGCACATAGAGGCACTGTCAGTTATAGTCTTTCATTGCTCTACAACAGTGGCCACCAACCCGATGCTCGCAAGCTACTGGTAGCTCATGCAAGCGATCGGGTGGCTCGACCACTGACGCCCACCCGCCCGTATCTCCCTCCTGTATCTCCCTCCCTCCCTTGATCGCCAGTGTGATTCGCCGCCGCCTCTGCTAATTCAGAGGGGAGGAGAGCGCATTGCGCGTGTCTCCTTCCCCTCAGTGTGTATCCCTGTGACTGGGCCACCATCATCTAATCAGAGCTCGCAGGCCGGCAGCCAATCAGCTTTGTTTTGCTGACGGACAGCCCAGTCACAGGGAAGGGAAGCGGCAGCACTGCAGCAACAGAGGACGGAGGAGCCAGCCAGCGAGAGCCAGCCAGCAGAGGAGCGCCGCACTCTCCTACCCCCTCCCCCCCGCAGCAGCAGGAACAACAACAGTGAGTTCTGCTGCTGGCACAGTGGGGGCATACCTGTTTATGGCACAGTGGGGGACATACCTGGCACAGTGGGGGGCATACCTGTTTCTGGCACAGTAGGGGCATATGTGGCACAGCGAGGGCATATGTAGCACAATGAGGGCATTCCTGGCACAGTGAGGGACATACCTGGCACAGTGGAGGGGGGGGCTTGAAAAAGCCTTGTAGATTGGTGAAACACGTGTCGGGCCCCCAACCCCTCAGACCTGTGTTGATACCCTGATAATCATGCAAATTAGCAATATGTAAAATATTATATAACTGTGACAGGAGTGTGTATCTGTGTCTAGGTGAAATAGATAATCAGCAGCAAACCCTCATTGGAGGCAAAAGCTAACCCCAAGCATTAGTGCAAAGTGGGGACATTAAGGGCAAAAATAAAAAGACCCCCCCCCCCCCCAATGTTCCCTCTAATTTTACGAAGGCTGTGTGCGGCAAAAGATTTTGGCTGTGCAACTTTTGAAGGAAATTACAATTTTTGTGCGTCACTTATATATACCTGGAAAATGACATTCAGCATTTGTGTTAACTTTACTTCAAAATGATATTAAACATTGAAAACACAGCACACAATGTAGTTAATGGGTGAAACACACATTAATTGAGTCTACAACTGCAAAAAGGGACCACTGCTGCTATGTGCGCTCTGTTGTAATGTCTGTGCGCACGCTCGGTGAGTTGTGTCCGCGCGCACACGTGCACAGCTTAGAGGGAACACTGCCCCCCCCCCCCCCCCCCCCATCATATATTAAAGCACAGCTAAACTGGAATCTCTGTCACGCAGATATTAATACCACCTAACATTTATGCACAGAGTGCCATCCTCCCTGTGTGACATAAGGGAAAACTAACCGTAAGTTCGAGTCAGGAGCAATAAGGGCAGATATTAAGCCCCCCCAGACATAATAGTACCAACACTGGTGAAGACTGAGTTTACCTGCTGAATTATAAAATACCTATGATACGATTTGACACATTTATTAAAATCTCCAGGAGAAATTAACATCTCCTAACATTCCCCATGAGTGGGTGAGTAAGCTGGAATTATTGACACCAATAGGGGTAATTAGGGCAGTAATCAAACCCTCCCCAATACAGTATTAAAGTGTCAACATCCACTATAAAAGAAAACATTTTCACTGGAAGGGTCAAAAAAACCTAGACCACAACATCTAGATACAGATTCCATAGATGTGAGTAGTCTGGAATTCGTACCAGACAAAAAGAGCTAATTATCGGCAATATAGCCTGGAAGCTCAACAGTTAAAGACAGAAGCTATAAAAGCTGCAGTATAGCCTCCTCTCACATTCTGATCAGTCAGGGCTAACACAGGCTCTGGAGTTTTAAAACACTATCTTCTCACCCAATTTTCTATAAACTATTCCTGCACAATGTATGTTATGTGTTATATGTGATGTCTTTTTAATCTCTTATTTCACCGTGTCTAACTGTATCAATGACCCGGAGTTTCTGTGAATAAAAGAAAAACAAAGGGACATTTTTTTCATAAAAACTTTATTAAAAATCAAAAGTGTGACAAAAACAGGTGTGCATCGAACTACGCAACCGCTTTCTCTTTGTCTTATCCCGTACAGTGGGGGGCATACCTGTCACAGTGGGGGCATACCTGGCATAGAAGGGGATATACCTGGCACAGTGAGGGACATTCCTGGCACAGTGTGGGCATACCTGTTTCTGGGACAGTGGGGGCATATGTAGCACAGTGGGGGGCATACCTGTTACAGTGGGGGACATACCTTGCACAGTGGGGGACATTCCTGGCATAGTGGGGACATACCTGTTTCTGGGACAGTGGGGGCATATGTAGCACAGCGAGGGCATACCTGGCACAGTGGAGGACATACCTAGCACAGTGGAGGACATTGCTGGCACAGTGTGGGCATACCTGGCACAGTTGGGGCATACTTGGCACTGTGGGGGCATATCTGTTTCTGGCACAGTGGGGGCATACCTGGCATAGTGGGGGCATATCTGGCACCATGTGAGCATATGTGTATCTGGCACTATTGGGACAAATATGTGTATATGGCACTATTGGGGGAATATGTGTATCTGGCACTGCACTATTGGGGGCATATGTGTATCACACCCCCATTTTCATTGGACACACCCCACGTGGCATGTGGCTACACCCATTTTTTGGTGCACGCTGTATGGTATGTGGCATAAATAATGTGTCAGGGGCAATTATTTGGTTATTAGGCAGATTTTTTTATTTTTAATATTATTAGCTCTTCGGGTGGTTTATTTTGCTGCGAGTAGCTCACATCTGGCCATACTATGGCCCTCCAGCTGTTGTGAATAGCAAAACTGTGACAAGTCCCACTATGCCTTTCCACAGTTATGCTTTTAGGGAATGCTAAAATTATGGCAAGGCATGCTGGGTTGCGTAGTTTTACAACAGCTGGAGGGCCACAGTTTGGTCATGCATGACCTACAATTATTACTGTGATTACTGCCTGTTCACCAAGTACTTCAATGTGAGGCTGGTATCATACCTCCAGGCTCTTCTCTTCTGATACACACTATTTAGAGATTCCTGACTTCATTCTGGTATTATTATAGTTAGTTCTGCTGAAGACACTATTAGCTACTGCTCCTCTAAAGCTGGATACACACACAAAGATGTATCTGTCCAATCTATCTGGTGGGAACAAAAACTGGAATTGTATCAGGGTTGCCTACCTGACCCTCTCCATGAGGGAGTAAATGCTCTATTCCTGGACTTCCCTGGTAATGTATGATTGCTATCACCTGTGGTGAAAGACCTTTCTTATCAATTAACTAGCTCCCCACAGGTGATGGCAACCATATATTACCAGGGAAGTCCAGGAACAGAGCATTTCTCCCTCATGTAGAGGGTCAGGTATGCAGGGTACACACCAGAACGGCAAGGGCCCAATCCCATCAATCTAGATCCAATCTCGACCGATTGGATATAGATTGTTGGTAGATTGGGCCCTTTTTTTGCCTGTTCTGATTCGATCCTGATCCGATGCGCCGCCCCGTGGGTGGGTCGGTCGGTCGTTATTCAGATCCTACCTGCAGCAGGTAGGATCTAAAACCGACCATAGACCCTGGTGCGGGTCGCGATCGGATCGGAACCCACTCATGGTGCATATCGTGAGTGGGTTGTGCGCTCCGCGTGATTGTGAGCGGATCGGACGACCTGCTCACGATGTGCATCGTGAGCAGGTCACCCTTGTGTGTACAGGGATGTAGGCAACCCTGAATTGTATAGGAGCAAATTACAATCAACATTTGCTCCCAAATGAGGAAAAACAGACAAAAACAATTGCTTAGAAAAATATTGTTGTATCAGATTGATTTAAACAATTTGATTGTCCATTGCTCCTATATATTTCCAGGTTTTTGTTACCACCAGAAAGATTGGACAGATAAATCTGTAGGTGTATATCCAGCTTAGACTTCAATTACCATAGATACTATCTGTAATAAATTCAGTTTAGTACTGTTCTTTCTATAATTCCCTTAGTTGATTTGATTCACCAGCCCTGATGTTAATCAGACTGTTTATTGTGCGCTAACTCATTCATTGTGTTAGATGATCAAGTAACATTTATCTCCCATGTGGAGAGATGTTCCATCACATGGCCTTCAGTCATATCAACCTCGAGTAATGCTCTGAATATAGCAGGGTTGCCTACCTGACCCTCTCCTTCAGGGAGTAAATGCTCTGTTCCTTGACTTCCCTGGTAATGTATGATTGCCAGCACCTGTGGGGAGCTAGTTATTAGATAAGAAAGGTGTTTCACCACAGGTGATAGCAATCATACATTACCAGGGAAGTCCAGGAACAGACCAATTTCTCCCTGAAGGACAGGGTCAGATAGGCAACCCTGGAATATAGACAAATTGCAGACAGTAACAATGTCCCAGGGCAGATAAAATGGCCTGCTGTCTATCAAAGAGTATTCTCAGCAGGGCAATAATTCTGAACCAATTTTGTTTTAGAACACCAGTTACTACTAATTCATGCTTGCCTACCTGACCCTCTCCATGAGGGAGAAAATGCTCTGTTCCTGGACTTCCCTGGTAATGTATGATTGCCATCACCTGTGGTGAAACACCTTTCTTATAAATTAACAACCTCACCACAGGTGATGGTAATCATACATTACCAGGGAAGTCCAGGAACAGAGCATTTTCTCCCTCATGGAAAGGGTCAGGTAGGCAATTATGTACTAATTACATAAATACAGGCCACCTCCTCTAACTTAAAACAGCTTTTTTGATATACATGCTACAGACATCAGATTTCCTTTGCACTCAAAATATTAAACTCTCGGAAATGATTAGGGAGGTAATTCTTCAGCAGAAAAGTACAGTTTTCTTTCAAGTTTCACTTGAATCTTAACTATGTGGTTTAGCAATCAGAGGCATATAATTTCCACTTCCACAGGTGTCCAATTCTAGAATAATTAATTTGCACATCCTAACACATGTGCTGAACATTAAATCTGTTTTAGACCTACAATGCAATATTTTGATGGTTTAAGCCAGTGGTTCCCAATCTTTTTTGAATCATGGCACCCTAGAGTATCAAAAACTTTTCACGGCACCCCTAGGCCAAAATAAAATAAAATAATTACATTGGGTTTATATGCTATTCCTATGGTCAGTTATGTGGTAAAGGGCAGGATTTACTTCTTTTTGTAGACATTTTATTATTGGCAGCCACCAGCTCTGGTTTTGCCCATAAATAATTAACGGTACTTATGTAGTAACTGGGCTGCCGATTTTGAAATCGGGTCCATCGCATCGCATCGCACCCGACCATATCGCATGCGATGCGATGCGATGGACCCGATTTTTCCATAGGATTCAATGTTAAAATGGACTGAGTTCATTTTAACATGGAATTCAATGGGAAAAGGGGTCCTTTTCATACCCCTACTATCCAAGTGGGCATGGAGTTGGATATAAACCTGTGGCGAGCGTAGCGAGCCACCGAGCCCGAAGCATGGCGAGCGTAGCGAGCCCCGCGAGGGGACACAGAATACCGTCCCCTCTCGGGGCTCGCTTCGCTCGCCACGCTTCGGGCTCGGTGGCTCGCTACGCTCGCCACAGGATAGTAGGGGTATGAAAAGGACCCCTTGTTCCCATTGAATTCCATGTTAAAATGGACTCAGTCCATTTTAACATTGAATCCTATGGAAAAATCGGGTCATCGCATGCGATATGGTCGTATGCGATGCGATATCGCATCGCATCGCATCTGATTGTATGCCTTAACTTAAGGCATACAATCAAAAAAATCGGCAGCCCAGATACTACATAAGTACCTAATTAACCATAAGTAATTTTGGATTGGTCCTCAACCACCAATCCACGGCACCCCTGCAAATGTCCCGAGGCACCCCAGGGAGCCACGGCACACAGTTTGGGAACCACTGGTTTAAGCATTGCACAAGGAAATACCACAAAGACATTTTAGAGCGTAATGTTTAGCATTCTATATGAAAATCAGTAAATATATTTTTTTGTCCAAGCCCTACAGATATATACAGTATTTTTTTCATAAGCAGTCTGCATAAAACATAAGATCTGGTCACTTCATGGATGCAAGTTAATATGATTAAACAAGACAGATCAAACACAGATGGTTTCGTATCTGTTGCACTTCCTGATTAAACTCATTAGCAGAAATCTGCTTGCTATAATAAGATTTGGCATCAAGTCCTGACCTTTATGGACTATTGTCAAAACACAGCATGGATAGAAAAAAGATATTGCAGTAATATTTATATACTCTAGTTATATATCAACTGCAGATTTGAAATGCAAATGGAATGTTTGCCATTTTAAATACACATCATATTTGAAATGCAGATGCAGTATTGTAATATTGTTTAAGCCCATACAATATTATAGATCGCTAGTGCAGACCTCCCAACATGACCTTCTCCAGGAGGGACACAATGCTCTGCTTCAGGACTTCCCTCTTAATGTATGATTATGTATGTGTTGAACAGATTAATTGATAAGAAAGCTGTTTCAGCACAGGTGATAGCAATCATACATTACCAGGAGAGGGTCATGTTGGGAGGTATGCTTATGTCAGATTTTGCAGTGGACTGGGAGGAGAAAGCTGGCGCCCAGACAGAAGAGAAAACACCCTTTGCTAAATTGCAAGACAGTTCTCGACCTATCGAAAAGTTTTTGCCTTCTGCGCAATTGTGAGTAGGTCTGAGGTTTCCACTAATCTGCTTGAAATGGTCATTGCTGATTTGTTTATTTATTAACAGTTTCTTATATAGTGCAGCATTTTTCACTGCGCTTTACAATAATTTTAGAACAAATGAAGGAAGACTTTAGATATATTTGAAGAGGGTGAAGGGCCCAAAGGAGTGACAAAGGAGTGGATTTGAAGAATATCACGATGAAGATAGGAATCAGTCCTGACTGATGTTGACTATCAATGGTTGAGCATACACTGAAGAACACTGCAGGTAAATATATGGCTCAGTCAGATACCACTAACATAGGCACAGGACAGGTCCACTGATGATGACTGTAACCGATGTTTAGCACCGATGTTGGTACTCTGAGATGGTTGCTGGTAATAAGGGTGGTACTGGATACACGAGCAGGTAGCAAATAGAAGTGAGCAGTGAAGAATATGATGGACAATGGTATAATGAAGATAATCGGGAAACCAATGAATCCACAATGGAGACTTGGTTAGAGACTGCGTCCAGACTGGATACTGGAGGAAGTCAGGCTGCAGCAGAATGGAATGCTGAATGTGCTGAACACTGTTACTCTTAGGACTTCATTGCACTTACTGTTTGCTTAGCCTAGCTCCAGAATATTTATAGGAAGTGACTACAGCAGATTGGTAGATGCAGGATGATACAGGAAAGGCTAGGTACTTCCTGTATACCAAAGCAATATGGCTGTGCCCATACAGAGAACAGAGGGAAGTTTGGTGTGCATGTGGTTTAGGCCTGAGGCCTGTACCGATAATGGACACATAGCACCGATGGTGGTAATATAGTCAGAAGATGCTGTCAGTGAGGCCGCAGACTGTATTAGCGGGATGACATCATGGGAGCTGTGATCCATACACACCCCACACTGGCCAGACACCAGATTGCCGCAGTGTGACTGTTTTGGAAAATCTTTGAACAAGCCTGGAGGAACCTGGATACCTGTGTCCTGCTGTTACCTGCTGCCAGATATTTCCACTACTGTATCTCTGGCAGCAAGTAACAATACAATAGCAAAATGACTGGCTCTCCACTTAATAAGAACAAGGTGCCTGGATGCCATCCAAGAAACAAGAGCAATGCTAGGGTCCAAATGTATCCAAATGATAGTCGTAACTCCCCGGATTTCAGAAAAAAACACCAGCAGACATTGTATAGCAGGTCAATGTTTCAATTGCCCTAAGGTAATTTTCATCAGGAATAAATACAAAACACAGATACAGACATTTATACTTACAGCCAGATAGATCAGACAGCCTCCCAATGCCACAACTTCCGGGACGCAGGGAGATGATGTCATGAATCACGTGGCACACCCGTATCACACAGCCATGCCTAGGCTTCAGCCAGATGCTAGGTAACATTACAACAATATGGCGGTGCCCAGCTGATACCTGCTAGCGCGATCTCTTATAGATGCAGATATTATCTCTATCGACACTGCTCCACAGCACTTGCAGATCTATTTGAAATTGGGGGCACAGCAAAAATGCCACTTCATTATGAAAGTATACACAAAAATGCACCTGGTGCAAATAGATAATAAGGCACTAATGGGGTGCGGGGACAGGAGGGAGGCCATCTGAGTACACCAAATACATCAATACAAAAAAAAATTATAAGGACATATACAACAGTATAATAAAAAAACACACTAAAAATGTTGCTGCAAAAAGAGGGACACCACTAACTGAAAAATACTGATTATAGACTTATATTGCAAACAATTTAAGATTACAAATAGTGTGGTCTAGGAGTTACACCATTGGACCAAAGGAGACCTGGAAGTCACTCACACTCCTATAGATTCAGAGCAAAGCCCAACAATAGTCAGGCAACCAAATTAATCGTGTGGAAACACTAGAAAAATGAAAAACTGACAAACAACAAGACAACAAAAATATGAAGGATTAAAAAATATGAACTATAACAATGACCATATACATGAAGAAGGTTTAGAGAAAGCAACTCAGGGATACATTCTCATTGAGGGCAAATGGAGCCACCATGATTAAAAGGTGGATCCATCTGGCCTCCAGTTGTAATAATAATTTGTTGCAATCTCCATCCTGCTTCAGTGGAGGTACAAGGTCAAATAGCTTGCATCTCAAAGTTGCTAAAGTATGGTGTGCTGTCTTAAAAGCGTGTGCAAACAGCTAGTTGCGGTCTTTCTCCTCCAGTGCCAAATCCAGCGCCGATCGATGCTGTGTTGCCCTCGCTTTGAAATGTACAGGTAGCCACATGGTCACCACATCAAGTAAATAATACATTTACTGATACATGACAGGATGTGCTTTATTAGTATCTTCTGTCCCGAATGTGAATGTACTATGTAATTGCATATCTCCATGTATCGACATGTGGTACAGCCTGTACAATTATATGCCCCTGGTTTTCTGCTCAGGAAGGAACTGGTGACTGGATTTCTAGGGATAGCTACATTGTTTCTCACAAGCCAGTCTTTTATATTCCAGCCCCTTTTATGGCAGTTCATAAATTGTGTATTCAGTAAACTCTTTAGATTTTTATCGGTTTTAATAAGTGGCCAATATTTTCTAGATGTACCAGAAATTACACTGCTTGCTGTGGAGATAGAAGTAACCAATGGTAAAATTGGATGAGCTGCTTCTTCCTTATTGGGTATAATGGATAGATATTCGCTACAGGGTGTTTGTTTATTCATGGCAACTTGGAGGTCACCTTGATTGTAGCCTCTTTCCACAAATACAACAAAAATAAAGAGAGCGCACTGTGTTGATCTTTGATATTGATTTTTACTTAATAATTATTTAATACAGTAAATACACATTAAAATACAAAATTATAAAATACATACTTACTTTCCACAAATTTCTGCAACATTGCCTCCATTTGTATGACCACCTGGCTGTCGTAACTGGAAATTCCCCTATTTCATAAAAATTGCCAATAAGGTAGGCCTTTCTTTAATGGCACTGGGTGCTGACTCGTCGTGTGTAGAATTGTCAGTGGCGTTGTAAAAGATGTCAGTTTTCCGGTGACTGTTAATTCTGCTGATTTTCACATGTAGATAGTTGAAAGTCATGTAATTGCTCAGAAAGGTGAAATGGATAGTCTCATCCATCTGGTTGATGTTCTCCATATGGATGTTGACCTCTTCTTTTGTATTGGCCCAGATTACCATAATAGTGTCATTATATCGTGAAAAATGTAGGCGGTGGGCAAATGGGGCATTCTTAATAAACAGATGTTGTACGATGGCGAACATATAGGCGTTCGCAAAACTGGGGACCATGTTTGACCCCATGGCACATCCCAGGAGTGGGATGTAGTACCCATCATTGAAGATTAAATAGTTGTTTGTGAGAGTTTTCTAAAGCAACTGTAAGAAAAAGGTTGGACCCTTGCAGTGGATTTTGCCACTTAATCTCTTGTTATATATATTTGTATACAATGATATGTCAATACATGCTAGGGTACATACTTCTGGCAATGTACATAGACCCTGTAGTTTCACTAATAAATTGGTGGTATCTTTTAGATATATTGTATCACTGGTTGAAGGAAGTAGTCCAAATATCTCACTACAATGCCAGATAGAGAGTTACATGCTCCTATGATTGGACGTCCAGGAGGGCACTCCAGGTTTTTATGTATTTTGGGGAGTGCGTATAGGATAGGGACTACTGGAAACTGTACAGTTAAATCTTCTTTTGTGGTCTTATTGATAGTACCATTAACAAATGCCGTGTTTAACAGGGCATCAAGATCTTTTTAAAAGATGTTGGTAGGATCTTGAGGGATCTTTCGGTAAACTCGATGGATGTAAAATTTTCTGTAAATCTCCTGAACATATTGGTCCCTTTCCTGTAACACTTTGGCTCTCCCTGTGTTTGCTGCACGGAGCATTAGTTGGTGATTTTTGCTCAAATTTCTTAAGGCCAGGAATTCTTCCTTAGATAAATTAGAAGGATTTCTCCATTTGTCTTGGGTGCCAAATTGCAGTTTAAATAGATGGACCACTGCTAATGATGGGATATTGGACCGATCTTGAAAAAATTCCTTTAATTTGATATTGCGATGATAGTCTTCCATTCGAATTCCTGAAAACGGAAAGTTGGAACAAACGACAGACCCTTGTTTAAAAGAGTAATTTTTATTGGAAAAAAAAGCTTATACGATAAGGTGTTTAGGGCTTCTTGCCTTTTTTGGCAGTGGAGGTTTTGGTAGCCCCTCCTGGTGTAGAAAACCCCTAATGAGGGATTGTGTGGTTTGTTGGTTTGTGGAATATTAGGATTGCTAAATGCTGAACTATTCCCAGTTGTGGCCCAGGGATAAAACGTGTTATCAGCATAATCCTTCTCCACCACTGTCAATTTATGCTATTTGTAATTGATCAATTCTCGTCTGTACTATTCAAGATCATTGCTTATTTTGTTCAACCGATCACCCTCAGTATCTTGCGATAACAGGATTTTTGATGTAGTTACAAGCTCAGATATTTTCATACTCAATTCCTTATGGTAGCTGGTGGCCTCCTCTATGACCAATAATATCAAATTAAATGTCCTTATTGAGGGTGGCCACTCAGTTGGCAGAAGGTAACAGTAGGACACAGGTATTCTACTGCAGGCTGTACCATTGATTTTCAGACTGAAAATACCATTGACTTCCAGGCTGTACCATCATCTCCCAGGCCGCCACTACTTTCGGCTGCCAAGCCGCATCATTTGTTTCTAGACAGACTTTACCATTGACTTCCAGGTTACACCATCAGTTCCCAGACTGACTTTACCCTCAGCTCCCAGGCTGCACTATTGGTTCCCAGACTGACTCTACCATTGGCTCCCAGGCTACACAATCAGTCTGCCAGTTTCCAGTCTGACCCTGCTCCTATCATTAACCCAATACCATCAGTTTTCAGACCAACCCTGATATCATTGGTTGCCATACCGACCTGTCATCCACAGTCTAAGTACCACTACGTTGGTGATCTCCAGTATTTGCTTTCTCCAGTGTTTGCTGTACCACATCCAGTACCATTGGATCCACCATCGATGGTTAAGCATCCCAACATTCACCAGTATCACTACTCTTTATAAGCCACTTCAGTCTCACAGAGAACCTGGGCAGAGGGCTGTGACCTACACATGAGGCGCAGCAAAGACTGGTGAAACCCTTGCAAATTAGATTCGGTGCCTCTGCTTCAGGTCTTGACAATTTTCTGTCTACTGTGTATCCTCCCAGAGTACTTCCATGCATGAGCTATCACTACCTCAGACCACCTATCTTCTGCTTCCCTGCACCCCCCCTGGCTCCCCCAGGTCATTACCGGTAACAAAACAAGACCAGCCCATGACAGATTGTTTAAGGGCTGATGGACTTGGCACATGACCACAGTGTGGGGCCAGTGGCTATTCAAGATGTCACATTGGATGCAAGAAGCCAAACTGCAGCAAGTGATCACCTACCTACATAAGGAGTCCACTCACCTGGATGCCCTCCATCAGTATCTCAGATCACCTCCACCTGCTGCTCATGCTCCAGCATTTTGTCGCATGTCTGTCTGCCCCCAGCAATTATGATGGCAACTCCTGTAGAGGGTTTCTTAATCAGTGTGACATCCAATTTCAACTCCAGCTACAGAAGTTCCCTTCAGCTAGGACCAAGATAGACTACATTGTCTTGCTGCTAACTTGTTTTGCATTAAGCTGGGTTTCACTGCTATGGGAAAGAACTGATGCATTACTTACTGATTATGATAAATTCATCACCACATTCCGGTGGATATTTGATGAGCCAGGAAGGGCTGCGCCCACCTCTACAGAGATACTCCACATCAAACAGGGGTCTCGTCTCATGGAGCAATTTATGATTCAGTTACAAACCGCGGCCTCTGAACTGAACTTTGAAGCATTAACTGCAGTCTTCTGGTTAGGAGTTTTGGCATGTATCAAGGATGAGCTAGTCACCAGAGCAGATAGATGATCTTATTTCCCTGTGTGAATAGATATATCTTTGTCTAAAAGAGAGATAGAGAGGTCTAGAAAAACAGAAAAATAATTTCCTCCCAGCCTCTGCATCATCCAGTAACATCCAGTACAGAAGAACCTATGCAAATACAGTAGGTAGATGTAGGTTATCACCGGTAGAACGATTCAGTAGGCAATGAGAAAAATTATGTTTGTTTTGTGCTGCTCCCAGTCACTTCATTGGGTCCCATCCTGAACATCTGGGAAATGCCATGCCCTAACCTGTAATATGGGAGTCAGGTTAGGTTGCTTTATAAATTCTCCTCTTTTTTTCCTGACCTTGTGTTACCAGTAAACCTAGTGCCCCCAGTAGATTCCCAACATTTATTTTCCCTGGGTAACTCTGGGGCAGTGACAAACTTTATACCCTCCAACTTCATTAAGAGATGTAATATACCGGTTACCCCATCAACTTGGCATCTCTACTTGACTGTGGTAGATTGTTATAAAATTCTTGTCAGTGATATTACACATCGGACACCTCCTGTTATGTTCTGCACTGGGGTTCTTCATCAAAAGCATATTGAGTTTGTCATCATTCCCAAATCCTCTTGATATTACACTATGTACTGTATGCTGTTGTTACATCTCCACAACCGCCGCTTCAATTGGAAGTCTCTCCAGATTGAGTAATGGAGGGACTACTGTCAGAAGCAGTGTGTAGGTGAAGTAACACTTATCCGATCTTCTAAAATAAAACCCGTGTCCGGTCAGCCCTCTGTGTATGAAGAGTTTTGAAATGTCTTCAGGGAACAGGCTGCTGATGTGTTACCCCCCTCACTGCAAATGGAATTGTCCCATTGACCTCCTTCCCAGAAAGTCCCCTCCCAATGGACTTACATTCCCACTGTCTGTACCAAAAACTAAAGCGATGGCTGAATACATTCAGGAAAATCTCCAAAAATTATTCATCTACCCTTCCTCTTAATAAAATGGAAAGATGGAGGTGTATACAACTGCATAAGTTACCCTCTCCCTCTCAACACAGAATTGTTTTGTATGAAACTTGACCTACTGTAAGAGAAGTATATCATTTCATTAGAATACATGAGAGTGATGAATGGAAGACAGCTCTCAAAACCCGAGATGGGCATTATGAGTATCTTGTAATGCCCTTTAAATTAAGTAATGCACTTTCTGTATGAATTCCTTGTGGTGTATCTTGACATCCTAATATTCTCACAGGATCTCCAGACTCATCGTCATCAAGTCAAATAAGTTTTGTTCCATTTACGAGCAAATAAATAGTATGGTAAACTTTCCAAGTGTACCTTTGAGGTGTCCTATATCCCTTTCTTGGGGGACATCATTTTGGGCACAAGGCTTTCAATGGTTGGTCCCAACGAACCACCCTTAAAGATGTCCAGCACTTTATTGGCTTTGTCAATTATGATAGAAATGTATTAAAGGATTCTTCACGCTCATCTCTCCAATTACAGAACTCACCCGAAAATGAGCCAACTTCGCAGTTTTGTCTGAAGAAGTCTTGTCTGCTAAACCATGCCTTCAGCTTGGCTGCTATTCTCCAGCAGCCTGACACTGATAGGCCCTTTCTCTTTGAGGTCAATGCCTCTAATGTGGGTGTCAGTGCAGTGTGTCAGTTACAACTCTGGACACATTTAAGCACACACTGTGCAACAAATCTTACCAATTCAGTCTGCAAACTGTCCTATTTTTTTTTACTAAAAACTAAAAACCATTATCTCTTTCCATTAGCAACTCTCTCATTCTGACAACCTGACACTATTCTCTGCAATACTATAAGTAACAGAGGGAGTGACAGGGAATACTTTCAAAACAGCAGAAGCTGCTACCTTGATCTATCACTTTAATCTGAGAGCAATTGGCTGATTGTCTCTCATCTGACATTTGAGGCAACTAATGCTGATGCCGGACAGCAGAACAGTCATTACTTCACATTTCCTCAGAAACATTTCTTACAGATAGGGATATAGGCAACAAAATTCCTACCCTTTACATTTTCTGCAGCAAGGCACTCTCAGTCAGATAGCTGGGCAGACACCCTGCGCTGCAAACTAAGCAACAGGGACGTCCTGAGCAATCTATAACGACAAGCATAAGCCGACACTGCCCTCTATTCAAAACTTTTAGTGTTTGGAAACACAACTTTATCTCTCTCTCATCTGGTATCTGATACTAGCCTAAGATACCAGAAAGCAGAAGTGATATACTGTGACACAAAAACACACAATTTTTCTCTCTATTTTTCTCTTTATTTAATTTATTTTGGCAAATCAGTGTGCAGAATTTACATGTCACTGGGAGACAAGAAATTGTTTACAAACAGAGGAACAAAGCAGGGAGGATTGCCCCATATTTTTGTTATATGATACAACAGGAGATATTCAGGATACCTTATAAATTATAAGGGGAATCCATCAATCAATAGTCCACCTATTGAATAAGTAAACTTACGCGACTGGAGAACAGAATCACATGTTTTAAATTATATGATTAAAAATTTATATACTTTTTGTATTGATGCAAAATATCAAACTGGGATAAGAGTATCTTTAGAAACTTCGGTACTTATGTAGTATCTGGGCTGCCGATTTCTAAATCGGGTACATCGCATCGCATCGCATCGCATGCGACCATCGGATGCGATGCGATGCGATGCGATGACCCGATTTTTCCATAGGAATCAATGTTAAAATGGACTGAGTCCATTTTAACATGGAATTCAATGGGAAAAAGGGGTCCTTTTCATACCCCTACTATCCAAGTGGGCATGGAGTTGGATATAAACCTGTGGCGAGCGTAGCGAGCCACCGAGCCCGAAGCGTGGCGAGCGTAGCGAGCCCCGCGAGGGGACACAGAATACCGTCCCCTCGCGGGGCTCGCTTCGCTCGCCACGCTTCGGGCTCGGTGGCTCGCTGCGCTCGCCACAGGTTTATATCCAACTCCATGCCCACTTGGATAGTAGGGGTATGAAAAGGACCCCTTTTTCCCATTGAATTCCATGTTAAAATGGACTCAGTCCATTTTAACATTGATTCCTATGGAAAAATCGGGTCATCGCATCCGATGGTCGCATGCGATGCGATGCGATGCGATGCGATATCGCATCGCATCGCATCTGATTGTATGCCTTAACTTAAGGCATACAATCAAAAAATCGGCAGCCCAGATACTACATAAGTACCGAAACTTCTTATATCCCATAACGTGAAACAGGTCACCCTTCCTTTTAAAAAATACAACAAATAAAAGTTATATTTTAAATTCTTTATAATATTACACAAATACATCATTTAAGCGTGCCCCAGGTAAGACATAATCAGTCTTCTCTTGCACTCTACTGCAAAAAAAAAACCCTTTGAGCAGGAGTACCTACCTCATGATCAGCATCCCATTATCAGTCCAACTGCATTTGCTGCCACTCATGTTTTCTCTGTGCCACCTCTGAGGAAGATGTTTGTATCTCCCGAGCTTCAACTGAAATTGCTGTCCTGAACTCATGCCTCACCTCTCTTCATATCCTCAAGACACCTCTTAAGACTTGTAGCCTCTTATTTTACATGTGCCCAACATATAGTACATTGTCATACTCCCATGGGTACACTCTTCCCATTGCCTATTCCTATGCATATATGGACACATATATCCATGTGTTTCATTTCAGAACTCCCTAAGTCTCAGGTTTGTAATATCATCTGGGTAGTGGTAGATCGGTTTCTAAGATGGTACTCTTTATACCACTCACTGGTTTATCCTCCACCCCCAAGTTCACTCAAGTATTTGTGCAGAATATCTTCAGGATTCATAGACTCCATGCAGAAATGACCACAATGTACAATTTGTAACCCGTTTTTGGAAATCCCTTTGTTGTTGCTCTGCAAGTGAAGTAAAATTTCTCCACAGCATAACCTCCCCAGTCCAATGGGCAAACAGAGAGGGTTAACCAGGACCTTAAAGCATTCTTCTGGCTTTACATATCTTCTTCACAAGATAACTGAGTTAGTTTGATTCCTTGGGCATGTACAAGTTTCATTCAAGAAAGCTTCCAATTGTTACAAATGCTTTGCTGACTTCAAACGGTGAGCTGTTCCTCTATTAAAAACTGGAGACAAGGCTGTGACATTGGTGATCTTGTGCCTTGTAAATGATTGATTAAAAAAATGTAAAAGTCCAAAGTCCAGCCAGCATCCCGTATGGACACTGAACACGGATGCTATTACATACCGCCCATAGAGGGTTTTTTTTTTCAGATTAACTTGTAGACATATTCATGTACAGTATTTTTTTATTTATATTTGACATTCACCTTTAAATCTTTCAATGTATTTTATTTTATGTTAATAATCCTATTTTACTCAGTAATGATGCAATTTAAGTTGTACCAATTGTGCAAGGCTTTAATCTGCCTTACATACAGTATATATACTCATTGAATGTTAGCAAGAATGACTGGTTGTCAAACAAATTGAAATCATATTATAGGGACATATCTTTGTAGAAATGTATTTAACCCCAGGCTTATACCAACAACTATGCTAAGCAAAAAGCCCCATAGCAAAATCACCCCACACACACATACACACACACACACACACACTTAACTGCTACACTATGTGGCTTTTTCTTGTTCATTTGCAGCGGCCGCTTGTTCGCACGGGGACCGATGCTTTGCACATGCGCAGCAACATTTCATATGTACAAGTGGTCTTGGCCACCCTTACATATGTGTGCAAGTTCGCCATAATTCGATGGTCAGCGGCCATCGAAAGATGCGGGTGGTTCCCACTGGCATGCAAATGGATGTTCATGTAAAACATCCACTCACAAACCTTGGGAACGAATTTGGCGTGCGAATGGGTGGTGCGGGCTAAACATTCGCAGGCAGGGTTTGGTTCATTTTGCAAGGGTGCGTGCACGCCTCCAAGGGAATGAACCAGAATAAGGCCCCATGTGTAATGCAATGGATTTTGAGTGCAAATTGCTATGGCTGTATTTGGATGGTGGGCAGGCGCAGGTTTTTTTCCAGGGGAGCAGGGGGGTGGGCGCAGTTCTAAATATAAATGCAGGCAAATGGATCAAATGCAAATGGAATATTTGGGTATCATTTATCATTTATTGTTGGTTATATGTGCTTACTAGCACTATTTAGTACTCACATTGTTTAAGGTAAACCAGCCACACTGCCATGTTCCATTTTACATGATACTACTGTAGGGTTATGTTTATTAAGATTTATATTTTGGTCAAAGTATAGTAAATAGCATCACTTATGCACTAGACATATATAAATGAAAAGGTAAAAATCTATACCCTCAGATATACCACTGCTACACGTCTTGTTTTATTAACCCTTTGGCCCCTATCACATGTTCTGGCTTCTGCCTGGGGACGAAACCCCGCATGGCCAAGAAGCTGTGCCGCACTCAGGAGTTTACAATGGTGGGGATGGTCACAGCCTGGCAGCCATCCTTTCCAGTGGTGGAATCCGGCTGCAACCGGGCGGCTGGGCCGTGGCCCTCCCGTGTGAATGGTCCATTATTAACTACTGTGTGCATCACTGCTTTTGGCCTTGCGGGGTTTTGCCACCTGGCAGGAGTCTGAACGTGTGAAAGGGACCTTTGAGTGCCAATGTTGCTGTGAGTAATTTGTGCAAAATATCTGCTAAAAACACAGGGAGTTGTTGAATATGGATTACTTTACTTATTGCCAGCAAATGATCTTAAGTCAATTTATTGGAGTTTGGTTAACCATTGCGCAAAAAAAAAAAAAAAAAAAGTCTATGAGCGACGCTGGCATCTTTTAGCGGATATTTTGCACATCTTTCACAGCAACGTTGGCAGGTTTTTTTTCGGCGAATCGGGTTGTTTTCACTCCCTGCGGTGAGTCTTTTTCACTGAAAATCTGATTCACCCAATTCAATGTTTACTGTTCACCGAAAAGCGAACAGTGAATGCCGGCCAGTTCTCTGTTTCATGCTCGCTGCAAGTCGCTGGTGTATTTCAATGGGGTTTTCATTGTGATTTGCCAAGAGTGTATTCAATGCTAGGATGGAGAACTGCTTTCAGCATGATTTTCACCATGATTCACTGTTTTGCATTCAACATCTTTTTAAGGTAATCTGGAATGTGTTCTATTAAAATAAAGGGTTTTGTTTTGTTTATTGGTGTCAAAAAAATTGTAATTTTATTATGTGAATAGCAGCACACGAATATATATTTATTATTTATTTTATTTAATTTTTTATACACATGACGTAAGCAGGGGGCAGCAAGCCCCTGAGGCATTGAATAGGGGGAGAAGGAGGGCTGGCAGCGAATGCTCCAGCCCTCCGGAAGCCTGGTGACTGCAGCGAATCCAAAACAAGATTCGCTGCAACGGGTGAAAAAGGAGACACCCCTAAATAAAGGCCCCTATCACTGCATTTCCCGATAGGCCCTTCGTGGCCCAATCTGACAATGAGGCTGAATGTTTCTCAGAAACTTTTATCTGCTTCTATTGCTTTTAAACATGCTCTCTGTAGACAAACAGAAAATCTACTTTGCGGCAAATCTGACTGCAGCAGAGTATCGCACCTGGGGATACCAACCCCCAAATCCAAATACACACAATACACAAGTGGTGGACACAATTGCGCTGTCTGGTTTTTTAAGATGTAAAGTTCACTCCTCTTTCACTCAGGTATGGTTTCTTCACGAATACCCATCCACCGCAGGAAAGAGGGATAAAAGAAAGGGTATGGTCAATACTCAGTGTCTCCCAATAAAGGCAACATCCACCGAATCGATCCCTTCTTACTGACCTGTAGTACAGGCCCTATGTGCCTATAAAGGTATCTTTGTTCCTCCAGATCTTTTTATGAGCACCCAATAGGAAACCACCCCTTGAAGTAAAGCTCACCTTTGGGACATGCCCTATTTTCACCAAAAGGTATCTTTCACTCCAAGCGCAATAGGTGCTGATTTTATGTTTTTGCTGGTGGGTGCTCAAGCCAAAAATATAGAGGAGTGGCTTCATGGGGAAGGGGTGTGGCCACAAAATAATACCAATTTATATTATGGAGCACAGTTGTCTCCAATATTCAAATTACAACAACAGAGTTCCATATACATAAATGCCCCCACAGTGCAGGTACATAAATGCCCCCACAGTGCAGGTACTCCGCAAACAGAATACACTCTTCCCGGCATACTGTTTCCCAGGTGGTGGGTCCAGCGATGTGGGTGCTGCAGGCGCAAATTAGCAAGTTAATATGGTGGCCCAGCAGCGGGATTCGGGCCCGTGGGTGCTCATCAATTTCCGTGGGTGCTCGGGCCCTTGAGCACCCACAGAATCGGCACCTATGCCAAGCGCGGCATTGGGATAGTACTCCAGTCGTTTTTATAGTTGAAAAAACTATTTTATTCCAAAGGAGAAGTCCAATCACCATAAAAACAAGAAAAAAAAGATAAAAAATGTATACACAATCAGGTTCCCCAGCAATACTTCACCTCTGACACCACCACTCAACCCAGGATTCTTGAGGGGGAAGATCGATGTCCTTTTGATGGAAAGATGAAAACGGACAACAGAGATGTCTTCTCACATTCAAGACACTCCCCTTTATTCACCCGGCCAATCAAGTTTCACCAACCGGACAAGCTTTTTTATATGACCTGAGAATGCAGGGGGGGGGGGGGGGAGAAGCACTGTTGACCTGCCTGCAGACGCGTGTATCAAGATGTAAAGATATATCCAGAACCTGAGTGCCGGTCTCTCTCTCTCTCTCTCTCTATATATATATATATATATATATATATATATATATATATATATATATATATATATATATATATATATATATATATATATATATATATATATATATATATATATATATATATGAAAAATAGAAGGAGCGCACCAATGAGTGTAACAGTTTGACTTTTACTGGTAAAAAGTAATAAGAGTACATACATATAGGTAAAGAATAATCAGCAAATCAACCGTGTCGTATTGCACAAGCCACGTCTGGACAAGGGCAGCAGAGTCCACAGCACTGGCGGGGTGGTCACAATGGATCTCACAGATGGAAGTCAGCCAGGCGGAGGAACGGTATCAAGCGTGTCAAACAGGAAGATCAAGACCGGACGGAACAGCTGATGGAGCAGTAGACTCGTCGGGAAACCACGCCCCAACGAGTTTCGTCACTACGGACTTCGTCAGGAGGCGTGGTTGTAGGTAAGTATGACAGGGTTTAAATAAGGTGCTGATTAGCTATCAATTTGATATAATAAGTATCACATGAAAAACAATTTCACACAGACATGTTTAATTAACAAATTCAGACCAGTGAGAAAAAAATCAAATCACCGGCTGAAATTACAACAATAATGACAGAACGAATTTTAATGCAATATCTAAAAAACTATCTAAAAAAAGACAAATATTGCACTGTATATGCATATACAGTTTGGTCTATTTTAAACTTGCATTGTATATATTGATTATGCATATATATATTTATTTATATTTCTTCTCTTTTTTATCGTTAATGAATTGTAATATTGGGCATTTTTAGAATCTCTTTACATATTATAATATTTATAATAATGACAGAACGAATTTTAATGCAATATCTAAAAAACTATCTAAAAAAAGACAAATATTGCACTGTATATGCATATACAGTTTGGTCTATTTTAAACTTGCATTGTATATATTGATTATGCATATATATATATATTTATTTATATTTCTTCTCTTTTTTATCGTTAATGAATTGTAATATTGGGCATTTTTAGAATCTCTTTACATATTATAATATTTGTCTTTTTTTAGATAGTTTTTTAGATATTGCATTAAAATTCGTTCTGTCATTATTGTTGTAATTTCAGCCGGTGATTTGATTTTTTTCTCACTGGTCTGAATTTGTTAATTAAACATGTCTGTGTGTAATTGTTTTTCATGTGATACTTGTTATATCAAATTGATAGCTAATCAGCACCTTATTTAAACCCTGTCATACTTACCTACAACCACGCCTCCTGACGAAGTCCGTAGTGACGAAACGCGTTGGGGCGTGGTTTCCAGACGAGTCTACTGCTCCATCAGCTGTTCCGTCCGGTCTTGATCTTCCTGTTTGACACGCTTGATACCGTTCCTCCGCATGGCTGACTTCCATCTGTGAGATCCATTGTGACCACCCCGCCAGTGCTGTGGACTCTGCTGCCCTTGTCCAGACGTGGCTTGTGCAATACGACACGGTTGATATGCTGATTATTCTTTACCTATATGTATGTACTCTTATTACTTTTTACCAGTAAAAGTCAAACTGTTACACTCATTGGTGCGCTCCTTCTATTTTTCTTCTATGTCCTTTGCTCTGTGAGGTACAAGCTAACCTCCATTGAAGTTGAGCTGCCCGTATCACCTCTCCATGGACGGAACCCATTGAAAATATTTTGGGACTTTGCGCAGATTGGTATACTGTCTATATATATATATATATATATATATATATATATATATATATATATATATATATATATATATATATATATGTAATCAAAATTATAATTAATGTTCAAATATATATATAAGCATATATTTACGTATATGGATGTCCATCCACTCATCACTAACCAGAGAATGGAGCTGCCAGGGAAGTCCTTGCAGGCTGCAGCAGTTGTGTGTTCAGCTGCTAGGAACACAGGCTCCACTTGGTGGGTGAGTGACGGCTGTAATGAGCCAGGAGAGACTGAGCAAGCAGGGGAGCAGGTGCTGGGGGAGGGAAGGATCGGCACCTTTTCAAATGCTAAAGCAGTTTTCACATTGTGTTAGCTTTCATGTACAAGATCCGAAAGTAAAATACTTTATTATTTATTTATTAACAGTTTCTTATACAGTATAGCCCATACATATTCCGCAGCGCTTTACAGAGTATAGTTGAACATTCACATCAGTCCCTGCTTACAATCTATATTCCCTACCACAAGCACACGCACACACAGACATTATAGGGTTAATTTTGTTGGGAGCCAATTAACCTACAAGTATATTTTTGGATTGTGGGAGGAAACCGGAGTACCCGGAGAAAACCCACGCAAGTACGGGGAGAATATACAAACTCTGCACAGTTAGACCCATGGTGGGAATCAAACACATTACCTCAGCACTGTGAGGCAGTAATGCTAACCATTACACCATCCGTACTGACTTTCAGGTCTTGGTACATACCTAGTGGCCAATCAGGAGCCGAATTTCTCCTTTATTGGAGGGGTCCCCACTCCCCCAGGACCCCTGGCCAGGCTGACCAGTCAGAGGGATGAATGCTTTGGCCTGGGAGGACTTGTATAAAAAGTCTTCACCCATCTGTGGCATTACCCTGCTGGCTGGTTGGGCCTGGGGTATAATTCTTAAAATACAGGGGTCCCCTAGTCATTTTGTCCCCTGCATATTTGGCTGGTTTTCTGATTTTTTAGAACCAGCCCCGGCTCTTTCAGCCTGGTGCTGGCTATGCCCGTGGGGGAGGGGGGGGGGGGGGCACACCGTTTTTTAAATTTATTTATTTTTTACACTGCAGCCTGCTCGTATCTGACTGATCCGTGCCAGGCTGAAGCCAAATACGCCTGGAAAATTAAGTGTATTTTCCAAGCGTATTTGGCTGGTCATTAGCGGGCGTATCCCGCTAATGGCCGATAATTACTGCCCGTATTGAAAATACGGCCGGTTAGTAAATACGAATATGCGTATTTTTGGCATAGTTAATGCCAAAAATACGAATACACCTTAAAAATTTGTTTTTTACTATGAACATATGAATTTTTTTATGTATTTGTCTTAGTAAATTTTCCCCATTGACTGATAGAAAATGTAATTTTTGTTATTGTACTTTAGAGCAATAACCCATCTAGGTGTACAAATAAATAGACAATTCATTGTGATAACATTTATATATTTGCTAAAAAAAACAACAAAATACAATGGGTAATTTTGGCAGACTCTAAAAGGGAGCAAAGGTTTGTGCATTGTCAAGAAACACTTAAACATACTCTTCAATCATTTGTACAGCAAGGACAAGCAATATGTTATGGAACAGTAGCTGCATTTTAGTGGTACAATGATAATGACATACAGCAGTATAATGCCAAAACTCCCTCCCACATAAAAAAGAAATAACACCATTCCATATATGAATCTATTTTTATTGGAAAAAGTATGATGGAGGCATGGAGGCACACCTGAAATGTCCCACAGCACTTTAGTTTGATTGTGCCAAATCTCCCCAGTCAGTCAGTGTGTGCCAAATCCCCCCAGCTAGTCAGTGTGTGCCAAATCTCCCCTAGTCAGTCAGTGTGTGCAAACCCCCCCCCCAGCCAGTCAGTGTATGCCAAATCACCCTGCTGCCCTCACCCTCCTTCCATCCTTGTGTGCTTGGCAGCAGAACTCAGACATTCACCCTCCCAAACATAATGTTTTAAAAGAAAACTAGTTTTATTTAATAAGATCGTGTAAGGATTCTGGGAGTATCCCCGGTACCCTAACTCCGTTGCCTCTGACTGGAATCGACGGACGTGTGCGGTGCTAGGCTTCACCTGGGCCCGTCTCGGCTGAAGGGCGAATTAGGTCCGCCCCACTTCGCTACAGGCAGGTCTTAGGAAATGACAACACGTCCGCCGAGGCCAGGAGAGAGCAAGGGGAAAAAGCTAACTAAATCCCTATACCGGGGAACTCCCAGAAGCCCAAAGAAGTAATACGGGCTGAGCAGGTGACACTGACTGGTAACAATGCAAGTGGGATGATATACAATGAAATGGCAACAATGCTAATGAGATGTTATATAATGAAATGGCAACAATGCTAATGAGATGTTATATAAAGAAATGACTATCATGCCCAGTGACACCGTGTGTCAAAACTGCGTAAGGAGAAAGACAGGGTAACCCCTGACTTATCTGAGAAGATGACGGAGTCCCAGACCACCACTTGCAGATCTCTTGGGCAGATGAGTGTACAGCCGGGCAGACAAGCTGAATCCCAGACACAGCAGGACCAAACCAGGCAGGGCAGGACAGGCGTGGAGCAATAGGAAGGCTCCCAACAGGAACCAGGACCAGGAACACACTCTGACATAGGCTGACAGAACGCTGACTGAAGCAGGACAGAGTGGACTACAACGAACTGAACAATGCAACTGAATACTATAACTGGCCCCGGAGTGTGTGAGCAGAGAGTCTTTATAGTGAGCACAATGTGGTGCTGATTACACATTGCCTAAAGGTGTGCACTGCAGGCTAGGAGCCTAATCAAGACACCTGAGTCCAGAACACACAGCACTGAAAGTGAGCTGCAATGGCCCAGGCTGACCACTGGATGCCACCAGCGAGTAAACACACACACACACAGGCTGGGATAAACCCAGGGAGAACATGAAACTACACACAGAATATGGGAATCTGCGCATAACACAGATCCGCTGGAGGCGGATCCTAACAGATCGGTTTTATTAAGGTGTTAGGCCAATCATTGGTTCAGACATGAGCTTGCGTAGCAAGCATGTACTTCTATTTTTTAACAAAGTAGCGGACTTCCTGTAAGCTTTGGTTAACCTAGACCTCCCATATTCCTGCCCCCCTAATGCTGTTTATCTGGAAAGTACCTTATGACTTACATGGTTCAAATTCTGGTTTTGTGTTTCTTCTCAGACACATACAGTACTTCCTCAAACCTGGGAGTAGGTCGTTCTAGTTCCTAATTTCATAGTTACTTTTAGCTAACGCTGCAATGCTAAATGTAAGCTGAATATGTGCTTTGCGTAACCCTCTGGGACAAAGGAATTCTTATCTATTCCCCATATGGCTATGCAGACCCCAAGGGGGTCTCTATCAACAGTACGTCCCCTAGTGCAAAAACAATGCATTTCGCTGTCCTTATTTAATTATGAGTAGCCTAGTATGTCTGCAATGCATACTGGGGAAAGTAAATGGTGATACTGTAAAGGCCCATACACACTGGGCAACTTTGAGCTGAAAGCCGCTCGAAAAACACCAAGTTTGAGCAGCTTTCAGCTCAAAGCCACCCAGTGTGTATGGCCCGGCGATGAGCAGTGAGTGCTGCTGCTCGCTCCCGCATCATCGCCGGGAAAGCCGTTCATCTACTGGTATTACCAGCAGATGAGCGGCTTTGAGGACGGCTTTGCATAGCGCTGTGCTATGCAAAGCTGTCCGCCCCCCGCTGACGGCGCCGGGCAGGGGGAAAGCCACTCAGTGTGTATGCACTGAGCGGTTTTCCCCCAGGGATGATAGCGATCATCGCTGTCCATACATTCTGGGCATAGTCACCCAGTGTGTATGGACCTTAAGTCACAAATTCTTAGTCAACGGTAAAATGATGTTGCTAGCTTAAAGGATACATAGGGGTGTATTCAATGCCTATGGCGAGCTGTGATGGTGAGCCATGCCTATAGCTCGCCATCACAGCTCGCAGGTCAGTATTCAACTGACCCCCCTGCACTCACCATTTCCACCTATATGCAGTGGGCTTGCTGCATTAGCGGCGAATCTCGCTGTTCGGGTAATCCTCGCCTTCCTCTGATGGCGAGGATTACCCCGGAACACAGAAAAGGGTGAGCGGCCGGCGAGGGGGTTAGATGGCGAGGATACCTCGACGCAGAAACCCCATCGGTGGCGGCATTGAATACCACCTATAATGTATGTAACATGCTATTTATAGAGAAAAATGTCTATTTGAGACTGTTTCTTTAATTGATATAGTAAATGTGCACATCTTTGGCTTATTTTTTAAGAAGATTTAGCTCCTCAAGTTTTAAAGAGAAAAGAGACATCATCAAGGTTCCATTATTTTAAATAAATGATCCTTTAAAGTCCTTGAATATTTCCTTGAACTGCTATGACTGGCATTCTAGATCTGTCAGAAGAAGATAAATTAGGATTCTGATACATTTTTATAACTACATTTACCAGAAGGTTCAAATCTTCTTAAAATCGACATTGCTGCTAACATCATCATAAAACGAACGCATTTTCTTCCAATGAAAACTTACTTCAAAACATGGATGTCATTATTACAGTACAGTACATCACATAACAATCATACTAAAACATTGTTGGGCAACTTCAGATAGTTTGGTGGTTTGATAGATTTATATGTTGTATTTCATGGTCATGATAATCATAATTTATCAATATAAATATTTTGCAGACATAATTTCTCACGGCCGGACACAAAACTCTGTACATTTTTAAATACAGTTAGTTAGCTTCTCAAGTTAATAAAACTCAGGGTTGGCACCGCAGATGGTTAACAGTGCATTGGATTTTTTTTAAAGAAATTCTTATAAATTCTGTTTGCCCCAGTGTTGTGCAGGTGAAGGACAGTGTGAGCCAAGAAGCCCCCCAAAACGTTGAACAGCACTGTGGAAGTCTTTACATTTACTACTGCAGAAAATGCTGAAATCTGCTAACCTGATGTATGCGCAAAGGTGTTGTTGCAATTTGGACAGTCAGTTTTAGAAGTGTGGTGGAAAAATTATTGATGTTCCTGGGAATGACTGGGAGGATATCAGGGGGTATATTATGGGCATGTCAATGCAAGCAACTGATCACAGCTGCACAGTCACAAGCACGGGAATCCATTGTCAGATACAGATACTGCATCTGCCATAGCCCGTAGGGCTGGTGCAGCTAATCAATATTAAAGCATGCACAGGAGCTTTCTCAGTGGTAAAGTTACTAAGATGGGAGTTCTATTAAAGATAGGAGGTTGCCAAATGGGAGGGGGGTTAGGTTTAGGTGGTGGGCTGCTTCCTGTACCCAGCCTCGTAACCCAAGTATTAGGCACCAACCAGGAGGGTCAGGCCATAAGGGGGGGGGTGTTGGATTTAGGGTCAGGGTAGATTAGAGTTAAGGGGTGCACAAACGATTTTGGTTACATTCAAACAAGCGATATAGACTACGGGCCCAATTCTGGTTTGCTCGGAAAACTGATGTTTAGGTTAATACATGCGTATATTCGCACATACAGGGCACCTGTGCGGACACCTTTGGGGTGGGAAGTAGGCGTGCAGGGGGCGGTGGCATGAGAATGCCCAGCATTTCCTGGACGTGCCCACAAATACAGTGGGTGCATCCAGGAAAAGGCTGGGTGTCCCGCAAACCCTGAAGGGCAGCTGCCTGCCGGGGGTGGACAGCTGACATCACATGATATCAGCCGCCCACCTCGTTATCGGATCCTGACACTGCAAAATATAGGTCAGGCAAGACCTATATTTGTGAACTGGGGAACATCAAATGATTTTGCCTCCATAAGCTACCCTGCGAATGGATGTTCATCAGTTCTTAATGATGTAAGATTTAAATAATACTCCCATTTTTTCAAAAGTTTTTTTTCTGATATGTTATAATGGGCACACTTGTCTTTATTATATAAAGGTAGGTGTCATCTTTATACAATTATTTGTTTCCCCAGATTTCTTTATGTGTTTCTTTTGGGGCAGTACAGATGGTGTAATGGTTAGCATTGCTACCTCACAGCACTGAGGTCACGGGTTCTATTCCCACCATGGCTCTAACTGTGCAGAGTTGTATATTCTCCCTGTGCTTGCATAGGTTTCCTCCGGGTACTGCGGTTTTCTCCCACAATCCAAAAATATACTGGTAGGCTAATTGGCTCCCAACAAAATTAACCCTAGAATGTCTGTGTGTGTGTACATGTGGTAGGGAATACAGATTGTAAGCTCCACTGGGGCAGATACTGATGTGAATGTTCAAATATTCTCTGTAAAGCTCTGTGGAATATGTGTGCCCTATATAATAAACTGTTAATAGTAAATAAATAAAAGTGTTGAAGATGCTTCCCATAATCGCACCCAAAGGAGCACTTTTCAACCAAGCTTTAAATGAATTTATTTGGGCAGGAAAACATACCCAGATCTCGCTTTGTAAAATACAATGAAAGAATGAGTTTGGAGAGGTCAATTTACCATGTCTTAATTTATATGCTTTAGAAGCTAATTATAGGAAAGCATTAGATTAAAGAAGGAACTAATACTTATACTATGAAGCAACAAGTTTTTGTACCGGTTCAGGACCTGATTTCCCTCCTCCACATTCCTCTGCAGTCTTCACCCAATCCTGTCATAGATAATCCACTGTTGCCCTCCACCTGTATAGCCTAGAGAGCAACACATTCTATACTGAAAGTATCTACATGTGTTTCTATTTTTCTTCCACTCTGGGGTAACCCAGACTTTGCACCATTTAGGATCTCAGTGTAAAATGTAGTATAATGTAGTATAATACAAAATTTTGCATATTGAAACTTTGGTTCCACTTACTTGTACACAGCTTCAGGAGAGATTCCCTTCTATTTTCATACCTTTATTCCCATATTTACAGGCTTTTAGTTATGTGGAGACCATAGGCATTTCTGTAATGGCATCTTGGCACCTAAGACACAAATCACTTGAAAAATGGCCACCGCAGCCATTTCCAAGTTATTTGCACATACACACTGGATATGTCCCCGGGAACAAGGCAGAGTCTACTTGCTGTCAGAGAGGAGGGGGCCTGTAGTGGAGGCTGAATGTGATAACTTTCCTCTTACATTTCACATTTTATTCTGGATTTATGTTGCAAACAAACTCTAGTTATTCAATATGTGAAGTCCTAAATTCATAATGTTATAATTGCTTGGACCATTGCTGATGCTCTCCACCTGTTCCCCTCCCACACACACACCTTACAGTCCAGTAGCAGCTTTCTCCTGGATATTGGTAGTACTGCCTCTATCTACAGTACCTTATATAATATGTGTCATACATACTGTACATGGAGAGTTTTTGAATGGTTTTCCTTTTTTTCCAAAATAACATTCTACCTCACTTAGCCTCTCTTCTATCAATTGTGCCACTGGTTCGACTTCTATAATCATAGCTTCAATTAATGCCAAAGGGTTAATTGTTCATGAGAAAAGATCTAACATGCTGCGGTTATTTCATACCAATAATGTAGATGACGATGTGGAGTAAATGCAAAAAAAAACCATTTCAAACTTGGTCACCACTATTAAGAAACCACTATTACCGAATGGCATCTTTAGTTACAACTCGGTAGGCAAAAGCCTTGGGATTACTATCTTATTTGCCTGCCATCTCCCAATCACTAAAATCTCCTCCCATAAACTTTTGGAAGTAAGAGTAGTAAACGTTATTTATATAATCAACACTTTTCCTTTATTACTATCGACTGTATACTCCTAATTCACAGGTTTGAAGAAGAAAAATACCCAACAAAGGAAGACTCTTCTTGCCAAAATCAAATTTCTAGAAACAAAGCTTCCCTGTCTCCTCTATATTATACTGAGTTAGATGATGCCCAGTCCTCACTCAAAAGGCTATACGACAACATTAAATTATTGTATCATAAATGTTGCAGTTGCTATTACCAATAGCTCAATAAGCTAGGTAGATTGCAGGCAGAAGCACTACAAGAACAATGTGCCGTCACGTTTATCCATACTATACAAACCGATAATTACAGTAAATGGGGGAAATCGCTGATGCTTGCAAGGCATATTATACTAAACTCTATAATCTATCTGGGCTGGAGAATACAGTGGACAAGCACACCCACACCAAGGGCCAAATGTAATAGGATGTAAGAATCAGAAACTGAGAGATTTTGGGATATCTTTCCTATATTTGTTAAAGCAGCAATCACTTACATTGCAAAATCAACCTGGTTTTGAAGTGTAAATGATTGCTGCTTTAAAAATAGGAAAGCTGTCACCAAATCTCTCAGTTTCTAATTCTCACATCCTATTACATATGGCCCCAAGTATCTACTTATCTTCAGTCTCTTGATTACCCTACCCTGTCTCGGTCAGGTATAGATTTTCGTGATGAAATCTTTCTACTGCAGGAGGTTGATCAAGTGATCTTGGCATCCCCACCTGGTAATAGTTCAGGTCCAGATGGATTTTCTATAGCCTAAAACAAAGCATTTAAAGATAAATGAATCACCTTGACTCGTGCATTTAACTGAATTTTAGATTCAACTCACTTTTCAAAGCAATCCCAAGAGGTGCATATTACTTTCCTTCCCAAAGAGGGTAAATAGCCTTCCTTATAACCTAAATCAGGGGCGCCGATTCCCTTTTTTCTCCGTGGGTGCTCTCAACCCACGCCAAACCCCCCCCCCCCCCCAAAAAAAAAAAAAACAGCCCCCTGGACTCACTCGCTGTCGGGGTCAGGGAGCAGCAGCAGCGCCACAGCAGGGTCCCAGCAGCAGCGGATATGCCGTCAGCAGCAGGGTCCCTGCGGAAGATGGGAACTAGCAGCGGTATTAATACCGCTACTAGTTCCCATCTGCCGCAGGGACCCCCGCTGATGACAGCATATCCGCTGCTGGGACCCCGCTGCCATGGGCCGTGCCGTGGGTGCTCCTCACCTTCCCTGGGTGCTCGGGCCCCGGAGCACCCACGGTTTTGGCGCCTGTGACCTAAATTATTAAATATTGACTTGAAGTTGTTTGCCAAATTGATCATGAACATCCTAAAATGTATTGCATCAACTTGGAATGGGTACCACTGTCTCCAGAGAAATAGGGAACTATTTGACATTCCTTCTTGATAATCAGAATAAATGGCCCTTTACATGACACATTTGATATACTGTAACTAATGGCAAGAGGCAATGGTGCCCATTATCCCCACTATTGTTTTTACTCTGAGGCACTAGCAAGGGCCATACACCTTAACCCTAAAATTTCCGTTATCAGTTGCCACTTGCCTGGCAGTCTTGCTCGAGACCGAGTTTCCATATGCCAACATATGTACTAAGTACTGTACATATGTTGGCATTATTTGATAATGACTTAATAGCTCTTATAATTCAATTTTTTGTCTAATTTGGTTTCAGAATTCCATTAATTCATTACCCTTTCAAAGTTTAAAATAAACTACTCTATATTGATTGCTATGACTACTGACTACTCCGCCTGTAGCAATAGTTTCCATTTTCTGGTCTACAAGGCTTAATTCTACAAGGCTTACATTTCTAGGAGTACAAGGCTTATCCATACTGTTCTCATTCAACTTCTGTCCTTTGTTGCAGACCATCCAGTCTTAGTACAACAGTTAGCAATCTAAACATATATCCTCGATAAATAGGATCAATGTAGTGAATATTAATTCCTACAAATAACAAACACTCCCGATCCACATTCCGCCAGAATGGTTTTAAGTGCTAAACTGAAATAGATTACCCTGTGTGTATTGTGATGTACGTGTGAAATATTTAAACACACCACAAACAGGGAAATCAGGTGCACAGATAAACCTAAAGTTCAAAATATATGAGATATTTCTGACTCCCTTGCTGCTCCCAAGAGTGACTCTGTATCACTCAAAGGATAGTAGCACAAATATTCACAAAATAAAGGGAGCGCAGTTGTCACACTTATATTTAAAATATATATTAGTTTATTGTTATCTGCTCATTTGTTTGGGGTCGTTCCTTTCCACATTTTCAACGACACATCTTATATCACCGCAAACAGTCTTTAACTTCTTCATAGATTCAGTTACTATCATGAGATTTTGTTGAATCATGTTCTGGAATGAACCCAAGCAAAATAAAACAATCAATGGATCATGGTGGAGGAATCTATTGAAATACTCTCATGGCTACCATCTCTCATAAGGTGGAACATCCCAACTTTACTCCTACTTCGCGATGTACTGTAGGAAAAACTGTGCATTTTTCCTCCATATTGTTACGCCTCTGGGAGACAACAGAAATTTTCCAGTTGGGCCAAATGATGTGCTCTTCTGCCATCAAATCTTCTAATTACTCTGTGTAACAGTACATGCAAATAAAGTCAAAAACATATATGGCTGACGCAGGTATGTAGTGATATGACAATGGTCTGCTACAATTAACAATGCAAAACACACAATATTGATTGACAGGCGCTTCCTTTAATGGAATACAGTTCTAAAAAGCAAAAGTCTTTGATAAAATGTATTGCTCGTATTGCTAGTGGCAGGGAAGTGTTCATAAGGGTGTGTACGGCATTAGGGGGTGCCTGTGTACCCCTAACACTCAATGTGTGCACACCTATGTGCATGCCTGTAAAATAACAGTCTCTTTCTTGACTACTTATATTACTGACATCTTGTAAATTACAGCACCTCTGTTTTCCAGTGCTTTACTTAAAATACATGTACTGTATACAATTATATATTATATGTAGTTGATATATACTATGCCCAAAGTCTAGCCAATATGTTGGAGTTGATAGACGGTATTGGGAGTTCAGACACTAGCCAAAAAAAGCCCAGAGTTACTCATAATGTTTTTCTACAGTATGTACAGAATTATTTTCAGTTCTTTATTTTAAACCAACTCTGCTTGTAGGTATATGCAATTACACATTAACAACAAAAACTGGCAATGGTTGCTATAGTAACATTCTGAGAACTCTTAATTGTTATTAAATTGTATCCTGCTTTTCTTGTTTAATATGCTTTAAATATACTGTATATATAGTTGTGAGTATATGATTTTGTTTCTTTTTTAGAATGCATTATGAACTGTAACTTGTATCACATAGGTTTTAAATTACAAGTTCTATACTAAAAGCATCAGCACACAGAGAAATGTTAACCATATGTTGGACTAACAGAATGGTTCTCTAAAACACTTTTCTATAAAGCTGAAAAAGAATTCTAGCCAATTTTCCAGATTAAATGATCAAAGTGAAACTACTCATGAAAACTCACATTGGGTGTAATTTTGGTGTGTTTAGTACTGCAATTACTGTTGCTATCTCTTTCCGTATGTAATCATGATTATATGCTAATTTAGGCAGCAGCTAACCTGAACATAGGGACTCACACTGCTGTTGCCTTATTTGCGTACAATTGTTTATAATGGCTGATACATTAATACCCTTGTCACAAATCAGGTCATGTTCAGTGGCGGTTATACCTATGGGCTGCAGGGCTGCAGCATCCCCAGGTAAGATCCGCCACTGTTCTCTGCCTAAATGAAGCCAGATGCAGTCTGCGAGTCACCCAAGGCAGTCCCATTGGGAGCTGTTCCCTACCTCCGGGACACCTCTTTATGGAGGTAAAAACTGGATTCTTTACATGCACAGTTCAAGGATGATACTGCACATGCCCCGGACCTGGGACTCTGAATATACCTCTGTGGGCTGCTGCAAAAGCAGCCCATAGAGGCTGGGGGCTATCTCATGCACAGTAGCTTCTTCGTCCCTACGGGGATCAAGATTGGCAGTCGGGAGAAGCAGCGCAGGGGACTGGGAGAACAGCAGCAGAGGTGGCATTGAAAATGGGGCGTGGCCTATCATTATACCACACACCGTAATGCCCATTGCACATTTTGGCAAACTTTGTCATACCCATTACGCATAAAGCTACATGCCGTAATGCCAATTACACAAAAGGCCACATATGATGCCTATTACATACTATATAACAAATTGTAATGCCCATTAATCTTTTTTCACATAAGTGCCACTTACCTACATGCTCATTGCTAAGAACGTCATGCTCGTTGCCAAGGGGGACTGACCTTGCTCGTTGCCAAGCCCCCTCCGCCTGGCTGATCCAGAGCTCAAGTCTCTCACCGAAGGTGTGCGTTTGAAAAATGGGCATGGTCTTGGGCGTGGCCATATGACACTAGTGGGTGTGGCTACATGACAAAGGATCAGGCTGCTCCCCCTGTATAATAAAAGGACACCACATGCTGCTCCCCCTGTATAATAATAATAACAGGACCGCACAGGCTGCTCTCCTTGTATAATAACAACAGGATCCCACAGTCTCCTCCCTCTGTATAATCACAACAGGACCCCACAGGCTGCTCTCCCTGTATAATAATAATAACAGGACCACACAGGCTGCTCCCCCTGTATAATAACAACAGGACCCCACAGGCTGCTCTCCCTGTATAATTATAACAGGACCCCACAGGCTGCTCTCCCTGTATAATAATAACAGGACCACACAGGCTGCTCCCCCTGTATAATAACAACAGGACCCCACAGATTGCTCCCCCTGTATAATAATAATAATAATAATAACAGGACCCCACAGGCTGCACCTCCTGTATAATAAAAGGACCCCACAGGCTGCACCCCCTGTATAATAAAAGGACACCACAGGCTGCTCCCCCTGTATAATAACCACAGGACCCCCACAGATTGCTCCCCCTGTATAATAATAATAACAGGACCCGACAGGCTCCTCCCCCGTATAACAAAGAGACACCACAGGCTGCTCCCCTGTATAATAATAAAAGGACCCCACAGCCGGCTGCTGTAATAGTGAGCTGGGAGCAAAGAAAGAAACCCCAGCCCACTACCCCAATGATCTACCGGGCTGCCTCAGTGTCCATCCGCCTCTGCCCCTCTACAGGCCATCCAGACTCCAGCCACTCACCCCTTGACTTCACTGGCTCCCCCGCTCCAGGAACCGAGCATTTTCTCCCTCATGGAGAGGGTCAGGTAGGCTACCCTGATTTATGGCCTCACAGTGCCCCAAATGTAGTAACAGATGACATGCTGCTGACGTTTGAGGGTGGCGAAAGGCAGTGTTGCAGAAATCATGGAGTGAATCAATCCAATTTTCTAAGTGTGCTGAAGCCAATGGCTGTTCCCTTTTGATACAGCTTTACTGGCTTGCGCAGCGTGAATTTCTCTGCCATCCTGAGTAAACTAACTGATGTTTCAGAGAAGCCTACAGGTGGCATCTATTTACGCAACATATCCACTGCAGCATTAGCATATTAGCAGCAGCAACTTTGCAATCTGCAACCATCTCTGAATCATCCCCAATAAATAGTACAGTTAAGGGGCCTAAATAAAAAAAAACTTTATGTTAAAATATCTTAAAATGCGGCTTCCCCATTTCTATTTTTTCTGTGAACCTCACAAATGCTGACTCTGAATGTGGGAGGGAAGTTGCATCTGTAATTACAGAAAGCAAGCATGACATTTCAAAATTGCCAAGGCACACCATTTTTCAGCACATAAAATATACTTAGGGGGGGGGGGGGGGGCTGAGTGTCAGATGGCAAAGTGTAATTACACACTACCTTCCGACACCACCTAAGTAATTGCCTGCCAAAAATCCCCCTCCATGCCTAATAATTGCACACAATTTAATCATATAAAATATTATTATTTTTAACTACCATGGGACCCCAGACATAGTGGAGCTACAGCATTGCCTTTATAGTTGGATTCCATTAAAAAAACTTTGACATACCTGCTAAGTGTGCTACACACTGGTTGTGGAAAGAGGAGCAGGGAAGGATGAAGGAACAGCATCAGATAAAGGAGCAGCAGTGGTGTGTGGGAAGGCGATTTGGCAGGTGTGACCTTTGAGTCACCACAGATCACACACCATCAGTACCCCGTACCGCCATAAAAACCCGGTGAGTGCTTTCACTGCGGATGCGCCGGCTAGGGATGCCGGTGCCAGGGATGTGGTGCCATGACGTTTTGACATCACGGCGCCTCATCCCTGGCACCGGCACCCCAAGAGAGTGTTTGTCGTGTTTTTATGGCGGTACAGGGTACTGGAGCCGTACACAGCAGGGAACGGGGACCGGGCAAACAGGGTGGGGGAGCCGGCGGCAGAGTGCACGGCTCCAGCGCCCGGTGACATGTAGGAGGCCGGGGCTTGTGCTCTGCCGGCTCCGCCCAAGCTACGCCTCTGATGATCACAACTGCTAATTTATGCAAGCCCAGAGAATGCCATCTGAATGACATGGTATGCCTGCATTGGTAGCAGTTTTGTGACTCATTGCTTCTTGCTTCTAAAACTACATCTCCTGCTTTGAATATGTCAGTCCAGCAATTCCTAAAATTCTGTAATCAGTCTGGCTTCTACAAGCTGATGATGAGTTTCTAGCATGGACTATATTATTCCATAATCCAAATGCCATATTCATGAGGATGTGCACATTTTGCAATAATCAAAATCATTTTGTTATTTTCCAAATGTGGTAGATGGAGTTAGGCAATACATGTTGATGTAAATACTTCATCTCACTGAAGCTAATCACTATGGCAGAGGTACTGTAAATGAAGTCTATCCAAGATTAATTCATGACTTCCTAGCAATTAAAGTTGTCATTGCAGAAATGTGTTTAAAATTATTTAAAGAGCAAATTGCAAATATTTTACTGTGATGCCTTCTTTTACAGTATGTACATGTACATGACGTTAACAAAGATTTAACCAATTGTCTTAATTACCATTTTTTGACCATTTTACAGTGTTGGGAGTAAATGGTCAATTGTCATTTGCTCCCATCCATTACCAGACTTTCATTCCAAACAGCCAGACTGGACAGATGGACTGCCAGATAATTGTATAGTGTATGCTGGATCATCCTCTCTGCTATCCCACACTGTGCTCTTTTAAACAAATATTTGATGCCGATGCAGAGGCTTAATGAGAACTTTGTATAACCCATAGCAACATATTAAAAGATATTATTATTATTATTAACAATTATTACTACTACTAATATTATTATAATTATTATTATAAACAGTTTCTTATAAAGGGTGCAGTTCAGACCTGCTCACTGGGCTGTGAGTTTTTGAAGGCCGATAAGCAGGTAAAGGCTTCCCCATGTCACCCGAGTGAAACACCGCTTATGTGCACGACTGCAAATGCATTCACAGCCATGCACATGAGGGGAAAATCATTTAGAATCACTCACTATTGAACGGTGTTCCCCTCTGTTCACAGTACCAAGTAAGTCTATACTCAGCGCTGCAAAGGCTGTGGGGAGAAGGAGGCTGCTGATGATGCCAGCGGCCCTACTTCCCACCGGCCGGGTAATGTCCGCATTTTATTGGGCACTCACAGAAAATGCAGGGTTACTGCCCGAAATGGCTACAGGTTGTCAATCACTCTGTGAGCAGCCAGTGGAGGCTAGCCTTCACTGGCTGCCTATATATGGACGGCTTGTAAATTCAAAGCAGAGCAAAAAGGTCTGAATCAGGCCCATAGCACAGCAAATTCCAGAATTTTTCAATCTCTGCCCCATAATAGTGCCTTAGTTCATTTTCTGAACCATAGTAGTGCCATAATTAATAGTATGTCCCATAGTGATGCCCTAGTTTTTTTATGAAACATTGATGTTCTCTAGTTTACATTATGTCATTACATTATGCCAGCCACAATTACCCAACCTGCACTTTCACATGACGCTATGTTTCGATAGATGTGCCATATCACATCTATCATACCTCCCAACTTTTGATCTGAAGAAATAGGTACACCGCACGAGTGCCCGAAAAGGGGGCGGGGCATATGCAAATGAGGACGCGGCTTATGCTAATTAGCCGCGACCTCATTTTCATACGAGAATAGACGCTGTGTGCGTGTCTATTCTACTAGATTGGGGGGTCTCCCAACTGCCACCCCCCGCAGCGGGACAATGCCTGCCGCGGGTGGGACAGCGGGCAGGACCCGAAAATCGGGACTGTCCCTCTAAAATCGTGACAGTTGGGAGGTATGCATCTATCAGTGGCAGTGCAGCAGCAGAGCTCCCTGCTTTCTCCTCCTTCAAAGAATTGCCTGTAGGGGATTGTAAACACGCACTGCATTCTGGATAGCGGCTGCAAGGGAGAGAAGATGGAGAAGCAGCAGAAGCAACCACGGTATTGGGAAAAAGTGCAAGGCTTCTACAAGCACCCAGCCTGCATGCCGGAGCCTCTTTGGAAGAGAACCATCACCCAGGCAGCCAGAGTCCCAGCAACAGCATTGTGACAAAATCAGCCTTAAGGAATCTACTGTCAGCTAAGTTAAACGAGATATGTGTCCAATCCCCTCAACATGGTGAAGGCAGATTTATCGTTGCCCTGGCTGACTGTCTCATGTGCTCACCTCTCTCATCAATGCCTCTGTCCTTTTCTCATCTCTCTCTCTCTCCCGTCCTCTCCACTTTTCCATCCTCATCTCTCTCTTTCTCTCTCTCTCTCCCATCCTCATCTCTCTACCATCTTCGTCTCTCTCTCTCTGCCTCATCTATCTCTCTAATTTCCTTGTGTCTCTCTTTCCTCATCTCTCTTTCTCCCTTCCTTGTCTTTCTCTCCCTTCCATATCTCTCTCTCCCTTCCTTGTCTCTCTTTCTCCCATCATTGTCTCTCTCTCTTATCTTTGTCCCTCTCTCTCCCATCCTCATCTCATCATTGTCTCTCTCTCCCATTGTCTCTCTCTCCTTTCCTCATCTCTTTCTCCCATCCCTGCCTCTCTCCTTTCCTCATATCTCTATATCCTGTCCTTGTCTCTCTCTAGCTCCCATCCTTATCCCTCTCTCTTTCTCTCTCTTGCCCATCCACATCTCCCATACTTCTCTCTCTCCCCAGTCCTCGTCTCTCTCTCTCCAGTCCTCGTCTCTCTCGCATCCTTTTCTCTCTACTTTCCTTATCTTTCTCTTCCTTCCTTTTCTCTCTCTCTCCTCCATCATCATCTTTCTCCTGTCCTCATCTCTCTCCAATCCTAGTCTCTCTCTCCCATCCTCATATCCCTCTCCCTTCCTCATCTCTCTCATCCCCATTCTTGTCTCCATTCTCATTTCTTTCTCGCCCTCATCTCTCTCTTGTTCTCTTTTGTCCTTATGTTTCTCTCGCTCCCTCTCTTGACATCATCTCTCTCTACTCACCTCTCTCTTATCATCTCTCTCTCTACTTTCTCTACTCCTCTCTCTCTCCTCATTTCTATTTCTCTCTCCTCATCTCCATTTCTCTCTCATCTCTCTTTCTTTATTTCTCTCTCTCTTATCTCTATCTCCCATCTCATCTCTCTTTCTCACTCTCTCCCCTGTCCTTGTCTTTCTTCTGTCCACATATTTCTCTCAACCATTCTCATCTCTTTCTGTTGTCCTCCTCTCTCTCCCATCCTTCTCTCGCTCTCTCTCCCATCCTCACCTCTCTCTCCCATCAACATCTCTCTCATTCCAGTCCTTGTCTCTCTCTCCGGTCCTCATCTCTCCTCTGTTCTGGTCTCTCCAATCCTAGTCTCTCTCTCCCATCCTCTTCTACCTCTCTCCTTTCCTCGTCTCTCCCTTTCATCCTCATCTCTCTTTCTCTGATCATCATGTCTCTTTCTTGCCATCATCCAGTGGCGTAACTAGATACATTTGGGCCCCATAGCAAAAGTTTGTAAGGGCCCCTATTTATCACCTAAAGCTGAAAAATGTATACAGCACATGATACTTTAACAGGCAAAGTGGGCCCCTCTCAGCTCTGGGCCCCATAGCAGCTGCACCCCCTGCACCTATGGTAGTTACGCCTTTACCATCATCTCTCATCTCTCTCTTGTTCTCATCTCTCTCTTCTCATCCTTATCTCTAGCTGCTAATTTCTCTTTCTCTCTCCTAATCTCTTTTTCTCTTTTTAACTCCTCATCTCTGAGTCTCATCTCTCTTTCTCTCACTCATCTTTCCCTCCATCCTTGTCCCTCTTTCTCTATCACTCTCATCCCAACCTCACTCTCCTTGTCTCCATTCTCATTTCTTTCTTGCCCTCATCTCTCTCTTGTTCTCTTTTGTCCTTATCTTTCTCTCGCTCCCTCTCTTGACATCATCTCTTTCTACTCACCTCTCTCTTATCATCTCTCTCTACTTTCTCTACTCCTCTCTCTCTCCTCATTTCTCTTTCTCTCTCCTCATCTCCATTTCTCTCTCATCTCTCTTTCTTTATTTCTCTCTCTCTCTTATCTCTCTCTCCCATCTCATCTCTCTTTCTCACTCTCTCCCCTGCCCTTGTCTTTCTTCTGTCCACATATTTCTCTCAACCATTCTCATTTCTTTCTGTTGTTCTGTATTTGCGGGGGAGATGCAATTTTTTTGGGGTGGAAAATGTTGTTAATACATAAGGGAACATTGTGCTGCAATGAAAAACATGAAATAACATGGTGGAATATGATAATACATCCCGCCCTGAGGCTGGACTGCTCCTTGACCCTTGACCCACAGGACAGTTGTGACCACAGAAATATGATATACGGTCATTAGGTCGACACATGGGAAGGTCGACATTTGCTTAGGTCGGCATGCCATTAGGTCGACACAAACATTATGTTAACATGGGCTAGGTCGATAGTCAAAATGTCAACATGTGGTTTTTTATGAGCCGACATGTGTGCCAAGCATAGCGAGACACTATGCCCGAAGCATGGCGAGCTCAGCGAGCCATGGGAGGGAATGTGGCACACTTATTTAGTGTCCATGTTAATTGTTTCAACATTCTGGATTAAAAGTGTCGACCTAAGCCCACGTCGACCTTCCCATATGTCGACCTTGGTTCATGTCGACCTTACTGCTGCTGACCCTATGACCCATACCCAGAGATATATCCTTCGCTGGTGAATCTAACCCTGTTTCACCACAATATATACAAGGGTTATTCCACGGAGGGGCATCAAAATCTATATGAATTTACCAAATAAAATTAGGATTGGACTGGCCCAAACGGGCACGGGCACAGGGGAAGCCACTGGCAGACCACACTGCCTGGGGGCCCACCTCCTACTCTTGGAATCAGATACATTATACTGTACATATGTTACATTATATTATACTGCACATGACTAGGGTCTACTTGCTACAGAGCATTGCTCTAATCTGGTACACTATCAGGCAGTGCGAGAATTTGTGGGTGGTTAGACCAGGTGCAAAAATATTTTTCCCTTCCCCCACCCTAACCCAAGTTCACAATATGCAACAAGGCAGAGAGCGACAGGGAGAGTCAGGGGAAGGCAGAGTGTGACAGGAATACACAGTGGGTGACGGGAAGAGGGTGACAGGGGCAGCAGTGGGTCCCTTAGTCCTTAGGGTCTCTGTTATCAGACATCTGCTAGCAGTAGTTTCTTTAGATATGTATCAAGGGGCCCCGCAACCATGTACTCACTAATAGTTAGCCAGTAAGACTGGTAATACCACTAAACATGGGACCTTACCAATGTATTCTCCATGCACCAGTCTGACACTGCCTCCAGTTCATATTATGCCATATTACAGTGCACCAGTTCATTTTACTGTATGTAACATTGTAGTACATTCCATACAACAATGAGCACATCAGATTATCATACATTACAGTGAACTCCATTACAGTATTCTATTATCATTATAAAATCCTCTACATATTCCTTAATCTGAAAATATAAAGGCAAAATCCTTCTCAAATGGACAAAACCATGTGCACTGCAGGTGGGGCAGATGTAACATGTGCAGATAGATTTGGTTGAGTTATTTTTTTTTCTGTGCAGGGAAAATACTGACAGCTTTTTTTCTACACTGCAATATAGATGTCACTTTAAAGAAAAACCCCACCCAATTCTTATTCTAACTGCAGTTGCACATGTTATATCTGCCCCACCTGCAGTGCACATGGTTTTGTCCGTTTGAGAAGAAATTTGCCTCTAAGAGTCTAAGAGTAAACCAGAATAAGGCCCAATGTCACACAAATCAGGTTGGGCCAGGGATCAGACCCAATTGCTTAGAGGTAATTCTAGGATATTGGTATTGGTATCGGTTGACTTTATTAACATTCATTTACACTTAATTCCCATCTATTCTGAACACCGCACAGCTCACATTATTGATTTTATGTCAAAAGGTTGCACCAAGGTACAGTAGCTGGATGACTAAACTAAGTGACAGAAGTGAGCGGCTCACACACTGGACTGATATGGCAATGTATGATGTATCTGAAATTATATCTCACACATCGCAGCACCCCTGGGCTGATACAGCACACTAAGCAGCACCCCTGGACTGATACGGCACACTTAGCAGCACCATTGGACTGATACAGTACACAGGACAACACCCCTGTAATTATATGGCAGCACCCCTTGAATTATATGGCACACATAGCAGCACCTGTGGAATTTAACAGCAGCACAGTTGCCAGCACCATTGGAATTATACGGCACACTAAGCAGTACCCCTGGACTGACACAGCACACTTAACCTCAACCCCCTTGACAGATATGGCAAACAGGGCAGCACCCCTGGAAGTAAATGGCACACAAGCATCACCCCTGGAATTATACCGCACACATGGCAGCACCACTGCAATTATAGGTCACACTTAGCAGCACCCCTGGACTGATACAGCACACAAGGTAGAACCCCTGGACTGATAAGGCACAAGGACAGCACCCCTGGAATTATACGGCACACATGACAGCACCTCTGAAATGATACTGTACGTCACACTTGGCAGCACTCCTGGAATTATACGGCAGACATGGCAGCAACCTTTGGAATTATATGAAACAATTAGCAGCACCCCTGGAATTATATGGCACACTTGGCAGCACCCCTGGAATTATATAGCACACTTGACAGCACTCCAGGAGATATATGTACACTTAGCAGGATGCCTGGAATTATACAACACACATGGCAGCACCTCTGGAATTATATGTAACACATGGCAGCACCCCTAGAATTATATGGCACACATGGCAGTACCCTTGGAATTATACAGCACACATGGCAGCACCCATAGAATTATAAAGCACACTTGGAAGCACCCTTGGACTGATACTGCAAATAGGACAGCACCCCTGGTTTGATATGGCACACTTTACAGCAACCCTGGACTGATATGGTACACATGGCAGCACTCCTAGACTGATTCAACACACAGGGCAGCAATCCTGGAATGATACGGCGCATTTAGCAGCACCCCTGCAGTGAAAAAAAACCCAATATATATATATATATATTTTTTTTTTAAATAAAGCAGCCCCCTTTGTCATCCCCACAGCAGTCCCCTTAGTAGTGCCCCTTGGTAGAGCCCCTTATTAGTCCCCCATAGTAGTCTCTCATACCAGCCCCAAAGAGCATAATAGTCCCCCATAGCAGCCCCCTTCGTAGTACCCCAGCCACATTGTAGTCCCCAGAGTAGTCCCCCGCAACAGCCCCCCTCTAGCAGACAGGGACACATCGTATTGGCTGAAATCAAACCTGGAATGAAGATAGTGCCAATTACCTTGACCTAGATATAGAATCCAAAGCTCACAAGAATCCAACATCAGTATAATGGTGTTCAGCCTCGCTTTGGATATGGAAAATTTTAGATTGATCCTTCCTTGAGCCAGTCCAGGGGGTGGGGACCAAACCTGTTCATTCATACTTTAAATAGAAAGGAACACATCCATAGCAATACTATAAAACATGGCTGCAATCAACCTAACTTCTTTAGGTAATCTGAAAACCACTAGTGGAAGCTTAAAATGAAGGTAGGGCTTTCTATGACTAGAATACTAAATACTAAGGCAGTGGCGTAACTACTGTAAGGCAGCCCCAGCTGGCGCTTGGGGGAGCAAGCGGCAGCGGGGTCTGTGTAGGCGCCAGCACCTGCTTGACGCACTGACATGCTGCTGCCTGCCGCTCTCCACTGGCTGAGCACCGGAGACGAGTCAGCCGCAGCGCGGGTGTGGCCATGGCAGAGACGCCAATTCCCCTCACTGTTTAATTAACTGTACACAGAGCTGGCTATTGGCTACTGTGTACAGGATGGGCGGGCAGATGGGCGTGCTACGGCATCCTGGGATGCATCGGAGCGAAGGGAAGCAGCAGTGTCTGTGGGTCTCTCTTCCTCTATCCCGCTTCAGCTTCTCTGTTATGCATGTGAAATCATCACGTCACATGCTGGGGAAACACATTGGAGAGAAGACCGGGGCGGGGGGGCGTCACAAACTTTTTTGGTAGGGGGGAGCAAAATGTATAGTTACGCCACTGATCTGAGGGGATACAGAACAAATCTGTAGAGTTCTCTGAAGTCATCCTGTCTGATAAGAATCTGAGACCCCTTCTAACCCAGACCCTGAATCGTCATCAATCCAGTTAGGAGAGACAGGATACAAATCTCATTATCAGACCTTGCATCTTGTCTGCTGCATTCCAATGTGTACTGTCCAGCACGGAAATGGTCAAAATCCCAAAGGTCGGAGGAATCTGCAGGTATAATTGCACTTCTCTCCCCATAGCCTGTGTCATTTCTTGGGGACTTTCAGTTATATGCTTGGAATGACCATACCTCTTCATCTGTTTCTTGGTACTTGGATTCTTGATTTTCTTTTTTTTTTAAACTTAATTTTTATTGTTTTCTAACATACATTGAAAACACTCATTACATATACCTAGCATTCAAAAAAAACAAATAAATACTCTAGAGTACTTTTCTCGTACATATTTTGCCTTCTCTTTGGCTAGAAACTGTCCCAATACTGTGGAGACACCCAGGTCCCCACCTCATTTATCTAGACTCAAAATTCCCTAAATTATCGCCTATAATTGCATCGTGGTTTAACAGTGCCTATAGTGCTTGTGTAACTAGGGGAGTCATGCACAGTTGCATGCTTGACTCCACTAAAAGGATAGACCATTAATTTGGTCTAAATTGTGTTGAATATTTATTATGTATATGTTTTTAGTGATATGTGTAATGATGTGTATGATGTGTAGTAACATGTGAAGTGTAAAATATTATGAATAAAGTAAAGTTACTATATACAAATATATTCCGTGTGTTAGTGTCTATGTGTGGATGTTGATAAATTACATACATACCCCCCCCCCTTAAAATTGTTTATACCCTACTTATGTGGTTGCATGGTAGGCTCCACCCTTTCTTGGGACAATTTCTGCCTTGCAACTTATCGCAACCAAATACCAAAATATTGTACTCAAGGAAAAAAAAAAAAAAAAAAAAAAAAAAACAACTCACTCTGATTGCCCGACTTGCCCTTATAGTTCTTTTACCCTAATTTTACAATTCTCCCTCCGCCGCCACCAACCCCCCGTACCATATCTTCTCTTACTAACTAATTGTTGCTCTTGCTCTAGTTGGACTTATCATTATGGAACCCTTAAACCTACCGGAACTTACTCCTACTTAACGGCATAGATGTATACCCTTAAGACTTAATGCATATTCTACTCCTCGAACCATCGACCCCAATCTTTATAAAATTTCCTCATTGTCCCTCGACACAGATGAACATACTTTTCATGTGTTGCTGTATACTCCATTAATGCTCTCCACTCCTCATAGATCGGGCCCTCCTCTGCCAACCAAGCTCTAGCGATTATAACTTTAGCCAGGGCACATGCGTTATTGATAAAAGCCTTATCCTCCAAAGAGATTTGCCCATTCCTTTGTATATTTAACAGGCAGCATCTATTTGTCAGGAAATCTTTGTTCACCCCCACACCTACTAATGTATGTATCACCTTCTCCCAAAAACATTGCACGTTTGGACACTCCCACGCTAGGTGGTAAAAAGAACCAGGGGAGGCTTTACATTTTGGACATAAATCAGAGGCTCTACCACCGAATTTCAACAATCTAGTCGTTGTCATATAGGCCCGATGCAACATGAACAGCTGTACCTGCTGTACTCTCACCGCATTTGTCGCTTTCGGGACTGATGACATCGCCCTGTTCCAGTCATCCATTTCCACCGGGCCTACATCACTTTCCCATTTCGCCCGGAGGGCGTCCAGATTATCTCCTTCCCCCTGCAATAATCTATTGTATAATATAGAAACCAGCTTCTTTTTCTTGTCAGATCTAAGTATTTTCTTAAGTGGGGATGTCCCAAATTTTGGTGCCACCTTGCCAAAGTGAACCCCCAAGGCATCCCTTAACTGCAAGTATCTATAGAAGTGGCTTGTAGGGATTGCATATTCATCTTGTAATTGCCCAAAGGATTTGAAGACGTCGTTATAATACAACTGACTTATAGCATTAATCCCTTTGGAACCCCATACTGCCGCCACTTGGAGGGACTTCACTTCTTTTATGCCCTGGAGATCATTCAGGGGGTGTTCCTCATCTATTTCTGAGAACCCCATTATCTTATTCATAGCTCGCCAAGATTTTACTGCTTGAATTACTATAGGGGTGTCCTTTTTAAGAGTCTGACCCTTCAATAATTTCTGCAAGGGGGTTATCCCCTTCTCGTGCAATGTGGCCGCCTTTACTACCACTTCATTCTTAAATATGGGCCCCACCCAATCTTCTAGTAATGCACATTGACTGGCCAAATAATACCATTTAAGGTTGGGCAGGGCTAGGCCCCCTTTATCCCTTTTCCTGAATAACATTTGCATTCTAATTTTCGACCGGGCATTATTCCAAACAAAAGATACCAATAAACTATTTATTTTCCTGAAAAAAGAGTCGGGAACAAATTCTGGTGACTGCTGTAGGATGTAAAGGAATTTCGGAAGAACCACCATTTTAATCAGGTTTACTCTACCTGAGGTTGTCAAGGGGAGTTTACCCCAGGTTTTTATTTTTTTTGATAGATAACCAACCAAAGGATCTAAATTTAATTTCCTATAATCCCCATGGACACGGGATATCCATACCCCCAGATATTTAAAAGAATCTACCCACTTAAGAGGAGTGTCAATTAAGGGAGAGTGTGAGTCACATGTTCTAATTGAAAATATACTGGATTTATTCCAATTAACACTAAAGCCCGAGTAGCCCCCGAATTCCGTGATAGCATTCATAACCGGCCTCGCAGCCTTGGCCCCATCAGCCAGAAATAGTAGGAGATCATCAGCATAGAGTGCCACCACGTCCTCCGTTTCCCCGGTCCTATATCCCTCTATTTCTGGATGTTGTCTCATAATACAGGCCAGCGGCTCTATTGCCAAGGCAAACAGGGCCGGCGACAGTGGACATCCTTGCCTTGTACCCCTGAACAGGGGAAAGGGTTCTGAAATATGACCATTTATCACAATTCTGGCCCTAGGATCTGTATATAATAATTTAACCCACTTTGTGAATTTTGGACCAATTCCCATTGCACCCATCACCTCCCAGAGGTAAGGCCACTCGACCGAATCAAACGCCTTGACCGCGTCGAGCGACATCACCACCGGGAGGGGACGGTCCAAATGCGGGGCCTGCAAATGTAAAAATAATTTACGCAGGTTGACCGACGTTGATTTCCCCGGCATGAAACCGGTTTGATCCTCGTGGATCAACCTGCCCATATATCTATACAGCCTAATTGCCAAAATCTTCGCCAGGATTTTTGCCTCCGTGGCAATTAAAGAGATTGGTCTATAGGAGTCTAACAATAACGGATTTTTCTCTGCTTTCAATAAGACCATAATTTTTGCATCAAGCATGGATTTAGGGAGATGATTGTACTTATATCCTGCATTGAAGGTTTCCAGTAACCAAGGGGCCAACATCTCTGAGTATTTTTTATATATTTCGGCTGGGATACCATCTATCCCCGGAGATTTACCCCCCGGCAACGCCGCAATAGCCTCCTTCACTTCTATTATACTGATAGGGCTCTCAAGCTGCATCATATCCTCATATATTAATTTTGACAACGATATCTTGCTCAAATACTCCCTTATCTCTGACTGACTACAATTTATTCTGGATTCATATATTGCTCTAAAGTATTCACAAAAAATATTACTAATTTCCTTGCTCTCGTACAGCATTCTCCCAGTTGGGTCGGTTATTTTTATAATTGTATTGGATGGAGTTTCGGTTTGTGCGAGCTGAGCCAAGAACCTACCAGATCTATCAGAGGATGCATATCTAATCTGGGAACTGTGTAACATCAATCTAGCATTTTCCTCCTTCACACAATTAACCCACCTTTCCTGTGCTTCCTGCCACTTTTTTTTAGAATCTACATTATTACACGCTATATAGCATCTTTCTTGAGCATCACACTCCAATTCTAGCTTATGCATTTTAGTTCTACTTTCTCTCTTTAATTCACTGATGCTTTTTTTCAAACCTCCCCTCATATATGCTTTAAAGCAATCCCACACAATATCCGCCGTGGCAGTGCCTCTATTTAACTCCCAATATTCGTTCCATTCCTCCTGAAAGTTCATCTTCCCCTCAAGCTTATCCATCCACCTTGCGTCGAACCTCCAGAAGGAGTTTTTACTGCCATTGCCATCCGCCAATTCCAGAATTATCGGAGAGTGATCCGAAATCCCCCTAGTTTTATATTCCACCTTTAGCACTTTAGGCATTAACTCAGTTGATATCAGCATCAGATCAATTCTGGAGAAAGACTGAAAGGTGGCTGAGAAGCATGAGTATTGATCGGTCTCCGGGTTCCTTTCTCTCCACGGATCAACCCACCCCAGGTTTTTAACAAAAGTATGGAACCCTTTATTTTCCCTGCTGCCTACTGTAGACGAAGCACTCCACCTATCCCGCTTGATATCCAGGATATTATTAAAGTCTCCAGTGCAAATCACTGGGAGGTCTGGTGCCTCTGCTATAAACTCTACTGCCCTTTTTAATACCTCGAAGGAGAATGGAGGCGGAATATACATTGCCAACAGCAGCACCCGGCTAGAGTGTATGGTGCACTCTAAAAAGATATAACGCCCGTTGGGATCAATCCTTTTACGAATACATGTAAATGGAAGGGATTTTCTAATCAGGATAGATACCCCCCTAGAAGATGAGGAGAAGGGGGCATGAAACGTCACTCCAACCCAGGGTCTTTTGAGGCTTAGTAATTTATTCCCTATTAAATGGGTTTCGACTAAACACATTATATCGGCATTATATTGTTTAACTTGTTGCAATACTAGGGACCTCTTAATTTTGTTGTTCATACCTCTGATATTCCAGGAGACGATTACCACCATTTTACCACAAACTAATTAATGATTGTCCCCCATCTTAAACTCCTCCCTTTTCGACTGATCATTAGATCCTTACTACAAAATAACCAACTCAGACTCATTTGATCACATTTTTGAGTATAAGTAGAGAAAAGGAACAGGAATTAGTTTTGGCAGATTATTCCGTGGTGAAACGACCAACACCCTGGCGCCTAACCTAGACGCCATGTGTAGTCGTTTCCACCCCGTACTAAATTTATACATATACTTTGAACACTGCAGCCGGGCAAGCCGATCATAAACATTACAAAGACGCTCCCTCCCCCCCTCCACCCCCCTCCCTGTATACCATCCCCCCTTCGGCATACTTATTCCCTGAAAACCAGCCATGCATAGCCAAAGAATGCTATCCCTACACATCAGCACATGGAAAAAAATCACAAATAACCTCAAAAAAGAAAAAAGAAAAAAAACATAACAAAAATAAAACAAAAAAAAAAAAAAACAACAACTATCATTCCCCATCTGTGGGGCGATATTCTTTCTATGGCGCACCAAAAGGCGGAGAGCCCCCTGGACTATACTATACTTTAGTACTATCTGGAAGCTACATGCATTCTCATTAACTTGTTGCCAATTGTTGTGACCCTGGGGCCCATTTATCAATCCAGGCCGCAGCCTCGTTTACTGACTGGAAAAAAATTGATTCTTCCCCCGCCACAACTCTTAGCTTAGCTGGAAAAGTCATGGAATATTTGAGACCTAATTCACGGAGCCTACGCTTGATCTCAAAAAATTTAGCCCGATCTTTCTGTACTTGGATTGCAAAGTCCGGAAACAACGAGAGTTTTGCACCATTGTAATCCAGTGGCCCTTTCAATCTAGCTAATCGAAGCACCGTATCTCGATCCTGGAAATTCATAAATTTCATAATGATTGTCCGTGGCGGAGCACCGGGGGGAGGGGGTCTGGAAGGGACCCGATGGGCCCGTTCAATACCAAAGAATTTTGAAAAAAGATCAGCACCTAGATTATCTCTTAACCATTTTTCTAGAAAAGAAATAATCTCACTCCCTTCCGCCCGTTCCGGCAGCCCCACCAACCGAACATTATTCCTGCGGAGTCTGCCCTCCATGTCTGCCACTTTGCCGTTGACCTCTCGCATTTGTTCTGACAGTTTATTCACTCTGGACGTCAATACAGTATTACTGTCCTCCAAATTTGACACACGTACTTCTGCCTCCTTTATTTGCTCCTTAACCTCCTTAATATCTTGTTTTACTGAGCTAATGTCGGCTTGGATTACACCCATTTTTTCTAATACCCGGTGCTCACTGCCATTTATCGCTTCTAGCAATTGTTGCAATGTTATTTCGTTTTCATCCGACGACTGAGGGCACATAACCTTGGTAGGTGTGTTGAGGGGGGTTGTTGCTGGGGTTTGTGACTTATTGCTCGCCTGTGAGCGTGCAAACTTTTCCAGGCGGGCCGCCGCCGATGAATGACCTTTCGGCATTATAGCCGGATTACCCCCGCTTCCAGTTGGGAGCTATAGATATCAAAGTAGGAGATATAAACCAGGTCAAGCCGGCCCCGTGCCCTCCAACTTTTCTATTATTTATGGCCAATAGATCACCCAGGGGTAGATATGGGTTGCACTCCTTGAACAGGAAATTTTAATCGGAGACTTCACCCTCTGCACAATATTGCTAATGTCTCTTAACCCCAAACTGGTCCTCCACACTCTGTCTGTTGAAGCTAATACAATCAATAGTGGTCTTAAGAGATGGATAACAGAAGATATCACAAGGTGTGCACAGTTAAAAGTCTTGAAGCTGCTCAGGCATCCATTCCCTCCACTGTAATAGCTATGAGCAATTTGTCCATACACCACCAGCCTGCACCATGTAATCTTAATACCCCCACACACCGGTTATTCTCACCCTCCAGGCTTTTACTGCTCCAACGGGGTTTCTTCCTTTTTTTCCTTTGGGATCCACCAACTCCTCCACGGCCCACTTGTAGCTGTCAGGCTGCTGCTCCAACATATATACTGTAACGGCAGGCGCTCGCTGGTCTCCACTTCACCAGCCAGGGGTCGCGCAGCTAGCGTGGCTCCCTCCGCTCAGACTCCCCTTGGACAACCACTACTGCTGCTGCTCAGATCGAGACGGCAACCGCCGGCGCCACACCAGCGATCCAATCCCCCGTCGGGCTGCCACCCCGGCGGGTACTGCTTTGCGGCGTGCGGCCCGCTCTCACCGGCTTCCGCTCCACCGCGCCAGTCACACAGGAGGCGCGTCGCTATGGTGTGACGTCCCACGTCTCTGCTCTGTTGTCTGTGTTTGGTACAGACCGAGCGCCAAACACAGGAGCCCCGTCACTCCGCCTGGAACAGAGACCTTGCGACTAGCCGGGTAGGTGCAAGCAGCATGGAGCTTTAGGATCGGGGACTGCACACACTTTTTTCGCTTCCTAATACATCACGGATGGTGTCCAGGGAGCTCACAGCACCACTCCTCACTCCCGCCTTGCCGTGGCCACGCCCCGCTGGATTCTTGATTTTCATTTGTTTTATTTTGTTTGAGTTTGTAATCCATTTTGTAACCATTTTGTAACTGAAGCTCTGAAGTATTCTTGGAATAAATAATTCATAATTCCAGTTGCATATCTGTGTACTTAGGATCAATGCATAGAGCGGCTTTTCCCTACAACCTTCATATATATTGTATTGTGTGGTCAGGTGTGAGCAAGGCATACCTTGCGCAATTTGGAAGCCCTAAATCAAGCTTTGCTGGTGGCGACATACCTTATATAAGGGACCCGTGTGTCCAAAGTGAACCTCCAGTCTGTTCAGATTGACGTAGCTGTAGGAATGACCGGTGGGTCCGTGACCAGGTTAGTCATAACTCTTTAGTTTAGGTGCTGACCAAGTGGAATTCAAGCCCTGGGAGCCAAGAATGAGAGAGAGGTGCAGCCGGCCCCCTCTCCTCCCTCCTCCGCTGCACCTTAACTGGAGATGGGGATTGGTGAAGCAGCACCACGGGGCTGCAGAGTCTCCATCCACATGCAGATGGAGACCTTGTGCTCCACTAAAAATGGCCACCACCATAAAGGTGACAGACTCTAGAGGTCTTCCAGCAGCAGTTTTCCCACTACATTGCCCCATAATGCACCATTTTATTAATTTACATACGTGATGCAACCACCAACCTTATGCAGGCAAAATCAAATTATGTGTTATTAATAATTCTCATTTGTCCTATAGGGGACACTGCTGGCCCCATCACACAGCCATGCCACCTTCAAGGGTCCAGGGACAAGGTAGGGGAGCTGAAGTAAGTCCTTGTGCAAAGACCAGGTTAGTGGATTTGTCTAACGTTTTCAGAGCTTGCAGGCCTCACAGGTGCCACTGTACACAAAGCGTACAGGAAGCAACAAATGGAAGTCCCGTATCCTTCAGCTGCCATTGCCCATGCTGCAGCTCCATTGTTTCTGTGTCTGGCCAAGTACTTCTTGAACCAAAACAGTAACTGCGCTCCCTCCCCAGGTGTCTGTGAGTCTCATACATGCCAGTGGGGTGGCTTAATTAACTATTGTGTGCTTCAATTCAGGATCAGTGGTGCTTCTCTCCCCCTATTAATTTTCACTATTCAGCCTTATATAGGGGTATTTATATATATATTTTTAGCTTAGAGTTTTGTGTGACAATGTGGTGTGATTCTGTGTAAAGGCAGAAAAAGGTATTGTACTTCCTATAAGGCTTCACAGAAGGTATTTACTTGTAAACAATGCAAGGGACAATTTGCACAACACATTAGGGGCCTGATTCAGAACTGCTCGATAAGAAGCGTTCATTCGGTGCTTAGCGATCGGCTTAATGCTGCCCACCACCAGGTCGCACACTCTTCCCGCATCTACCCTCGAGAACACATCCCTTCGTAAGCAGTTGAAGCGGAAATATATCATTCAATGGTCGCCGACCAATTGAATGATTTCTCTCCCCTCCGAAAATAATTAGTCTTAACCGATTTTTATTTTTGTCGAATTCCACTGAAGAGGGGGCGGGCGCTGATATAATGTGATGTAAACCGCCAGCTCCTGGCAGGCATCTGCCCGTCTGTGTTCCCCAGTGTTTTTATTGGGATTCCCATAAAATGTGCATTCCCCTGGCCCCCCCCATAGGCATGCGCAGAGCCTTCCTATTGGCCCCCAGGGCAAATACACTGGGGACCGAATTATGTTTATTCACCCCTAAGGGTTCTTTTTGAGGCATATTACAGAGTGACAGAAGACTCTTCAAATCAGCCTTCACCTTCATTGGGGCCTGATTATATTACATGCATTATCTCCACACTGGCCGCCGAACTTGCAGTGTCCTGCAGGGACAGGAAAATTTTGCATATCCATAAAGAATTTCCACACTAAGTTTAGCAGAGCCATCATTGGCTAAGGCATTAGTAAACTCAATGAATTTATTGGTAAAGTCTGTTGGATCTTCCTAACAGACACCCCTTATCCTAACCCCCCTCCATCTAAAAAGAGGGGTTTACCATTAGTTTTACAGTCTGATGATTCAGATCAAGTTCACAGGACATAGGGCAGTAAATTTTACATGTGGCAGACACTGAAGCTCCAGCACTGGTGTCCATTTTCAGTAGAGCTAGTAAACCGCCTGTGAATTTTTCTGTTTCAGCAGAGTTGGAAGAGCCTCTTCTCAATAAGAAATTATTGAGTGGTACCTGTAAAATAAATTAGTGATTAGTAAAAATGTTTACGCCCTTTTGGGGAATAAGTGATTTTTTGTATGGGGTTTACTGGCTGCGCTCTCCCTACAATTATTCTGAGTTGTTCTGTTCAGATGCGGCTGTAGGTTGAATGTCACTCTCCAATGCCGGATTGTATGCAGAGTTGATGCAGCGTGGTTGACAGCTGGGTCGCTTTGATGTGGCAGCCAGTACGCTGAATCTCCGTGTTCGCTGAAACCTGAAGTGGCCGGAAGTTAGCCGTGGCCATCGGGGAGAGTTCAGAGCGGATGTGTGAACTAGTTTGCCAATGTTTTCCAGGGTTTCCAACGCGTTTCATGTGACCAACGCACTTTATCAAGGATAATGATTATTCCAGCAATGTCTGCTTTTATGAACAAAAAACTTTATTAATAAAAACTCCGAAAATGATGAAAAAAGTGTGGGAAACACATGTTTCTAATTTCATAATAGAGGGAATGCTATGGTGTGAGAGGAAACATCTTCCTACAACAGTTTTCAGTTTGTCCCGCCTTCTCATTTTCCTAGAAGCAGGTTTTTCGGCAAGACTAAGTTAGGTTATCTCAGGGTACAGGTGTCAGCTTTGTATATATTCTTTCACCGCTGGCTGGCCCTCATAAAAGAAGTTCAGACCTTCCTCAAAGGGGTCATCCACATCCAATCACCGGCTAAGACACCATGGGATTTGTCTATGGTTTTCAACTTCCTCAGTCAGACACTTTTGAACCGTTAGAGACAATGGATTTGTGACTGTTGAATTGGAAAATGGTTATCTTACCTGTCTTGACTTCATCCAGGAGACTTTCAGATCTTAGCATTTGATGCCATTCACCATACCTAGTGTTCTATATAATGATAGCGTGGCGCTCTGGACTCAATCGAATTTTCTTCCTAAAGTAGTATTTGCGTTCCACATTAAGCAACCAATTGTAGTTCATACTGTACATTGTCAGGTGATTCTCTCTATGTGGTACAGGTCTAACGTACAGTATATGCATAGACAGGACATTGTCATTTAGAAAAATCGATGCCCTATTTGTACTCTATGAGGTTTGCCTGCCACAAAACAAACCCTATCATGGTGGACTTGTCTTGCGTTCAAGCAAGCTTATTCATCTTGAAGGTTTCTCCAAGCATTTCAGCACATTCCACTCGTTCAGTGGGTCCTTCCTGGGCTGTGGCGTTAGGTGTTTCCATTTCTCACTTATGCAGACTGGCTACTTGTTCCAGCCCTCACACATTCAATAAGTTCTAAAAGTTTGACACTTTTGAGACATCCCCTTCTGGATTTGGTAGAGTGGTGTTAAAGCATTCCCATCGCTCTCCCAACCTGGAGAGTGGCGTTGGGACATCCCCACATGTATAACAGACTTCAGTGTCGCCTATAGGATGAAGGATAAAATAAAAAATTGGTATTTACTGGTGATTTCCTTTCTCTGAATCCATAGGGGACACTAAACACACTCCCAACAATGCTCATGCCTGTGTGAGTGTGCATGTAACTTGGGTGTTCAGTGTATTGCTGTTTTTGTTGTTTTGTCTTCTTGTTGCTGCTTCTCTTCTGCTTCTTGTTCTCTCTGTAGATTCATTGGTCTCTATCTCCTCTCAGACACATTAAGTAGTAAAAATAGATTTTATATTGGAGAAAATATTTTTGGAAACAGCTACAAGGTACACAGTACATTTGAAGAGTCTACCCCTAATGACTCAAAGAAATACTACATAAAAAGATAAGATAGTATACCAAAATGAGCATGTACCTTGTGTTTTACCAGGACAAGGAAATTATAGTATGGAAATAGGGAGTTATATTTTGTTGATAATTCCTTTCTACAATTTTCTTTCTTAGCCAGATGTAGATCCACTTTTCTTCCTTCCTTACATGTAACATCTTGAGTGCAGACTACCACTGCTAAAGAAGAGTGGATCTACATCTGTCTAAGAAAGAAATCGTAGAAAGGAAGTACCAACATTTATTACTCCCTATTTTTGTCCTGGTAAAACACAAGTGAAGCGATCCTTTTGGTATACTATCTTATATTTTTATGTAGTATCCTCTCAGGCACAGTTTTATAAGAATGGAGTCTGGGAGGGGGATAGAGGAGGAGGAGCCTACCACACATCAATATTCTGCAAGTGCCGACACCACTCTATCCCCACATGTATAACAGACTTCAGTGTCCCCTATGGATTCAGAAAAAGAGAATTATTGGTAAGTACAACATTTTGATTTTGTGTTGTTGATGTAGGATTGTTATTAAATCTCGTCTTTGTTAGATAATGTTTGTTTTATTTTTATAAGTTGCTCAGTTACTCTGGTGCTCTTTACATGTTTCCATTCCTTGATGTTACATTTACTTATTGTATATTTACAATTTTTTTCTATAAGCTTACATGGTTCATACATCTGGCACATTTAGAAAAAGAAAGAAAAGAAATAATAGCTACGAGTCTATTAGTATAATTTATTGTTAGTTATTTTCACTATTTTTGTAGCTGCTCATTTACAGCATTTGACTGTTGTTTGGCAACTGTTCATTGCAAACTGACACGATTTACATTGAGAACAGACGACTCCACTTTAGTTTTTCTCTGCCACATGAGTAATTTTGCACAGCAGTTGTCTAAGCAGCTGTTGCAGAAAATGAATCCTTTTAATTCATGCCCTTGGTAATCACCATCATAGTTTTATTTCTGTTAAAACCTTACAAAACAAGTACAAAAAATGACTTGAATGATTTATAGTGACCAGCTTAGGAAACCGTCCATCTGCAAAATAAAACTTCTGCTCATCTGGATATTCCTGTGTCAAAAATTGCATAGCTTTATGTAAACACTTGCTGGAGTAATTATATAAAACAAAAAACTGAGTTCTTCTTGCATCTGTTCTGCATATTTATAAAAGCCTAGCTTTAATTCCAGTAGAATATGTAAATCGAATGCCCTTCAAGTAATTAGAATTAACTAGAATAAATTTGTTCTACTTTGGTACATTGGCAATGTGAAAGGTAGATGACCTTGTTTATTAAACTGTGCAGTATAAAATTCAATTTTATTGTAAAACGGTAAACTGTAGTGATAAGACGGCAAACACCATACTATAAAACAGTTGCAATGTCTAGTTATAGTTTTGTAGAATGGAAACAAAGCACTTCTTATACAGAGTGTTCCATGTAATAAAAAAAATAAAACAGGAAACATGTCCCCTTCCCAAATAATGATACAGCCCCATTATCAGACAGCTAGGGCGGATTGGGATGGAAAACTAGCCAGGGAAATACACTGTATCTGAAAGCAGCACTCATGGAGGGGGAGTCTGTTGAATAGATGGGATCCCTCGTCCCAGGACCTGAATCTAAGTTGGGCACAGTTGCAGCCATCCCTGGTGTCATGGGTGGATTGGCAATTAAATTTCCACAGAGTGACTCCCTTACATGGCAAGAATGAGCTGATAACAAGTTATCGTGTGGGCGCTTTGAACATGAGTGGCCTTGTCAAGCAACAGCGACATGCTCACACGTGCAGCTGCTGTGCCCACACAAGGAACTTTTTTGGAAACCAATGACCAAACCAGTCCCTCCTAAACTGGAATGGTGCAGCACATCCACCCTGTCTCATTGATCTGGGAATCCTTCAATTCTTCAGGCTCATCTAACCTGAGAGGAACACCACCCCCCTAAGAAGCTGTACAATACCAAAGGTGCCACTTTTCCATAATACACAAAAGGGACACAACCGGAACAGACACTTGTATCACCATCTACTGTGGATGAAGGCTGACTATATCCAGAGCCTTGCACAGCCCTGGGCTTCAGCCTGGGCAAGAAAATTATGAGAGGGGGAAACTTCACTGGGGGGTCCCCACTTCCCCAGGATCCATGCCCAGGCTGACCGATCAGGGGGTGAATGCTTTGGCCATGGGGACTTGAATAAAAAGTCTCCCCCTGGCTGTGCCATTACCCTGCTGGCTGGGCCTGTTGTTGATTCTTGAAATACAGGGCACCCCTACTCATTTTGTCCCCCATATTTTGGGAACCAAGACAGCCCTTGAGCCTGGGGCTCGTTTTAAAAAATAAAGGGGGACTCTATTTCTTTTGCCCTGGAGGAGGGGGTAACCACGGCAATTTTTTTTTTTTACTTTTACACATTTTTCAAGACAGAACCATGCACAGATCTCAATGATCTGTGTATGGTTCTGTCAAATTCACCTGTCAGAACCTGGTCTATCTTTTTTTTTAGATTTTTGCAAATATTGCACCCTATTAAATTGCGAGTGGTATACTTTATAATGGAAAGACAACTGGATGCGAATTGAAGTGTGGGGAAAAAATCGACAGGTCAAAATGTGCGATTTTCGCTGCAAAAAGTGTGATTTTGAGCGCAATTGTCATCCTATTACTGTAAATGTGCGATTGTTCGGAAATTGTGCGAATTCTGACTTTTTTTTTCTAAAAAGATCTAAAAATCTTGCCCCCCATGTTTTTAAACAGCATATTTTATTCTTAATTTCAATTTTTTAATTTCTTACATTAAATGTTTTTTACTAAGACAACTGGATGCGAATTGAAGTGTGGGAAAAAATCGACAGGTCAAAATGTGCGATTTTCGCTGCAAAAAGTGTGATTTTGAGCGCAATTGTCATCCTATTACTGTAAATGTGCGATTGTTCGGAAATTGTGCAAATTCTGACTTTTTTTTTCTAAAAAGATCTAAAAATCTTGCCCCCCATGTTTTTAAACAGCATATTTTATTCCTAATTTCAATTTTTTTATTTTTTACATTAAATGTTTTTACTAAATATATTAAATATATTATTTGAAACATACTTCATGTGCACACCTTCATTTGTAGCGCAGCAAAATCCCCCCTTTTGTATGACCCCCTTACATGCCAGATTGTCAACCTGCCAGTTTCTACCCCCTAACAAACCCAAACCAGCATTCCACTCTCTGGGCCTTATTCTGATCGGTGCGGCCGGATCCGAATATGCGGCCAGGACCGTGCGTGCGAAACCCCGCCTTCCATACGGATCGCCAACTCCGTCCGTACGCGGTAAGAAGCTGGCCGAACGGACCGCACGTGTATTTTTCATGGAATACGCCTCCTCCATCTCAGGGAACCTCCCCCATCATTCGATGGTCGCAGACCATCGAATGCAGGACCGAGTGGTCCACCAGCTCCCGCAACCTCAGACCACACGGACATTTTTCCGTGCAAAAGCAGGGATCTGGGCGGGCAGCTGACATCCGGCAAAATAATATGTCCGCCCCATACACGTGCGTCACGGCCGCATTACCATACGTACGCCCAGCGTTTGCATGGGAACGCCCATGAAACGCGGGGCGTATGCATATGGAAATGAGGCCAAATAGCCCTTCACGCCCCTCTCCACCCCCTGTTCGTAGTGTTAACATTTCATGCGGAATTTGGCCGTACGCCCCGCTCGCACATGCGCAGAGACGCCTCTGCACATGCGCAGACAAAAAACATCGGCGGCACGAACACACGCGGATATTACCGCACCAACCAGAATAAGGGCCTCTATGCCCAAACACACACACACACACTCTCTCTCTCTCTCTCTCTCTCTATCTGCCACACTGGGCGATTGCCTGACAATCAGCCCCTACAGAAAGCTTAGGTTGGTTCCTATAATAACATGGAGACCACGGGCGAAATGTAATAGGGTGCGATTTTTAGACTAAAAAAAAATCGCACCAAATCGCACCTTTAAAAATCGCATTTTTCCCCGTGAATTCGCATATGTAATGAGATGCGAATTTGCGGCAAAAAAATGCGATTTGCCGCGATTTCGGGCGATTTTTAGTCATGAAAATGTGCGCATTTTCAGTCATGAAAATGTGCGCATTTTCAGTCATGAAAATGTGCGCATTTTCATAAATGCGATTTTGTGCTAAAAAAAAAAAGTTTTAAAAAAAACGGCGTGGGGTCCCCCCTCCTAAGCATAACCAGCCCCGGGCTCAATGAGCCGGGCCTGGTTCCAAAAATACGGGGGACAAAAAATCTGGGGGTCCCCCGTATTTTGAAACCAGCACCGGGCTCCAACAGCCCGCGGTGTCATGCCACAGCCGGGGGACACTTTTTACACAAGGTCCCCCGGCCGTACCATGAGCACCGTGGCTGGTCAGCCTTGGACGGGGTACCTGGAGGAGTGGGGACCCCCCCAATAAAGGGGTCCCCCCCCCCCCAGGCTTCACCCGTCCAGGGCTGAAGCCCAGGGCTGTCACCGGCGTCCGTGGCCAGTGGACGCCGGCCTGATAGGGTTAAATCGATCATACGTTACATTGCTTTATACCGGAGAACTACAAGTGCCAGCAGACCTCCCCCGCATGCTGGGACTTGGAGAACCACAAGTCCCAGCATGCGGGGCATTAATGGGCCCGCTGGGACTTGTAGTCCACCTGTAAAAAGAATGTTTATAAAAAACACACACACAGAGAAGTAAAAGTTTATTACACACACACCTCACTTTTACACCAGCGTTACTTACCATTCCTGGATCCAGCGCTGGTCTGGCTGCTTTACAGCCGGCTCCCCCCGCACTGACAGGCAGCGGGGAGAACCGGCTTTCTCCGTTGCCTCTAACAGCTTCTGTAGCGCTGTCCCAGTGCTACAGAGGCTGAGAGCGCGATTGGCCGATACGTCTCCATGGAGACGCATAGCTCAGTCCTGATTGGCTGAGCTATGCGTCTCCATGGAGACGCATAGCTCAGCCAATCGCGCTCTCAGCCTCTGTAGCGCTGGAACAGCGCTACAGAAGCTGTTAGAGGCAACGGAGAAAGCCGGTTCTCCCCGCTGCCTGTCAGTGCTGTGAAGCAGCCAGACCAGCGCTGGATCCAGGAATGGTAAGTAACGCTGGTGTAAAAGTGAGGTGTGTGGATGTGTGTGTAATAAACTTTTACTTCTCTGTGTGTGTGTTTTTTATAAACATTCTTTTTACAGGTGGACTACAAGTCCCAGCGGGCCCATTAATGCCCCGCATGCTGGGACTTGTGGTTCTCCAAGTCCCAGCATGCGGGGGAGGTCTGCTGGCACTTGTAGTTCTCCGGTATAAAGCAATGTAATGTATGATCGATTTAACCCTATCAGGCCGGCGTCCACTGGCCACGGACGCCGGTGACAGCCCCGGGCTTCAGCCCTGGACGGGTGAAGCCTGGGGGGGGGGACCCCTTTATTGGGGGGGGGGTCCCCACTCCTCCAGGTACCCCGTCCAAGGCTGACCAGCCACGGTGCTCATGGTACGGCCGGGGGACCTTGTGTAAAAAGTGTCCCCCGGCTGTGGCATGACACCGCGGGCTGTTGGAGCCCGGTGCTGGTTTCAAAATACGGGGGACCCCCACATTTTTTGTCCCCCGTATTTTTGGAACCAGGACCGGCTCATTGAGCCCGGGGCTGGTTATGCTTAGGAGGGGGGACCCCACGCCGTTTTTTTTAAATAAAAACACTTTTACACATTTTTATTAACAGGACCATGCACAGATCTCAATGATCTGTGCATGGTTCTGTCAAATTCGCCTGTCAGAACCTGGTCTATTTTTTTTGCGATTTTTGCTAACATTTACCAAAAATCGCACCCTATTACATTTGCGAGTTGTATACTTTATAATGGGAAAACATCTGGATGCGATTTGAAATGTGACTAAAAATCGCCACTTTCAAAAGTGCGATTTCGCGGTAAAAAGTGTGATTTTTACCGCGATTTTCAACCTATTAAATGTGCGATTTTCGGAAAAAGTGCGATTTCGGACGTTTTTGACCAAAAATCGCACATAATATGAAAAAGGTAGGGTGGTATCCTGTGCGCACTATTTTACTCCAGGAATATCTGCAGCCCTCTGTTGCCAAGTTTAAGAGTAACACCGACTCTTCAATGGATGTGAAAAAAAGGGGGTTCAGGTCAACAGGCTAGGCGCAAAATATTTCCAGAAGTGGATATGTGAATAATCTGGACCCACAGTGGGGAATTTTTACCAGAACAAAAATTTATTATACATAAATTTCACAATTTAAAAGTGCAAATGCAAAAGACAGGTGGTATAAAGTGCAAGTGCAACAGCAGTACATAAGGTGATTCCAAAGTAACAATGCAGAAATATTTCAAAGTGCATATACAATGGACACGACGGGGAAATCTGATGCTTTATCTCACCATTCCAGGGAGGTGCGGTGGGCTAGGTGCTATAGATGGTGGGTCCCGGGTAGCAGGAATGGAAGCACCACCGCACAGGCTTTGGATGGGGATAAATAGGTATAGCAGCAGAGTCCTCCCGTCAGAGCGTTGGCATCCTCATAACATGTTTCGGAATCAGGTTCCTTCTTCAGATGTGGATGCCAACACACTGAAGGTGAGGGTTTTTATACCCTAAGTGATTGGCTAATCCGAATCACCTGTATTGCACACCTCCGTTTTACCGGAAGTGACGATTTGTTAAGGTGCACCTCAGATTTTTCTCCTGTTTGTGCATAGAATAAAAGTCCCCCGCAGTGTAGTTCCGCTCAAATGCGGACACTGATGGCATAGGCATTAGGAGCTGAATGCGCAGAGTCTCGCATCGTTCAAACCGGAAGTCGCGTCACCGGATGTGACGCTTGCGTTTCAAAACGCTTCCTGTTTGCGTTCCACTTCGGCTTATTTCTCTCCGGATCAAAAATACAAGATTTGCATTCCTCTTTGCATTGACGGCGGTGACCTTTCATCATTCAATGTAATTCATTCTTATGAGGAATCTTTTTGCGATCTTTTGATGTTTCTTGTATTCCCAAATCTCCATTTTGGAAACTGGCAGGTCAACAGATTGGGCAAGAAATCCTATATGGCCACATCTATAATCTAAGCCCTACTTCATTCAGGCTAAGTCCATCCCTGATGTGGCCATATTTTATATATAGATCCGACATATGGCACTTGTCCGATCTATATATAAAATATGGCCACATCAGGGATGGACTTAGCCTGAATGAAGTAGGGCTTAGATTATAGATGTGGCCATATAGGATTTCTTGCCCAATCTGTTGACCTGCCAGTTTCCAAAATGGAGATTTGGGAATACAAGAAACATCAAAAGATCGCAAAAAGATTCCTCATAAGAATGAATTACATTGAATGATGAAAGGTCACCGCCGTCAATGCAAAGAGGAATGCAAATCTTGTATTTTTGATCCGGAGAGAAATAAGCCGAAGTGGAACGCAAACAGGAAGCGTTTTGAAACGCAAGCGTCACATCCGGTGACGCGACTTCCGGTTTGAACGATGCGAGACTCTGCGCATTCAGCTCCTAATGCCTATGCCATCAGTGTCCGCATTTGAGCGGAACTACACTGCGGGGGACTTTTATTCTATGCACAAACAGGAGAAAAATCTGAGGTGCACCTTAACAAATCGTCACTTCCGGTAAAACGGAGGTGTGCAATACAGGTGATTCGGATTAGCCAATCACTTAGGGTATAAAAACCCTCACCTTCAGTGTGTTGGCATCCACATCTGAAGAAGGAACCTGATTCCGAAACATGTTATGAGGATGCCAACGCTCTGACGGGAGGACTCTGCTGCTATACCTATTTATCCCCATCCAAAGCCTGTGCTGTTACAAGCTGCAGTCACAGCTTGTTCCTGTTTGTTGGTTGATACCCCCATTCCAGGGTTTGGTATTCTCCATGTAATGGAGAACCTGGTATTGGGGTCCCTTGACCCCTCTTCAAGGGGGGGGTACTGTTAGGATCCGCCTCCAGCGGATCTGTGTTATGCGCAGATTCACGTATTCCCCTGTGTGTTGGCTCCCTGTGTATTTTCCTGTCTGTGTTGGTATTTGCTCGTTGGTGACCTCCGGTGGTCAGCCTGGGCCATTGCAGCTCACTCTGTCTGTGTGGGTGTGTGATTAGGGCTCAGGTGTTCTCATCAACTGCTAGCTTGCTATGCTCACCTGCAGGCTATGTGTGTTGATCACTTCCTGGTGTTCACTATATAAACCTCCTCATCTATTACTTCCTTGCCGGCTATAGCTTCAGTCTTTGCTAGAAGTGTTCCTGTGCTCCCATCCTGTTCCTGAGTCCGTGTCCAGTATCCAGCCCATCCTCGTGTCCATGTGCAGCTTCCAGTTTGTTCCTAGTGTCCGCATCCAGTATCTAGCCCATCTGTGTGTCCGTGTGCAGCTTCCAGCTTGTTCCTGAGTCCGCATCCAGTATCCAGCCCATCCTTGTGTCCATGTGCAGCTTCCAGTTTTGTTCCCAGTGTCTGTATCCAGTATCCAGCCATTCCGGTGTCGGTGTGCAGTCTCCTGTCCTTCCTTGGTTCCAGCTGACCTGTCCTGCTGTGCACAGATAAGTGGGGTATTCCCCCAAACCTCCTTTACTGTGCTTTTGGTTATACTGAGACACTTCTGTGTATTGTTACACTTGCTTTGGATTTATGGTACACCTTTGCGTATTGTTACGCCCGTAGTTGAGCCATTGTTCTCAGTGGGATTAGGGTCCCTTGCCATCTCAGGGTTAGTTAGGTTATCCCCTTGCGCTCTCCTGGCCTCGGCAGCAGGTGTTGTCCACCCTTAAGACCTGCCTGTAGCGGAGCGGAGCGGGCCTAACTCGCTCCCCAGCCGAGACGGGCCCAGGCGAAGTCTAGCTCTGCACACAGCTGCCGACTCCTGTCTGAGGCAACGGAGTTAGGGTCCGGCAGGGGTCCCCTTCTCCTAACATTATAACCGGCCATACAGCACTCTGGAGCTGGGTTCTGCCCTCTCAGTCCAGAGATTTCCAGCCGTGTCAGTTTTTTGCCTGTGTCAGTTTTTTGCCCGTGTCAGTTTTTTGCCCGTGTCAGTTTTTTTACCCGTGTCAGTTTGTTGCCCGTGTCAGTTTTTTGCCCGTGTCAGTTTTTTGCCCGTGTCAGTTTTTTGCCCGTGTCAGTTTTTTGCCCGTGTCAGTTTTTTGCCCGTGTCAGTTTTTTGCCCGTGTCAGTTTATTCTTGTGTCAGTTTTTTGCCCGTGTCAGTTTATTCTTGTGTCAGTTTTTTCTTGCTGGTGTATAAACTTGCATGGCCATATCATGCAGGCCATGCAAGAATCATTAGCGGCTCTAAATTTGGCATTCAATGCCGTAAAACCTGGACAGTGGGAGATTTTGCAGCAGTCTCTTCTGCAGCTGCAAAGACTCATCACTGATATTTTTCTGGTCCTCCCAGAGGTCACTGGGGTTCGTTCAACCCCTAATGAGGCCCTGCCTAAGGAAGTATTAGGCAGCAAGTCCTCAGACCCAGAGGGTCAGGTAAAGCATAGAAGTTATCTACGGCCGAAGCTTCCGTTAGAGGAGCGTCAGCGGCGTAGAAACCTTAATCTATGCTTATACTGTGGAGATTCTGGCCACTTCTTGCAGACGTGTGGCTTGCGTAATTCCGGTGGTGCCGACAGGGTATCTCCTCTGGCCAGGTCTGAGCAGGTTGTCAGATCCAAGCCTGTCTCCACTGTGGCAGAGGAGCTCTCTGCCGAGTCTCCCAGTAAAAGCACTCTGCCTTTTTCTACTGGTCCCAGTGCTGATGTTTTAATGACCAGGGAGTCAGAGTTGCAAACCCTTGAAGGGAAAGCCCAGGTGGTTGAGTCATGTGCCGGGGGCCCGCCGTGCCAGTCTGATGCCGGGGGCCCGCCGAGCGAGCCTGATGCCGGGGGCCCGCAGAGCGAGCCTGATGCCGGAGGCCCGCCGTGCCAGTCGGATGCCGGGGGCCCGCCGTGCCAGTCGGATGCCGGGGGCCCGCCGAGCGAGCCAGATGCCGGGGGCCCGCCGGGCGAACCTGATGCCGGGGGCCCGCCGGGCGAGCCTGATGCCGGGGGCCCGCCGGGCGAGCCTGATGCCGGGGGCCCGCCGGGCGAGCCTGATGCCGGGGGCCCGCCGGGCGAGCCAGATGCCGGGGGCCCGCCGAGCGAGCCAGATGCCGGGGGCCCGCCGAGCGAGCCTGATGCCGGGGGCCCGCCGTGCCGGTCTGATGCCGGGGGCCCGCAGATCCGGCCTGATGCCGGTGTCGCCCCAGAAGGGGTTCAAGCCGGTGTCGCCCCAGAAGGGGTTCAGGCCGATGCAGCCCCAAAGGGGGGTCAGGCCTGTGTCGAGGCCGCAGCCCCGAGTGGGGGCCCGGAGGCCGCAGCCCCGAGTGGGGGCCCGGAGGCCGCAGCCCCGAGTGGGGGCCCGGAGGCCGCAGCCCCGAGTGGGGGCCCGGAGGCCGCAGCCCCGAGTGGGGGCCCGGAGGCCGCAGCCCCGAGTGGGGGCCCGGAGGCCGCAGCCCCGAGTGGGGTCCCGAAGTGCGCAGCCCCAAGTGGGGTCCCGAAGTGCGCAGCCCCGAGTGGGGTCCCGAAGTGCGCAGCCCCGAGTGGGGTCCCGAAGTGCGCAGCCCCGAGTGGGGTCCCGAAGTGCGCAGCCCCGAGTGGGGTCCCGAAGTGCGCAGCCCCGAGTGGGGTCCCGAAGTGCGCAGCCCCGAGTGGGGTCCCGAAGTGCGCAGCCCCGAGTGGGGTCCCGAAGTGCGCAGCCCCGAGTGGGGTCCCGAAGTGCGCAGCCCCGAGTGGGGTCCCGAAGTGCGCAGCCCCGAGTGGGGTTCAAGTTTGTGTCGCCCCAGAGGGGGTTCAAGTTTGTGTCGCCCCAGAGGGGGTTCAAGTTGTTGTCGCCCCAGAAGGGGTTCAAGTTGTTGTCGCCCCAGAAGGGGTTCAAGTTGGCGTCACCCCAGAAGGGGTTCAAGTTGGCGTCGCCCCAGAGGGGGTTCAAGCCTGTGTCACCCCAGAGGGGGTTCAAGCCGGTGTCGCCCCAAAAGGGGACTCTGTCTGTCTTGTCGCCCCAGAAGGGGACTCTGTCTGTCTTGTCGCCCCAGAAGGGGACTCTGTCTGTCCTGTTGCCCCAGAAGGGGACTCTGTCTGTCCTGTTGCCCCAGAAGGGGACTCTGTCTGTCCTGTTGCCCCAGAAGGGGACTCTGTCCGCCCCATCTCTCAGAAGAATCCTGATTGTCCTGCTTCTCAGCTAAGTTCCAGCCTTGCCGGTGGCTTCGAGAGAACAGCTGTTGGTCTACCTTGTGCTGTTCAGCCAGAGTCTCACTATCGTGCCGCTCATTCCGAAGTATTTCGTAGCACTGCACAGCCAGAGTTTCTCCATGGTGCGGATCAGCCAGAGACTCATCATCGTGCTACTCACTTAGAAGCACTTCACAGTGTTGCGCAGCCAGAGTTTCACCCTAGTGCTGCTCAGCCGGAGATTCACCATTGTGCTGCCCAGTCAGAAATGCATCACTGTATTGTTCAGCCAGAGACTCATCATAGTGCTGCCACACGAGAAGGACCATCAGACTTTAAAGTCTCAGCCCCACAGGCCATAGTCCCAGATATGCAGTCCAGTCAGGTAACAGAGAGTGAAACTGTTGATGCTTTGAACGATATCTCTACATCTATAGTTTTTGATGGGGACCTAACCCAATTTGTTGCGCTCACTAACCATTTTGTCACTATTTTGGAGTCCAGACCATTTTTAGGTATCACTTCAGATAATGTGGTGCTCTATTTAATTTACTGCTTCAGAGGTGAACCTTTCGAATGGGCATGCAAATTTTTTCAATCTGAGGATCCCATTCTTAAGAATCTCCCAGCATTCAGTGATGCTGTAGTGAAAAAATTTGGTCCCAATAAAAGTGGTTCAGATGCCTCTGGGCCGACCATCTTGTCTGCAGAGACTCCATGTTTAGGAGAGTCAATACAAAGGGCCCAGCCCATAGCTATTACCACTGGGTGTGCCTTTTTGTCTCCCTCTTACAGAGATCTTCCTGAATTATTACCACCTAGAGCACTGGTATCCAGGTTTGATGCTTTCTCAGATTCAGACTCAGAATTTGTGTCTGAGATTGATGGGTATCCGGTGTATACAGGCCCTATGGTTTATGAAGAAGCCTGTTTAAAACCAGGGACATCTTCTCGTACCAAACATTCTAAGAGAAGGAAAAAGAAGTATATGCACTGACCTTGTGCTTTGTCCTGTTTGTCATATTTGTTTGTCTGGTTTTGTTGTGTCCGTAGGCCACCTTTGAGAGGGGGGCACTGTTACAAGCTGCAGTCACAGCTTGTTCCTGTTTGTTGGTTGATACCCCCATTCCAGGGTTTGGTATTCTCCATGTAATGGAGAACCTGGTATTGGGGTCCCTTGACCCCTCTTCAAGGGGGGGGTACTGTTAGGATCCGCCTCCAGCGGATCTGTGTTATGCGCAGATTCACGTATTCCCCTGTGTGTTGGCTCCCTGTGTATTTTCCTGTCTGTGTTGGTATTTGCTCGTTGGTGACCTCCGGTGGTCAGCCTGGGCCATTGCAGCTCACTCTGTCTGTGTGGGTGTGTGATTAGGGCTCAGGTGTTCTCATCAACTGCTAGCTTGCTATGCTCACCTGCAGGCTATGTGTGTTGATCACTTCCTGGTGTTCACTATATAAACCTCCTCATCTATTACTTCCTTGCCGGCTATAGCTTCAGTCTTTGCTAGAAGTGTTCCTGTGCTCCCATCCTGTTCCTGAGTCCGTGTCCAGTATCCAGCCCATCCTTGTGTCCATGTGCAGCTTCCAGTTTGTTCCTAGTGTCCGCATCCAGTATCTAGCCCATCTGTGTGTCCGTGTGCAGCTTCCAGCTTGTTCCTGAGTCCGCATCCAGTATCCAGCCCATCCTTGTGTCCATGTGCAGCTTCCAGTTTTGTTCCCAGTGTCTGTATCCAGTATCCAGCCATTCCGGTGTCGGTGTGCAGTCTCCTGTCCTTCCTTGGTTCCAGCTGACCTGTCCTGCTGTGCACAGATAAGTGGGGTATTCCCCCAAACCTCCTTTACTGTGCTTTTGGTTATACTGAGACACTTCTGTGTATTGTTACACTTGCTTTGGATTTATGGTACACCTTTGCGTATTGTTACGCCCGTAGTTGAGCCATTGTTCTCAGTGGGATTAGGGTCCCTTGCCATCTCAGGGTTAGTTAGGTTATCCCCTTGCGCTCTCCTGGCCTCGGCAGCAGGTGTTGTCCACCCTTAAGACCTGCCTGTAGCGGAGCGGAGCGGGCCTAACTCGCTCCCCAGCCGAGACGGGCCCAGGCGAAGTCTAGCTCTGCACACAGCTGCCGACTCCTGTCTGAGGCAACGGAGTTAGGGTCCGGCAGGGGTCCCCTTCTCCTAACATGTGCGGTGGTGCTTCCATTCCTGCTACCCGGGACCCACCATCTATAGCACCTAGCCCACCGCACCTCCCTGGAATGGTGAGATAAAGCATCAGATTTCCCCGTCGTGTCCATTGTATATGCACTTTGAAATATTTCTGCATTGTTACTTTGGAATCACCTTATGTACTGCTGTTGCACTTGCACTTTATACCACCTGTCTTTTGCATTTGCACTTTTAAATTGTGAAATTTATGTATAATAAATTTTTGTTCTGGTAAAAATTCCCCACTGTGGGTCCAGATTATTCACATATCCACTTCTGGAAATATTTTGCGCCTAGCCTGTTGACCTGAACCCCCTTTTTTTCACAAAAATCGCACATGTCTAAAAAATCCCACCCTATTACATTTCGCCCCACATGTTTTTTTATTTTTTTCATTAAAACTGCTAAAATGAGAATTGTGCTCAGCATTGTTAACATCAGGAAAGGAGCCTCTGTTGGAAAGGAGCCACAAAACAAAAATAGTTTGCCCTTCAGAAGTCTACAACTCCTGCACTGAATAGTTCGTCAAAGGTATTTATCAATTCCATGAGGAGTATTCAATGTTTTTTGAGAGTCTGGCTCACCGCTTACTGTTCTGTGTCCCTGTAATCTCGCTGAAGCACTCGGCACTTTTTCTCATCTCCTCATTTCTGACTTCCTCAGTATTCATTGTGTGGCCAGCTCGCGGGCCCCTTTTGCTGTGCTGTAACTGGAGAGATCTGTTTTCTCCTGCTCTCCACGTGAGCTGGTCAGACTGGGATATTCCTGAGCAGGGTGTTCATCTCAGCAGCGTGTTCCTCGCATTTGTGGACTTCCCAATTTCGCATCTCATTAAATATGGGAATTGTATATTTTCAATGGGAAAACATCTGGATACGAGTTCCATTTTCAAAATGTGCGATTTCGCGGCAACAAACGTGTTTTTTGCTGTTTTCTGCATCTCATTAAATATGCGAATTCGGGAAAAAGTGCGTTCTTGGCATCCTATTATATGTCACCCAAGTGAATGTTCGGAGTAGCAGTTGCCACTACGATCCACTGCGCTGAGCAGCTTTGCATTGGGACTGTAGTTTGCAGTGTCCTCTGTACCTCCATTTGGTTCAGTGGCGTAACTATTAATTAAGCTCCCCCCACTGCACATTTTGAATAGTTCGTCCACTATTAGTCAACAGGCAAAAAGTTGATACGTCAAAATGGTCAAAATGCAATCAGTCGACATTGACAAAAATGGTTGATACAGATAAACAGGGCTTCCTCTCTCACCCCTCCTTATCAGTTAAGAAAACAGCATAGCAATCCAGTGGTGCAGTCTGAAAAGGGAGTGAGCACTGTACTGTACAGTGTACAGTTTGTGTCAGCCAGTCAGCAACATGGGAGGAAGGAGGCCTCACTGTCCAACAGCATTCTGAGTCAACCTATATGGTGAGTATGACTCAGGAAGGGGCAATGTTTGGACTTATGTGTGTGTGTGTTTGTGACACGCATTCTCTCAAAGGGGCATGACCTCAATAAACAGAGTGTGGCTTTGTGAGAGTGCCAACCTGATATCTCCATTACTGGAATAACTCATCCACCCTACCACACAAGTTCGCTGCCTAGGTGTCATCCTTGACTCTGAACTGTCCTTTGTTTCACACATTCAATCTCTCTAAATCATGTTACATGCATCTAAAAAAACACATCCCAAAAATACCACCATATCTTAAAAAAGACATTGCAAAAACCCTAATCCATGCACTCATCATCTCCCACATTGATTATTGCAATAGTCTCCTTTTCAGTCTTCCCAAGAAAAGACTATCCCCACCACAATCCATTTTGAATGCAGCTGCAAGGCTGATCTTCTTAGCAAGGTGTTCATGATCTGCTAATATGCTCTGTCAGTCCCTCCATTGGTTGCCCATATTCAATTGCATTCAATATAAAATACTTCTACTCACATATAAGGCTATTAACCAAGCTACACCAACATATATCTGTTCGCTTATCTTAAAATATCTCCACACTTGGGAGGTTATTCTGATCGTAGCGGCCAAACGTGCGTACGTTCACTATTAACGTACGCTAGCCGTACGCGGCCGTTAGGGTTAAGTCCGCCCACAAATCAGCCGCTTGCGTACGGGCAGAAATAACGTAGAAGGGGAGTGGCGTACAAATGTGCGTACGCCAACGTACACGGACGGGCCAGCCCTTACACTCCGACAACTGGCGTACAATTGAGCGTACACCACCGTTTACGGACGTCTCTCGGCTGTCTTCCCACCGACTTCTTACGGCTATCTGAGCGTACGCCAGCTTGCACGGACGGGTCCCTATTGTTTTCAATAGAAAAGTCAGCTTATGTCACCGCTCGTGAGAGTGAGCGTACGTCCGTGTACGCTGACATACCCTTCACATATATGGACCAGCATATCTTCCCTTTCAACTATAATTATGAAAATTAATTAATTAATTGAATTAATTAATGTGCAAAATAGTGGCCATGGGATTAAAACATTGCTGAAACATCCTTTGTAGGTGTTAGATGTGGTTTATGTTATTGTATCATAAATACAAAACCTATGTTTGTATTAGAGTGAACACGTTGACACATGTCGACTTGTGTCGATTGAGTGTGCTACTGTGTAAAGTCTATGAAAGCACGTAGTGAATGTGTATAACTGTTTAACAAATACCTACCTTAGCATATATAAGCAGGTCTTACAAAGATTCTTACCTTAAATTAAACAAACCTTTAAATGTAGAGAAGTATAGAAAGATAAGCTTCCAATGTGTTAGAGTGCTGTGTGTGGCTTGCAGGTAGTGAAATCATGGTTTGGACTTAATAGACTGCAGCATTGGTTATTACATTCAGGTGTATGTGTTTGGTAGTAATCCGCGTAAATTAGCTAACCCAGGCGCACGCTGGCATGCGGTATCTGTAGGGGTGGTTTGAGATGGCGGTTGGCGGCCGCCTGTTTTTTGTCCGAAATGAACGGTGCTTTAGTCGATCGTGCGGTAGTAGCACCGCTCATTTTTGGTGCACACCCCCATGTACGCCCATATTTACGCCAATTTTCCCTCATTATTTCGGCCGCTCCCCTCATCACGCCCCTATGCCGCCCCCAATGCCCGTACACTCGCGTACAGGTTTTTTCGCACGTAGAGACCCGTCCGTGAGCGTTGTGGAGTGTTCGCGCCTGCGCATTAGCGAATGTACGCATGCGCAGATCATTGAAAACCCCGGGACGTGCGCGTACGGCCCGGCCGCTCCAACCAGAATAAGGCCCTTGACCTCTCCACTGTTCACAAGATCTGCATCTCTCATCCACACTCATTACTAGATCTCATTCACAATTGCAGCCCTCCCAAGCACAATAAGACTCTCCTCCAGCCTCCAAACGTCTAAGCGTTCCCTGAAAACTCACTTCTTCAATAAAGCCTATGAAATTCCTGAACCTTCCACATAGCCTTTAAAAGCTTTTATGCTACGTACATCCCAACCGGACTGTGTTTTTGTAATCTGGTGAGACCTCTATGCTATAGATAATGCCTATCCTTGTGTATCCTTCCTATTTCCCTATAGATTGTAAGCTTGTTGAGTCAAATGTAAAGTGCAACGGAATATGTTGCACTAAATAAGAAACTGTAAATAAATAAATAAGCAGAGATCCCTGGGCCATGTGCAGTGTATGGGAGATTGATTCACGTGACATCACTAATGATACAGCCCATGTCAGTAGACTGAGAAGCACATCAAGCTCTGACCCTTCGCCCTTCGGTGACATCAGCAAAAGTGCTATCACATTCACAGGTGTCTTGGGGGGGGGCAAAGCCAATTGGGTGTATCATTAGGCGCTCCCAACAATGGTAAAACCTGGCATTTAAGCCCCTTGAGACTGCTCTGGCTTTACTGTGACTGGTAGTGATGTCCGGTCCCATTGAAAGGTGTTCCCTCCCTCAGGGGTGCCTCTACATGGACTGCTGAGCGTCAGCCCACAAAAAAGTGGGTTTTGCACATGCACAGTAAAAGGACGATACTGCACATGCACCAGGCCTGGGACCCTGATTAGGCCTCTAGGGCTGCTGCAAAAGTAGCCCATTGAGTGTGAGGGCCAGCACATGCACAGAAGCTAAGAAGCTACTCCAAATGCGCCAGCCCCATGGTGGGTAACGGGACCAGCGGCTTGGACCGGGATTGGCGGTGGCAGCGGCGGGGACCATGAGCACATCGGCGGGAGCAGAGGGGGGCCCCGCATCATGACAGCCCCCCTCCTCCGCAGAGGTAAGAGCCACCCTTGATGCTAATTATTACACCGTCCGTGCCGCCCTAATATTTAATTATAGACAATATTGCATTTTTCTTGTTTTGATTTGCTATAATAACTAAAATACATCAAAATGCACCTTGATTTTGAGCATCAATTTCCATAAATCATGGTGAAAAAAGTATTTAGGACTTATTGCTTTAAGAGAGAAGTTCAGGAGATTGTTCTGTGCACTTGAATCACTTTATACAGCAATTCTGACTATTTTATTGTATTCTTTTTCAAGATACACTAAGAATATAGCTGCAGGCAAATTACTATACAGTTTTGTTTTCATTTTAGAGTCGCCACAGAGATAAAGTCAGAACACTGTTATAAAATGATGATGTATCTGTAAAATATTTAATATTACAGCAGAGGCCGCAGAGTGTGAGTAAATGTGTGTTTTTTATCATAATATTTTTACTAGCAAAATGAATACATTTGTTCACAGTTTTTATGGTGTAAATGCTGGCATTAATTTTGCAGTTAATGGTTAATTTATAAGTTAGGAGGTGAGTCTTCCCGTTTCCAGGGATTACTAATGTGTAGAAATTACAGTAAATTTGAAACCACCAGATGTGTTCTCATACTGTACACCTAGGGGTAAATTTCCTAAAGCTTCCAAAAATGAAAAAAACTGATGTTGCCCATAGTAACCAATCAAATTATGTCTATAATCTTCTATATGCAATAGAGAAACGATGGACGGATCTGATTGGTTGCTATGGGCAACATCACCTCTTTTCATTTTTAGAAGCTTTAGTAAATGCAAGTGAGATATGCCGCCGGTGGGGGGTTAGATAAAGGATTTCCTTGAGTCGCAGGATGCTCCCGATTCCACAGATTCTTCTCCGCGTCTGCCGTAGAGAACACACCTCCGCAAGGAACTAAAGCAAGGTGCCCGATCAGTTGCAACCGCTTGAGTTTTATTTAGTAACGAACAGGTGCAAACAATAACAGACATGCGGCTACAATACGGTCAGTTACTTTGTAAACGGACATAATGGTATACCAGTATCACCTAATAGTACTCAATTTCACACCCGCCTAGCGGGGTTCTTTCCTCAACTGACTCAACTAACAGCTTAGTACAACTTACTCTGTGTCTCTGCACCATTGAAAGCGAGGGAATTGATCCTGCGGGCCTTCATGGGCGTGTGAGGATCCAACGTTCTCGCTCGACCGTGCCAGCGACACTAGAGGCACTAGCCCCTGACTGTAATACAATTACCGTATACAAAATGCAAGGCATAAAATATAAGAACAGAGCAAATCAATTTCCAATAGAACCTGAAGACATCTTCTATTAGCCAAACTGTCCTTGAAATAGTTCCCCCCCCCCCCCCCCCCCTTGTGCACAAGGACTTGTTACCCTCTGTGGGAGTAATCCAGAAAAGAAGATGGGTGTTAGGATTCTAACAATGGATATGAATTAGCCCCTGGCTATATCAACTTCAGCCACAAGATGGCAGCATTCCTCTCCTCACATAGAAGCAGCAGCAGTGTCCCCGAAAAACAGTAAAGTTATTTCCCACGTGGCTCCCCATGACCTGGGGGAGAGTAATCCCCATTCACTGGATGGGAATGGCACAGGGTTCTGTAGGGGTGAGTGTAGAATCCGGAAGCCTCCCTTGAACCATTGCAAAATGTCCCTTCTCACCCAAAGGCAAGTGGTGCTTTACCCCTAAATGGGGCTGTGTGATCTCTGGTCCCACTGAACTGGGGGTGGGGGAATGGTGGCCGCTTCCTGTGATACTGCCTGTGCGGTGCCAGGTAGGACAGGTGTCTATCTACGGCGTAGGGTACAGTGGGTGTCTGCCTGGGGTGGCGGGTATGAAACGATACCTGCTTTACTGGAGCACGTTGCGGCCTCCTGCCCGTCACTATCCTCTCCCTCTATTAGTTCCGATCTTCTGCCAGAGGGCGCACTAGTGTGGGCGCTGCAGCTGCAGCGTTGCCACACTCAGTCGCCCCTCTGGTCCTGCTGCTCCACGCGCCGTCTCCCCGCCGCTGGCTCCTGGTGCTTGGGTCCTGCACACTCGCCGACATCTGTCACTCTCTCTACTGCGTCCCCGCCGGCGGCTCTATAAGTCTCACCCGCTGACTCTGCTACAGTCAGGCGGGCTGCTGCGCTGCTCTCCATCCCGGTCCTGCCTCAGCCAGCGCACACTCTTCTTCCTCCTCTCGCGCCACGCTGCACGCCACCCCTGTTCCTCACGTGTAGGGACCTCTGACCCCCGCACTTCCTCCTTGCCTGCCATTAGCCCCCTTCAGCTGCCAATCAGCTTGGGGACATGTCTTTGCGCCTTCCCTCGTTATTAACCCCTTGGGTCCCGGCGCCTGTCAGGGGTAACTGGATGGTTGCTTAGCAACCCAGTTACTGCTGTCCCCACTAAACGGGGTACCCCATGCTGGGGTGCCACACACCCCTAGCCTCAATATTAAGGTGACCAACCATCCTTCTTTAGGGAGGACAGTCCTTCTTTTGTCAGTTCTGTCCTCCCTCAAAAAGTGTCCTCCTGTATGTGTAACACCCCATAACTGTGGAATAATAGGTGCCGAGCATTCCAGTTAACCAGGGGTTAATATACCCCAGCACTAGGCACAGCTCAGACCTAAAGAGTTAAACACAGACAGGCTGGAGTGTGACAGGAAGAGAGAGGTCAGAGGTGACTGAGGAAGTTAGCAGCTAGCACAGAGAGAGGAGACTTCTCCATGCAGCCTGCCAGACACTTGAGCAGCACAGAGCTCCAGTAATGAGTGGAAGCCCAGCCTGTGAGAGAAGGAGCCAGTCAGGCAGCGTGCAAACTGTTCAAGAGAACACAGCAGTCACAGTGTCAAGCTGCCAGAGCCCAGCAGCCAGAGCCCAGCAGCATTGTGTAAGCAGCAGCAGAAGCAGCCGACCGCCTGCCAGGCCCCAGTGTGACCTACCTAACCGTGAGTCTGCCCGTGGGGCAATTAATGATAAAGTCCTCTGATGCAAAGAGGAGGGAACCCGTGTAAGGAGACTTCTCCCCGCAGTATTGACCATATAGTCTGTCAGACTTTCCAGCCTGTTCATTCGACTTAGAGAGAACTGCCTGGCTGTTAAATACCTGCACCGTGTTTGAGGAAGCATTCCCAGTTAGATTCACTTATCCCTCTGCCCCGGTAAGGAAACAAGCCACTATAAGGGCCAACGGAGGCCTCCTTGCCATATTGCTAACTCACTTTCTCAGTGAAGGAGAGGGACTCTGCTTAGAACAATACTGCCACCCGGTGGTTCATGCACCAAATTGCACCCTCCTATAGAATGTACAGGAGCAGAAATTAATTACTTAAAGTCCTATGCATAGGCCCCTCATCTGGACTGACCGGTCTTAGTGGTAGAATGTGTACCCGGGTACTCAGATTAAATGGTGTATTTATTTGATGGTGATTTGCCGACGTAATTTGTGAGTATACAGAGTGTCGTAAGGTTCACTCGCATTTGGCCCTATCACTGCAGTCAAACGTAAGTTGTGTACCCACTCGCAGTTCAGTGGAGGTTAGTACTGGCTCTCCGAGCCACAGTGATAGGCCGGGTACGGAGTGACTTAGAGTTACCGGTAGCTCCATAGGCCTTGTATGGTGTCGAATGTGATACTGCTGTTTATGCCTTGTATAAGTTCTATTGCATTTATTGTATGGTTATATCGTGAAATGACTGTTATCTTATTCCGCAAAAGAGGTTGATGCTTAACTGACCGTTTTAGAATAAAAGGTCAAACCATTCCTGTTGTCAAGTGTTCTGTGTCCATTCCTGCATCAAGAGAAGACTCCAGACTGAGATCCGTGAGTTCGGGGAAGCGCGACCCCCACCGCATCCATAAGGTAATCCCTCTTCAGGTGCTTACAATTCTCTGGCGTCACGAACAGGATATAGTCGATGCGGAGTATAATCCGATCCCAGAATGGACACACCACAGGCCGGGGGTGGGCAGGCACCCGTTGTGCCCCCCAACGCCGAACAGCAGGTTGCCGCCCCAGTGGTAATACCTGCACCAGCACCGACACCTCATGCTCCCATCACCCTACCCTACTACTTCGGGGCCCCATGGATGCTGACCTACAGTGGGGACCCCAACAAGGGCGCCACGTTCACGGCATTCAAAAACCAGATGAAGTCTATAGCAGAGCTATACACCCCGAGCGAAGAACAGAGGGTACAGATCCTAATCGGCCAACTCATGGGCTCCGCCCTCAGTGAGGTCGAATCGTGGGATGACAACCAAAAGAAGGGCACCGACCAGATCTTGAATCGGCTGGCTACGATCTTCGAGACCGCCACCCTCCCGGAGTTGAAGATGCAACTCTACGGTCGAAAACAACGACCGGGCGAGACCCTTCGGGACTTCGCCCTAAGTCTACAGAAGGCCCTGAAGCTCATCCAAGCGGCTGACCCAGATGAGGTTCGTAACAGCGACGAGGCGCTCACCCTCCAGTTCGTGGAGGGAGCGTCGAACCCCACCATCAAGACCCAGTTGCGAATCCTGACGATGCAGATGCCGGGGAAGTCCTTTGACGACTTTAAGCGCACTGCCATCCTGACCATCGGGAATCACGCCGACCCCGAGATAGAATATCCGGAGATGACGGGGGCTGGAGGACCCGTGGCCACGAGCTCTGAACAAGTCGGCCGACTGAAAGACCGGACCATCCAGAGTGGCCAACTGCCAGCTGGACATCCAGACCAATCCCTCCAGCGCCAGGTGGAAGACCTGGCCCTCGGGATGGCTGCGATGCAGCGAGACATGCGCCAGCTGACACAGCAAACCGCGTCCAACCGCGGGGAGGCCAGATGGAAGACGGAAGGACAGCAGTCGAACCGGAATCGATGGGACCCACCCCGAGAATATGGGAGGCGAGCCTCAGACCAGAACGACCATCAAGGCCGGCCCATCTGTCGACACTGTCAGGAAGGCCGAATCTCGGGGAGAACACCGGGAGTAGACTCAGACCCGGAGGAATGGTGGGCCCAATATGTAGGACAATGCCCGAGGATCCCAGTAGTGATCAACGGGATAGAGACAGTGGCCACGATCGATACCGGGTCACAGGTATCCATGATCCAGTTACCCACTCTCCAAAAGTATTGGGGAAAAGAAGTACCGTTCAGACAGCCCCCCACGCAAGTGAAGGTGGTCGCTGCCAATGGCCGAGAGGTCGTCTGCAACGGGTACTGGGAAGCAGATTTGCAGATTGGACGAACTTGTTTACCCAGGCAGGGGTATTTAGTGATCACCTGCGGGGAAGGGAGAGTTGCCCCCATCATCCTGGGCATGAACATACTAAGGAATTGCCCTGAAGAGCTGATTGCAGCGTTAAGACAGGTACCAGGTAACCAAGACCAGGCTGGGGAGATCACCCAACAGCACATAATCTGCGTCCAGGGGAGCCAAGTGGAGAAGAGAGTGCTGGCCCCGCGTACCCAAGGGACGGTCAAGTGGTTTAACATCCGAAGGGGATATGGCTTCATCAACCGGAACGGCACAAGGGATGACGTTTTTGTTCATCGGACAGCCCTAAGGAAGTGCCACTCGCGGAGACTTCTGTGCGGTCTCAGAGAAGGCGAGACAGTGGAGTTCGATGTGGTGGAGGAGGAAAAGGGTGCTAAAGCGGTGAACGTGACGGGTCCAGGTGGGGTGCCAGAGAGAAGAAACCGGCCGGGCCCCCGACAGGCGTCCTTTCCGCAGGCGTGCCCATTGGTGCCAAAGTGGACAGATGGAGGCACTGAATTCCCTCAGCCCAGTCTCACGGCATCTACTCTCAGGAGTGAACCTTGTCCCCGCCAATAGAGGAGAGAAGCCGCTCGCTGAAGAGGAGTGGAATCACCTCACCCCTATTGTTAACAGTCATCCACGGCGTAGATTTCACCATAAATGGGAGGCTGAGCCCTACGTGGCCACCAAGAGCCCGACGGCAGCAATCGAAGTCCACCAAAGCGGAGAACCAGACGGGACTCGACTGCACTGGGTACATCGCAACCAGCCTAAGTCATGCTCTCGACAGACGGAGGCCCCTACCGTCGCCCCCGGGAGCATGCCCAGGGGCCCGCAGGAACTGCTGTTGAACGTAGGGTGGAGCATACCGTCCATCCCGGCTATACTGACCACAGAACCTGTAGAGGACTCCAGCCCGGTACCGAGAATAAGCTCCAGCTGTAATAATCTCATGCTGTTCTGATGTTATATATTTATGTATATATGTATAGGTTGTTCATTTATGTTGACACTGTTATAACTGTCGGTAGTATTCGGACTGCGAAAGAGACTTTACGGATTCAGAACTTTGAAAGGTTCGGACTTATGTCTCCGAGAGCGTGGCGTGAGGACACGCACATAAAAAAAGTATGGGCGGATGTAACACCCCATAACTGTGGAATAATAGGTGCCGAGCATTCCAGTTAACCAGGGGTTAATATACCCCAGCACTAGGCACAGCTCAGACCTAAAGAGTTAAACACAGACAGGCTGGAGTGTGACAGGAAGAGAGAGGTCAGAGGTGACTGAGGAAGTTAGCAGCTAGCACAGAGAGAGGAGACTTCTCCATGCAGCCTGCCAGACACTTGAGCAGCACAGAGCTCCAGTAATGAGTGGCAGCCCAGCCTGTGAGAGAAGGAGCCAGTCAGGCAGCGTGCAAACTGTTCAAGAGAACACAGCAGTCACAGTGTCAAGCTGCCAGAGCCCAGCAGCCAGAGCCCAGCAGCATGGTGTAAGCAGCAGCAGAAGCAGCCGACCGCCTGCCAGGCCCCAGTGTGACCTACCTAACCGTGAGTCTGCCCGTGGGGCAATTAATGATAAAGTCCTCTGATGCAAAGAGGAGGGAACCCGTGTAAGGAGACTTCTCCCCGCAGTATTGACCATATAGTCTGTCAGACTTTCCAGCCTGTTCATTCGACTTAGAGAGAACTGCCTGGCTGTTAAATACCTGCACCGTGTTTGAGGAAGCATTCCCAGTTAGATTCACTTATCCCTCTGCCCCGGTAAGGAAACAAGCCACTATAAGGGCCAACGGAGGCCTCCTTGCCATATTGCTAACTCACTTTCTCAGTGAAGGAGAGGGACTCTGCTTAGAACAATACTGCCTCCCGGTGGTTCATGCACCAAATTGCACCCTCCTATAGAATGTACAGGAGCAGAAATTAATTACTTAAAGTCCTATGCATAGGCCCCTCATCTGGACTGACCGGTCTTAGTGGTAGAATGTGTACCCGGGTACTCAGATTAAATGGTGTATTTATTTGATGGTGATTTGCCGACGTAATTTGTGAGTATACAGAGTGTCGTAAGGTTCACTCGCATTTGGCCCTATCACTGCAGTCAAACGTAAGTTGTGTACCCACTCGCAGTTCAGTGGAGGTTAGTACTGGCTCTCCGAGCCACAGTGATAGGCCGGGTACGGAGTGACTTAGAGTTACCGGTAGCTCCATAGGCCTTGTATGGTGTCGAATGTGATACTGCTGTTTATGCCTTGTATAAGTTCTATTGCATTTATTGTATGGTTATATCGTGAAATGACTGTTATCTTATTCCGCAAAAGAGGTTGATGCTTAACTGACCGTTTTAGAATAAAAGGTCAAACCATTCCTGTTGTCAAGTGTTCTGTGTCCATTCCTGCATCAAGAGAAGACTCCAGACTGAGATCCGTGAGTTCGGGGAAGCGCGACCCCCACCGCATCCATAAGGTAATCCCTCTTCAGGTGCTTACATATGTCCTCCTTTATTGACCTTAATAACATTGCTGCAATGACGGCTTCCGTGATCAGACCTATCTGATCGCGCAGTGCTGTTCCTTTCTCGCACACAATAGCTTCTGCACATGTGCAAAAGCACTGTACGTGGCCATAAGCGAGTGAGCTGTACTGTGCAGTGTAGCATAAAGTAGCATTTTGTCTTTAAATTTGCATCTTGTTTGCACTGCAGGCATAGTGAAACACAACTCAATCTATATCAGAGATATTAAGCTGCAACCTTAACTACATAATTATTAGTTTGAAATATGTAAGCACAATGGAAATTGGTGTGGAAAAACAAGCTGCAACTGCTGGATCCTAACTTTTATTATCTGTTTTATGCATGCTCTGCTTACTGACTTTCTGGCCAGTGGCACCAAGAGGAGAGGGGGGGGGGGGGGTACTCTCCAGCCTGTTCGATGGACTCGAGTCTGGCTGCCACTCCACCTCCGTAACCGTGTCCATGGGTGCTTTTAAAATGAAGTACCATCACATCTCATGGTATGGCTGCTTATACAATGAAAAATCGCATCGCATTGCACAGAAAAATTGTATGCAATGCGATGTGATTTTACTATGGTGCCGTACGTATGTAAATTGGGCGCCCTGCATATACACAAGTACCATATTTAATTTTTTTTTTTTGGTACTTATGTATTATCACGGCGCCCGGTTGAATTGATTGTATGCCTTAACTTAAGGCATAAAATCATATGCGATGGACGCGATTTTTGCGGTAAAATCGCGTCGATCGCATCGCATGTGACCAAATCGCGCATGCGATGCGATCAATGCGATTTCCCCATAGGAATCAATGTTAAATGGTTCCAAATGGTCCCTGAAACCCGATTTCACTTTAGAGGCAATGTTAAATGCCCCACCAGGGCCCCCCAATTAGGTGTATTAGCCCCAATGCCCCCCCATTGTTAATGCCACCCCACCATCAACACCAACCCGAAGCGTGGCGAGCGTAGCGTGCCCACGAGGGGCGGAGGTACGCATCCTCCGACCTTTTCATACGTCCACTATCCACGTCGTTGTGGAGTTGATTTTATATAGTGGGGGAGGGGACGCAGAATACGAGCCCGAAGCGTGGACCAGGAATACCAGCCCGAATTGCGGCGAGCGCAGCGAGCCCCGCATGGGGACGCGAAATACATGTTAAGTAATCCGCGTCCCCTCGCAGGGCTCGCTGCGCTTGCCACGCTTCGGGCTCGTATTCCGCGTCCGCTCGCCACACTATATAAAATCAACTCCACGCTGACGTGGATAGTGGGGGTATGAAAAGGTCGGAGGACGCGTACCGCTGCCCCTCGCGGGCTTGCTGCGCTCGCCACGCTTCGGGTTGGCGTTGATGGTGGGGTGGCGTTAATAATGAGGGGGCATACACCTAATGGGGGGGCCTGGGGGGCATTTAACATTGCCCCTAATGTGAAATGGGGTGTCAGGGAACATTTGGAAACATTTAACATTGATTCCTATGGAAAAATCGCGTTGATCGCATCAGCGCGATTTTTCCGATCCGATAATACATACCTTTTTTTTATTCAATAATGTTCTACATTGAATGTTGAATGATGTTAATGTTCTTTTTTAAAAGTGGCTCACCTTTGAATCTGCTACTAGCTCTAGAGCTGTTGAGCCTGTCTAGACTTTGGCCCTGAATGGGTTAATGCTGTCAGAAATCATAATCAGAAAGAATAATGTGTAATTTTTCCACCTGTTGAAATTCACTGATGTGTATTCTGGTTGCCATAGTTATTGTTACACCACCATAATGGTTTCTTTATTATTATATACAATTATGCAAATAACAGTGCCTTGCCTTCATCCCACCCAGACCTACCTCTCCACGGACTTAGCGGAGAGGGACTTTGCAAAGTATGTGGTATCATAGAGAAATGTACATTTTTGAAATTCTTTTGTTCCAAGAGCTTCAGATGTAGATGAGATGAGGTATGCAAAATAAATAATACTTTACAAATGTCTATATAACACTTTTTGTACTTTTTCTACTGTACAACATCTTCATCTAGCAACCAATTTTTGTATTTTTTGTCTCATACATCATTTTAATTTGATTATTTCAGAAAGCAAGGGAAAATAAAAGGTGATTTAGGGGTTTATTTATTAAAGAAAAGAAAAGCCCATTCTCTGGTGTATTTAGAGGCAGTGGCGTAACTACAGATGGTGCAAAGGATGCAACTTCTATGGGGCACACCAGCCCACCCTCTTAAATGTTTGTTCCAGTGTGTCTCCCTGAAGAAGACCTAAGACAGGTCGATACGCGTTGGAGCCACACAGACCTACTGAACAAGTCTACTACTCTAGAACAACTTATCATAGATCCGGTGTATCCTCAGAAAATAGGCCTAACAATCCATTATAACATCATAAATCTAACTTAACTTAATTCTAGGATCTATTAGTATATGACATAAACATAGCACTTATTTTACATTTCTGAAAAAGAAAGCAGAAACTATATTAAAATGATCAGAATTTATGTGACCTATATTTGGCATAGCTAGATAAATAGGGTAATTTAATTTGCGAATGTACATCCTGCGTGATTTGATGAATATGGTCATTAGTTTTGGTATATCATATTTCTTATTCAATTAAATTCTAACATCAATCATTATAGTAACAGAGTTAGATTTGTCAGATTGTGACTATACAGCTGCAATACAAATGAGTGCTACCTCTTATCATGTTATGGAAACATTTGTCATATCCAAGGTCAAAAACAAAAGGTTACTATGTATTTTGTTATCAAAATACTGCAAATGAAAGACAACTTCCAAAATTGTGATTGAAGATTCAAATAACATAACTATTAAAATAAAACTATTTAGAGGTATATGTAGGAACCTAACAGTGACCATATCCAATCACCAATCACTTCCATTTCATCTATTTTCTTTACTGCACATGGGCACAAGGACCTGCAACACACGTGTTATTTAAAAAAACAGTTTTGTCAACTCCAACAGCACTTCTAGGTACAGCCTTCCCTACCTTATGATACAATCCAAATAGTTTTGTATGTTCCTGAAATCAATCTTTTTTTTTTTCTACAGCTAATGTACCACTTTTACACTGAAAGTTATTTGGTAAAGATATAACTGAACAACTGGTTGTTGCAAATGTAATGCACAGTGCAATGCTGAAACTAAATTGTAAAACTAAAAATAGTAACTGTTTGGATATAAGAATACATTTAAATATCTTCATATTACCCAATGCAGAGGTGGAGCAACCATTATCGGATAGGAAATAGATTCATATATATAATTTCATTTAACTTAAGAATAAGAATCAGAAATCAGAATCAACTTTATTGGCCATGTGTGCTTGCGCACACTAGGAATTTTTTGTGGATTACAGTGCAGCATCAAGCAGGGATCAGTGGTGCCACTGGTCGCTGCAGCAGCCTGGTAGGTAACAATATAAGCAGGGACAGTATAGTTATCACACAGGGAACACATACCCGCCGAGCTGCACAGTGCCTAGGCAGCCATCAGCCATCCACTGGTCGCTGCAGCAGCCAGGTAGGTAACAGTAAAGCAAAGACACGGGGTTACATAGCTGAGTGCACAATTCCTTGGCAGCCATTTGCGGCGCCATCTTGAAGGACTCAACAGGCCATCTTCCTGTAGGGTAACCAGCGTGGAGAGCCAGCGTGGGTTGTAGTGGTGGTGGGGAGGGGGGGGGGGGGGGCTGGGGGGAGAGAGTCACTGAGTCACTGGGGCCTGGGGAGAGTATAAGTTATGTCCAGTATAGTGAAAATAAATATCTGTTAAGACAAAATCTCTTAAAGACTTTAACATATCACAATGTTTTATGGGCAAAAACGAAAAGATGTCAAGGTCAACGTTGTGAGCATTTATTGAACTGATATATCACAAATAAAGCTGTATGGTGTATATTTTATGTTCCATTTTAAAATCTTACTTTTTCCATGACTGTTAATGGCTTTGTTCAGAAAGTGAGAGATTTGGGAAGAAATCTTCAGTTTTTTTAAAGCGGCAATCATTTACACTTCAAAATCAAACTGGTTTTGCAGTATAAATGATTGCCGCTTTAAAAAACTGGAGATTTCTTCCCAAATCTCTCACTTTTTGAATCTCTCATCCTATTAAATCTTACCCATTGTGTGGAAATTGCAATAAAAGGAACTGTGTATGTAGAAGCCATCTATGCTAGCGACAGGAGAATAGGTCAATTGCATGACAGATCACAACCTTAGCTGAAGGCTACAGATCTAGTGGACTATTCAACTTGGAAACACATTGAGATATGCAGCAAGTAACAATACATAAACAGAAAGGAATAGGTCTTATAAGAGTTCAAATATGCTGTTAACATATTGTGACATAATTACAATTGATTACAAAAGCTTGCAGAATCCCATTACTGAAAATCATACTAAGTGGAATATAATTTAGTTTACTTGCTTACCTGTAAATTAAAAAATGAAACGTGCGCTGCATATTAATCCACATTATGAGTGTTGGTATGCCTGTTACACACTAGGCTCAGGTCATTGCTCATAATGTCATCTTCCAAACATGAAACTTATATCTTTAACTGTAAGCATTACACTGCAACATCCTCAAATTCCCACAAGCAGCAACCGTCAGCAGCTAGTAGCAGCTTCTTGCTCAGACATACACTGTGCAGACAGCATAATTGTATTCCATAGCCAGCAATGCTGCCTGATCACTCCACCTACAGGAGAAACAAACTGCATTATGGGCTCTGAGGTGCAAGCGAAGCAATTGCTGTTTTACTACTTTTTTGAAAAAATAAACAATAATGCACATTTTACTTATTAAAGTGTATTGTTTATTCCACACCTGTATAAGCAGAACATTTTATTCACTGAGCAAAAAAGTAATTATTAGACATTTTAACTAATTACATGTTTGCAAATGCTGCCATAAAAATATCTAGGTGTTTGTTATGTGTGTGTTATATTACAAATTAGCTGAAATAGATACATATAGAGCAGCAGTTCTCAAACTGTGGGTCCTGACCCCAAACTGGGCGCGACCTTCTCATCATGGCAGTACTGTAGAGTTATTGAGCCAATATGGCAGTATGAAAAAAACAAAACTTTGGGGTAATTCAATTACGGAATTGCGCAACCAAATTAGCTGTACACCTGCCACATTTTACACTAGTAGGATCTCCCTACCATAGGGTAGAGAGCACTTTTGAGTGAACATGGGTCCAAATTGGCTTGATGAAGGTCGGGTAGCCATTGCCGGCGTTTAAACACTGCAGCAATCTCAATATGCCCCCTTTACCAACAATGGTTCTGCCCTTATGTATACACTTTACTTTACAACAGTATTATGATTTCCATACATTTGTCAGATCATTTAGGGCCTTATTCTAGTTCACTCTTTCTGATAAAATGCTTCTTAGATGGACAAAACCAGGTGCACTGCAGGGGGGCAGATGTAAAATGTGCAGAGAGAATTAGATTTGGGTGAGTTATTTTGTTTCTGTGCAGGGTAAATAATGACTGCTTTATTTTTACACTGCAATATAGATCTCACTTTGAAGTAAAACCCCACCCAAATCTAATTCTCTCTGCACAAGTAACATCTGCCCCACCTGCAGTGCACATGGTTTTGTCCATCTAAGAAGGATTTTGTCAGAAAGAGTGAACTAGAATAAGGCCCTTAGTGCAAGAAAAACTATGCCAGTGTTTCCCAAATGTTTTAGAATCACTGCACCCTAGAGTATCATAATTGTTTTCAATGCTCGCTTAGGCCAAAAGTTTCAGATTGTGAAATTCGGAAAATAATATATGTGAAGTCATCCGCGTCCCCTCGCGGGGCTCGCTGCGCTCGCAACGCTTCGAGCTCAGTGGCTCGCTGAGCTCGCCACACTATATAAAATCAATTCCACGCCGATGTGGATAGTGGGGGTATGAAAAGGTCGGAGGATGCATACCGCCGCCCCTCGCGGGCTCGCTGCGCTCGCCACGCTTCGGGTTGGCGTTGATAGTGGGGTGGTGTTTGGGGGGGCATTTAACATAGTCATTACCCATCAGGGTGGGTATACAATAAAAAATCGGGTCTGGGGGGGCATTTAACATAGGAATCAGGCATCTGGGTGCCTGTCCGATGAAAAATTGTGTCCAATCGCGTCGCATTGCATGCAATGACAGCGCATGCGATGACATCGCATGCGATGCGATGTTTTGGTTGTACAATGCCGTACGATGGAAAAGGTGGGCACCGTGATAATACACAAGTACCTTTTTTTTTCAACAAATAAATGCTAGTTAAATTTAGGGGTGCATACAAATAGGGGCACTGACAGCTCTGCCGACCCCGGTAAAATGAAGGAGTATTACAACCTTGAAAGGGAATCCCCATGCCCATGTAAAAAAAGAGAAAAAAATGAGTAGGGCCGGCAAGTAACGGTCGGTGGAACCACACACCCACTCAGGGAGATGAACAACAGGCTGCCTCTGCAGCTGCATCTCTCCCTAGCTCAGCACAATGCACTGAGCTGCATGTGCTAAGCTGGGGAGAGAGGCTGTGCTGTGGCGGCAGCCTATCCTCTCTATCCCACTGCTCTCTTCAACAGGGGAGGGTAGTAGCAGGCTCCAGGCCCCTCCATCAGACCTAGGCCCAAGTAAGAAGTACCTGCTCCCCCTCTCAGCGCCACTGCATACAAATGCCTGGACAGTGAATGATTAATAATTTTAGGTCACTTTTACCTGTAACTCTCCTGCAATGTTAAATATAGATGTTCCATCCATATAACAACCCCATATACCTGTTTCACATATTTAAACTTATTATTCTGCACTTTCATACCCTCCAACATTTGAAGGGCCAAAATCGGTACACATTTAAGAAGGGGCGTGGGCATGGGTGTGGCCTTTGGTAAAGTGGGCGTGGTTACATCCCCAGACACCCTGACATACTTTGTGACTAAACTGTCAGTGACTCACAGAGACAGTGTCTCTGGATGATCTGATCCCTGTCTGCAGAGCTTGTCAACTTACTTAGGCAGCGCTGCGGGGCTGAGCTCCGGGTCAGGTCACTCACTCCAGATCCCCCTCATACGCGCCCTGGCTCTGGCGGCCACCGGGCACTGACGCCTGCCTCTGCCTCACTGTCCTTTCGCGTCCTGAGTCTACGCATGCGCAGACAGTGAGGCAGGGCAGTACAGACGGGTCTCTCATCCGTCCCCTGAACGCACAGACAGTGCGCAGGGTGCGGCGCTGGTGTGGCAGTGACGTCATGACGTCATGCAATGCCCGCCGGCGCCCTGCAAAGGACACTTGGGAACGGAACCAGGGTGGGGAGAGCCGGGCACCGCATAAGACACTGGAAAAATCGGTACTTCGGTACAAAATGATTTTGCCGGTACAGTACTGTTAAAAAACGGTACTGTACCGGCAAAATCGGTACAGTTGGAGGGTATGCACTTTGTAAAATATCGCCCCCAAAATGACATTTAACTATAAGCCATATAGTCTTAATTTCCTGGTCTGCCCATTGGGGGATCAGGAAATTTCGACAATATGTCTTTAATGTACAGTATGAGAACCATTATTTACAATGTATGTAAGCAGCTGTTCTGTGAGGTACTGTACAGCAGTTACTAGATTCTGTGGGGAGATCGGCAGACAGGTAGCAAAGCAGTATCACTGTCTTACAGATTTTCAGGAGTTGAGATCTCCGGCAGCAAATCTCAGACCCGAAGAAATAGCTTTCTCTATGGCCCCTTTGGCCATATTAACTACAGATGTTTCCATGCTCAACTTAGCCAGTGCGGCAAGGGTGCCCACAAATGAGATGCGCCTGCGTGCATAGATGCACACTATTATAGTTTATAGAGTGATCACAGGTAGCAACTATTTGCAGGTCGGCTCACCATGCAAAATGCATATGCATACACAACTTGGCAAAGCTGATCATGTCTACATCTATAGCAATTTTTTTATTATTTATTTATTTACAGTTTTTCTTATAGTGCAGCAAATTCCATTGCACTTTACAATTAACACTGACCTGTTATGTTCACTCTGATTGCTGGCATCCGCCATTTGTCCTGACTGAGTCTAGGCATGTGCCTAGGGCGCCGGCAACTGGATGGCTGTAATGATCTGCCTGGAGGAGCAGCAGCAGGAAGGGTCCAGTCTCCCGCCGGCACCGAGAAGAGCAGGAGGAAAGCACCTGGGAGCAGGTGAGTGAGCCTACCCCTGCCCCTGGAGCCCGCCCATGTATATCGCCCGCACTTACCCCCCTGAAGCCCGCCCGGATCTGCTGCGCTATATAAGAAACTATAAATAAATAACCGAGACAGCTGCAGGAGTAAGCACAGGGTGCCCAGCACTACTCGGAAGTGCATATTCCGGGAGCGCTGAAAAGCTTTTGCCCTTATGCTCCACTGGAGGTTTCTGTCTTCCCTGAGCTCAGCCCTGGCAACTAGCATGTAACACTTTTGTGCTCACCCCTAGGCAGCGAGCATATATTGCCCCTGGCAATAAGCATGTAACTCCCCCTGGAGAACAAGCTGAAACTCCCCCTGAGCAACTAGCATATAGCCCCCCCCCTTGCAATGTGTATTTATTCCCCCATGGCAAAGAGCCTGTAACTCCCCCTGGCAATGAGCATTTAAACTCCCAAGCATGAAACCACTGGCAACCAGTATGAAACCCATGGCAAGTTACATGTAACCTCCTGGCTATGAGCATTTAAGCCCCTCTCTCCCCAGTGGCGACGAGAATGAAACAACTGGCAAGGAGCATGTAACCCCCAGGCAATTAGATGTAACCCTTGGCAACAAGCATGTAGGTAAGCAGCAGTTATGTGGCATAATATGTAATAGTCATTACTGTGTGCGGCATAATGGCTGTCAATTTGATTCTACTTAAAGAATAAGAAATGGTATCAGCGGTATGTTGGGTTACATAATTCAATTTTAAGTTGGCAAATAAATAATATTGAGCTAAAGGCCCATACACACGGGGCGACTTTGAGCTGAAAGACACTCAAAACAGCACGTTTGAGTGGCTTTCAGCTTAAAGCCGCCCAGTGTGTATGGTCCTGCAATGAGCGGTGAGCGCTGCTGCACGCTCCCGCATCATCGCTGGGAAAGCTGCTCATAGGCTGGTAATACCAGCAGATGAACGGCTTTGAGGCTGGCTTTGCATAGCTCTGCACTATGCAAAGCCGTCCTCTCCCCGCCGTCAGTGCCGGACAGGGGAAAAGCCGCTCAGTGTGCTCAGTATCTTACTCTTATCATTTATAAATGTTATTCAATACTTTAATGTGATACTGTTATTATAAGCTTTACATATTTCTGTAAGAGTGAGTTGTGTACACACTGTACACACTGAGCGGCTTTCCCCCCAGCGATGAACGCGATCATCGCTGTCCATACACACTGGGCATAGTCGCCCAGTGTGTATGGACCTTAACAGAGATTAATTCTGCTTCGTTAGTGATCAAAGTCAAAGTTCAAATTGTTGAAAGTGTGTACGATGTATTCATACTGTACCATGACATTTTCTGCAATACCATGTATCAGCCAGTGTGAATTTTTTCAAATAACCCTTCACATAGCAAGGCCACAACTCACTCTCACAGAAATATGTAAAGCTTATAATAACAGTATCACATTAAAGTATTGAATAACATTTATAAATGATAAGAGTAAGATAGATAGATAGATAGATAGATAGATAGATAGATAGATAGATAGATAGATATACAGGTTGAGTATCCCTTATCCAAAATGCTTGGGACCAGAAGCATCTTGGATAACGGATTATTCCATATTTTGGAATATTTTTATATTTCAATGATGTATCTCGACATATCTTGCATTTCTGTTGTATAATCACATCAAACAAATCAAAGTAGTGCTAGTTACATATCATGTCCCCAGTAGTGGCAGTTACATATCATGTCCCCAGTAGTGCCAGTTACAGATGTCCACAGTAGATTTTTAGCAAAATAAAAGTACATTCTGGAGACTGGTTTTAAGTATACCGTATATACTCGAGTATACTCGATATAAGCTGAGGCACCTAATTTTACAACAAAAAACTGGGAAAACTTATTGACTCAAGTGGGACCCTCACTCGGGTATAAGCCGAGGGGGGCCTTTTCAGCATAAAAAAAATTCTGAAAAAGTAGGCTTATACTCAAGTATATATGGTAATTTGGATAAGGGATATTTGGTTATGGGATACTCAACCTGTATATACAGTATATATGGCGACATGCTACTGCACCTTGACAAAGGGGCACGGTCGGCCCCGAAAGGTTGGAACTGTTTGCATCTTGTTTATGGATTAAATCATGTTTTAAAATTTAAACAGAGATAGTGAGCTCACTATGGGCCAGATTCTCTAAGCTTCAAAAGTGATAAAATAGAGAGTGATAAACAGCCAGTCAATCAGCTCCTGCCTGACATTTTTCAAACACAGTTTGTGACATGGCAGGTAGGAGCTGATTGGCTGGCTGCTTATCACTCTCCATTTTATCACTTTGAAGATTAGAAAATCTAGCCCTATCTCAGTTATCTGAGTGTGTTTATTTGCCGTTGAAAGAACCCGCATGTGCCGGTCCCTGGAGGTGATGTATTATTGATATGACCTGGAGCACTGCGGTGGATGACATGCTATTTGGATTGTGCCTGTCTCTGTGGATTGAATATATATATATATATATATATATATATATATATATATATATATATATATATATATATATATATATGGAGTACAGTTGTAAGATGGTGCCCCTATTGTTGATCTTACTATTAGATCAGAGAAAGCCTTACAATATTTATCTTCTTGAAAGCATGTAAAAGAAGTCCATATATTTCAAATATTTATTAAAAAGTCTCTCATTCAAACATTAGTGGCAACATTCCACGGAATAAGAGACTTTTTAAAGAGGTAAAGAACTGCATAGTGAGTTCCCATAGGTCTAACTTTTATAGCAAATGTTTGATACACAGCAATATTGTATATAATTGTTGGATAAAGCCTTTTTCAATATTTTATATATCTTTTGTGTATTTTTTATTTCAGCAGTTTTATTTATTTTTCTTTGAATATATTGTAACAATAATATGTTTTACATTTGTTGTCTATTAGTGTGGCATACAGATTTAATAAAATGAATACATAAAACCATTTACATACTAATCTGATGTTTCTGAGTCTGTACAGAACAAGTCATGTGTGATCACTTACAGCACACTCCCTTAGCTTCAACAAAACTAACATGCTCTGTCATTTGGGGGTGGTAAACGCGGTGATGGCCTGATGCTTCAGACAGATGGAGTCTATTTCTTACAGATGTCTCCTACAGCATTTGCATTTTACTTGTACAGTATTGCACAGCTGCACTGAAGTGGCAACCATAATGGAATTATGCCCCATTTCCCTCCTTGCCAAATAGCAAAAGTGGATTTGCCACTATGCTACTAAAGCAGCCACTTTGGGCCCTTTAGATCCCAGGGGTCCCAGCCGAAAGGTCTGAATCTTGGCAGACTGCAAGCTCACTTTGTACTCCTGGCAAGCTGTCAATGATTACAGCTGCCGGCTCAGTGTCCAGTGTTTGGACAGGAGCTTGCTGCCCGCTATGATTTAGACTTGTTGGTGGGCCCCCAGGGACATGCTAGTACCATGTACAGTCTGTCGCGACCAGGGTGTTGGATTTGACTTGGATTGGTATGGGCTACTAGAGCAGTGGGTCTGTTGACAAAGCTGGAAGACTGACTACAATTTTTACTCATAGAGAAAAGTTTAGTAGGTGTTACTACTGTAGCTAGGACTTGAATCAGCAGAGGTTGTATTAGCTGTGATCTGGCCAAAGGTGTGTGGAACTTTACTGTACAGGAATATGGAGAGTTAGATGACACAGAACTTACTGTGAACAAAGCTGGAGTGAATGGTAGTCAGAATAGAGGCTGAGGATGTCCTGGAACCGGAAATATTAGTGGACTTGAAAGGGAACATTAGCTGGGGCAAGACTGGAACTGGAATATAACTTGGTGCCAGACTGGAACTGGAATATTTGCTGGAACTGAACTGGAATCAGAATATAAACTGGCAGCTGAACATGAAGCCCTTTTTATAGCACTGAGTCCAAGCTGATTGGAAGTTGCGAAAGACTGGTCTTGGTTCAATGTCCAAATAGACTGAAGAGAGTCATCAGATTACATCAAAGATTGCAGCGCCCATGTAGGTGTTTTGGTGGGAACTCTTAACAGAACAAGAGCACAGTCAGGAAATATAGACAGAATAATCCCTGCCAAGCAGGGATCGCTGTCTGGGGACAGCCAGGACAGACACCTTAGAGGTAGAAAACTCAGAATATATTTAAGGACCATGACTGTCTCTGCAGAAAGTGTGTGTGTGTGTGTGTGTGTGTGTGTGTGTGTGTGTGTGTGTGAGAGAGAGACACGTTTCTCCTAAACTTCACACAAAGGCTCAGAGATTGGGTTGTTTAAAACAAAATTGCTACTGTCACGCCTCGGTGCAGAGCTTTGCGCAGCGTCTCTTACTTACCTGGACGAGCGCTGACGTCTCTGCTGTGCCGCCGGGCGTCCTCGCTGATCCCCGCTCTCCTCTCCCAGGCTGTCAGGTCTCGGCGCGGCTGCAGAGCATTGCGCCGTCTCACTTGTATGCCACGGCAGACAAATGTCTCTGCCGTGCCGCCGCTCACCTCTGCTCCCCGTGCTCTGGCAGGATCCGGCGGCTGTCTCCCCAGGGGTCCGGCGGCTCCCACGGCCGGCTCCCGGGATGGGCGCCGCCATCTTGCTTGGGGCATCCACTCTAAGGGGCAGGACCTGATATAACCTCTGTTAGAGGTTGGGTCTGTGAGGTCATCCCCTGGGTGTAATAAAAGGCAGGTATGCCTATCCCCTAATGCTGATGCTTCTGCTGACTTAGGTCAGTCTTCTGCTGGCCATCCGTGGGAACACTCCTCAGCATTTTGTCCAGTCTGCCCAGCAAGCCTGTCATTTACCAAGTGTGCTTCCTGAGTTCCGTTATTTGCCAAGTGTGCTTCCTGAGTTCCGTTATTTGCCAAGTGTGCTTCCTGAGTTCCGTTATTTGCCAAGTGTGCTTCCTGAGTTCCGTTATTTGCCAAGTGTGCTTCCTGAGTTCCGTTATTTGCCAAGTGTGCTTCCTGAGTTTCGTTATACTTCAGTTCCTCTATCTCCGACTGTGCATTCAAGACTCCGCAGTGCTCTAGTCCCTACCAGTGACTTAGCTCCTCCAGGAGGCTTCCATCAGAGGGCCGCGACCTGCTGGGTGGACGCAGCGGAGTCCAAATTCCCTTGCGGGAATCCCTGGTGAAAACCGCCACCCAGTTAGACTCTGCGCCTCTGGTCGGGAGTTTCGCCAAACTCCGAGAGGACTTTTCTTATGCGAAGGCAATATATCCGACCAGCCACACTCTCTCCGCCACACGCATCTGTATCGGAGCAAGCACCCACAGGGGATCCACAACAACCCGTTGTGACAGTAAGCATCAGCCACATGGATCCCACAGCAGGTGTCGACTTCAATACGGAACTGCTACAAAGAATCGTGGCCCGTCTCGAAGGTTTGGAAACCTCCCAGGGGCACCTCGCCCAGGGACTCCAGGATATCGCCCGTCGTCAGGAGGCCCTACAGGCATCAGCTTCACGCGAAGTGCCAGCTCCAGCAGTGCCAGAACCAGTACGGGTGGTGACCCTTCCAACAGCCCCCCCAGGGCATTTACATCTATCATCGCCCAGTAAATTTGATGGAACCCCAAAGTTGTGTCGGGGCTTCCTCAATCAATGCGAGGTGCATTTCTCCCTGCTGGCCTCCAGCTTCCCGACTGACAAATCCCGGGTTGCCTATATTGTGTCTCTCTTGTCGGGTTCAGCCTTGGACTGGGTGTCTCCTCTCTGGGAGAGAAACGACCCTCTTCTCTCAAGGTATGATGACTTCATAGCCCAGTTCCGGAGGATCTTTGACGAACCAGGCCGGTCTTCGTCAGCAGCTCAAGAGATCATGCGCCTGAGACAAGGGAATCGTCCAGTAGCACAATACGTGGTCCAGTTTCAGACCCTAGCCTCGGAGGTTGCCTGGAATGAGGAGGCATTGTGGTCAGCTTTCTGGAGCGGGCTTTCTGATAAATTAAAGGACGATCTGGTTTCACGCGACCTACCTTCTAAATTGGAAGAGCTAATTTCCCTTTGCAACAAGATTGACATGCGGTTCAGGGAGCGCCAGGCCGAGAAATCCAGAGGGGAACGCTTCCGAGGTCCTCTTCCTTCTGTGCTTCAAGTATCTTCACCGTCTACGTCTGAGGAACCCATGCAGATTAACCGGGCTCGGCTCACTCCTCAAGAACGACAGCGTCGCTTCCAGGAGAAGTTGTGCATGTACTGTGGTGAGCCCGGCCATCAAGTCGCTCAGTGCCCTCATCGTTCTCTCCGACCAATGCAAGGCAAGGATAGAGAGGTAAGATTGGGTCAGCTTTCTTCTTCCTCCATATTGTCTGACTCCATCATTCCAGCTCAACTTTGTTTCGCAGGTCAGACGCTGAAGACACAGGCCCTCCTAGACTCCGGTGCCGCAGGAAACTTCATTTCAGCTGATTTTGTTAAGTTGTATTCTTTACCCATTAAAAATCTTGAACATCCAGTGCGTCTGACTGCGGTTGATGGGAGCTATATTCAGAGTGGGTTAATCTCTTCTTGCACAACATCTCTATCCCTGGGTATTGGGGCTCTGCATCACGAGGAGATTGAATTCCTTATAATTCCCCGGACAACATCTCCAATGGTGTTGGGTTTTCCCTGGCTCCAGAAACACAACCCTCAAATTGATTGGCCTACCATGCAAATTACAGCATGGGGTTCCTTGTGCTCTCGAGACTGTTTGTATAAAGTAGTTCCCGTTAGGAATTCGGATTCGGACTCTGAGAAGGGAATTCCTTCTCCGTATATGTTATTTTCCGACGTGTTCAACAAGCAAGCAGCCAATGTTCTTCCTCCACATCGAGAATGGGATTGTCCCATTGAGTTAGTCCCTGGTGGAATGCCTTCCCGCGGACGGATCTACCCATTGTCACTACCAGAGACACAAGCAATGAGCGATTACATCTCTGAAAATCTACAAAAGGGATTCATTCGACCTTCCAGCTCTCCAGCCGGCGCAGGGTTTTTTTTTGTAAAGAAAAAGGATGGAACCCTGCGACCCTGCATCGATTATCGGGGACTAAATGAGATCACGATCAAGAACAAGTATCCTTTGCCTTTGATTCCGGAACTTTTTGATCGCATAAAGGGGGCAACGGTTTTTTCCAAATTGGATTTAAGAGGGGCCTACAACCTCATCCGTATAAGAGAGGGGGACGAATGGAAGACGGCTTTCAACACCAGAGATGGCCATTATGAATATCTGGTCATGCCATTCGGCTTGTGCAATGCCCCGGCAGTTTTTCAGAACTTTGTGAACGAGATTTTCAGAGACCTCTTGTATCAGTCAGTCGTGGTGTATTTAGACGACATTCTGATTTTCTCCAGAGACTTAACAACCCATCGAACTCAAGTTAAAGAAGTTCTCCAAAGGCTCCGCGTTAACCATTTGTACTGCAAATTAGAAAAATGTATCTTCGAGAAAACCTCGGTACCCTTCCTTGGGTATATTATCTCGGGAAATGGCCTTCAAATGGATCCAGAGAAGGTTCAAGCCATCTTGAATTGGTCACAACCCCTTACACTTCGGGCTGTCCAGCGATTTTTGGGGTTCGCAAATTATTACCGGAAATTCATCCGAGGGTTTTCCACCATTGTGGCCCCAATCACGGCTCTAACAAGAAAATCAGCCAATCCGGCAATATGGTCCCCAGAGGCATTATCCGCCTTCCAGCAATTAAAACAAGCATTCGTTTCGGCACCTGTCCTTCGCCAGCCGGACCTCTCAAAGCCCTTTATTCTAGAGGTGGACGCATCCTCTGAGGCTGTGGGTGCCATTCTTTCCCAGAAATATGAGGATGGCTCCACCCATCCCTGTGGTTTCTTTTCTCGGAAATTCCTACCTGCTGAAAAGAACTATGCAATTGGGGAACAGGAGCTTCTTGCTATCAAGTTAGCATTAGAGGAATGGCGTTATCTTCTGGAGGGGGCTCAGTTTCCGATTCAGATTTATACGGATCACAAAAATCTAATTTACCTCAGAAATGCTCAATGCTTGAATCCACGACTGGCAAGATGGGCGATGTTCTTTACCCGCTTTCATTTCAAACTCTCATTCCGGCCGGGATCCCAGAACCTTAAAGCGGATGCCCTGTCTCGCTCCTGCTCGCCTGAAGATGAAACGAATCAACCCTATCCAATTGTTGATTCCTCCGCTTTCGCAGCCACTAAAATAATCAGTATTCCCAGAGGCAAAACCTACGTGGAGCCTAAACTTCGTAAAAAATTATTACATTGGGCACACGATTCCAAATTTTTTGGACATCCGGGTGAGAAAAAAACCCTGGAACTTCTCCAGAGAAATTATTGGTGGTCCACGATGAGGTCTGATGTCCAGAGTTTCGTGTCCTCCTGTCCCGGATGCGCTCGACACAAAATGTCGCGCCAGTCTCCAGCGGGTAAACTTCTACCGCTTCCAATACCCTCACGGCCTTGGACCCATGTATCCATGGATTTTATCACGGATTTGCCCTCCTCTAACGGATACGATACCATATGGGTAGTCATTGATCGTTTTTCCAAAATGGCTCATTTTATACCTCTGAAGGGACTACCAAGTGCTCCTACCCTTGCCCAACTTTTTATATCTCAAATCTTTCGTCTACATGGATTACCGGCAGAAATTGTATCCGATCGGGGTGTCCAGTTTGTGGCTCGGTTTTGGAGGGCTTTGTGTTCAGCCTTTCAGATTGATCTAAAGTTTTCAACCGCCTTTCACCCTCAAACCAACGGACAAACTGAAAGGGTGAACCAGGACTTAGAAAGTTTCATCCGGCTTTACCTCGCTTCGTCTCAGGATAACTGGTATGAACTTTTACCATGGGCGGAGTTCGCCCACAATAACACTTATCACTCTTCCAGCCAAGCCACTCCCTTCTTCGTTGTTTATGGAGTACACCCTCGGGTTCCCGATTTCTCCAAACTTCCTAGTAACGAGTTACCTGCGGTCCAGTCATCAATTCAATTTTTTTCAAGTATATGGAAGAATGTACACAGGGCACTCCGACAAGCTTCCAATAGATACAAGACCTGTGCAGATCGAAAGAGAAGTGCTGCCCCAGCCTATAAGGTTGGTGATAGAGTGTGGTTATCGACTCGGCATATCCGTCTTAGGGTCCCTTCCAGGAAGCTGGCACCGCGATATATCGGCCCATATTCTATTACGGAGGTCATTAATCCAGTAGCTGTTCGTTTGAGGTTGCCTCCTTCATTGCGGATCTCTAACTCATTTCATGTCTCTCTTTTGAAACCCTTAATCCTCAGTCGCTTCCAAAAAACGCCACCAAGAAATTCCAATATCCAAGCAGAACGTAATGTGGAATTTGAGGTGAAACAAATTCTTGACGTTAGACGACGACAAAAGAGACTGCAATTTTTGGTAGACTGGAAGGGGTACGGTCCCGAAGAGAGAATGTGGGTCGATGCCTGTGATGTGCATGCACCTCGACTCATTGATAAGTTTTGGAAGAACAACCCGGATAAGTGTCCGGAGTCCACTCTTAAAGGAGGGGGTACTGTCACGCCTCGGTGCAGAGCTTTGCGCAGCGTCTCTTACTTACCTGGACGAGCGCTGACGTCTCTGCTGTGCCGCCGGGCGTCCTCGCTGATCCCCGCTCTCCTCTCCCAGGCTGTCAGGTCTCGGCGCGGCTGCAGAGCATTGCGCCGTCTCACTTGTATGCCACGGCAGACAAATGTCTCTGCCGTGCCGCCGCTCACCTCTGCTCCCCGTGCTCTGGCAGGATCCGGCGGCTGTCTCCCCAGGGGTCCGGCGGCTCCCACGGCCGGCTCCCGGGATGGGCGCCGCCATCTTGCTTGGGGCATCCACTCTAAGGGGCAGGACCTGATATAACCTCTGTTAGAGGTTGGGTCTGTGAGGTCATCCCCTGGGTGTAATAAAAGGCAGGTATGCCTATCCCCTAATGCTGATGCTTCTGCTGACTTAGGTCAGTCTTCTGCTGGCCATCCGTGGGAACACTCCTCAGCATTTTGTCCAGTCTGCCCAGCAAGCCTGTCATTTACCAAGTGTGCTTCCTGAGTTCCGTTATTTGCCAAGTGTGCTTCCTGAGTTCCGTTATTTGCCAAGTGTGCTTCCTGAGTTCCGTTATTTGCCAAGTGTGCTTCCTGAGTTCCGTTATTTGCCAAGTGTGCTTCCTGAGTTCCGTTATTTGCCAAGTGTGCTTCCTGAGTTTCGTTATACTTCAGTTCCTCTATCTCCGACTGTGCATTCAAGACTCCGCAGTGCTCTAGTCCCTACCAGTGACTTAGCTCCTCCAGGAGGCTTCCATCAGAGGGCCGCGACCTGCTGGGTGGACGCAGCGGAGTCCAAATTCCCTTGCGGGAATCCCTGGTGAAAACCGCCACCCAGTTAGACTCCGCGCCTCTGGTCGGGAGTTTCGCCAAACTCCGAGAGGACTTTTCTTATGCGAAGGCAATATATCCGACCAGCCACACTCTCTCCGCCACACGCATCTGTATCGGAGCAAGCACCCACAGGGGATCCACAACAACCCGTTGTGACAGCTACAAACAATAATTTTAAACGATAGTAGCCATATTCCTGAAGAACAGTTTCATTAAAGCAGTGGTTCCCAAACTGTGCGCCTAGGCTCCCTGGGGTGCCTCGGGACACTTGCAGGGGTGCCACGGGTTGGTCGTCCAGGACCAATTAAAATTATTTATGATCAATTATGTCTGGACTAAACCAGTGCTGGTGGCTGCCAATCATAAAATGTGTACAATCAGAACCAAATCCTGCCCTTTACCACATAACTGAACCTAAGAAGCACATATAAACACAATCTACTTAATTTTATATATATTTTTGGGGGCCAAGGGGTGCCTTGTAAAAACTCTGATACTCTAGGGTGCCATGATTAGAAAAAGATTGGGAACCCCTGCATTAAAGTGTTAGACATTTGTCTCATGGAAAATGGTGCTTCTGAATGGATAGAGCAGCAATGATGTAACTAGGTGGATATTATATCATTAGATTACAGCGAGCAGTGAGACTAGCACACTACAATCTGTGGCCACTTGCTAGCAGACTACAGCTTCCATAATTTGCAATAATGCTGTCAGCAAGTGTGATGCCAACAGAGTATGGATGATGGGCTATGACTTTGGCAAGGGAGACAATGGGAATTTGACAAAAATCCCGGGTGCTATCGGTGCACATTCATGTTTTAAGTCAATGGAGTCTGGTGTTAATCTGTGTTTATATTTGTGTTACCCAAGTAGATGCTCATTTCACTATGTACAACAAAAGGCAAGGTTGGAATTGCAGGTAGGAAGTAAGCTTATGCATCATCTCACAAACTACACAATACATGCCTGTCTAAACCTTCTGTGCAACTTAATCTCTACAATGTAGATTTATGTTGTGTACAAAGTCATTATAGGAAAACCAATCATCAGTCAAGTGTGTGCTCTTTCCTCAAGGACATGAGCTTATATTTGACAACAGAAATCTTATCCTCTTACTTTACATTGGTCAGTTGGCTGTCTAGATTGATCTTCTTCATTTCACATTTATGTGTTAAGAATACATATACTGCACAGGGGCTAAGGTATGTTTTTGTTAGTCTCTATATACTTTGAGCACTATAGTGTAAATATTTGCACACTGTTTTTTCCAACTGAAATCCGGTCCATTCAAGAACAGAGATTGTATAGAAATTTAAAGTAGAAAAGGCTGCACAGTTAACATACAGTACCTGGTGGTAGGGACCATGGCCTTAATATTCTTAGAGTAATAAGATTAATGTTCTTTTTCTGTTTCACAGTGCTATTTGATTTAAATCATACAACTATTGTTTTAATGTATTTTGTCCTTTATTAGATACTGTGTCTAATCTAAATCTATTTTACTGTGAAACTGTAGATTTTTTTTTTACATTTTCAACCATGAAATTAGTGGAAGGAACCATCTAAGCATGCGATAGTAGCAGCAATATGGGATATATATCACCTGGAATATTTAGCTAGCGTGGTGGAGGATAAACCTGCAATATTCAGTAAAATTTGGGGTCCCTGGCTAGAATATAACAGCCTTCCTCCCCCGTATACATACGGGCATTGAGGGGGGCAGCTATATTGCATAAAAAAACCATGTGGGAAAGTACTTGGGAAAATACCAGGTTCATGTTCACCATAATGGCCTTATAGATAGGGTGAACATGGCCCGGACAAAGGAGACGAAAGATAGGAGGGGGGGGGGGGGTGCGTAGTCATTCAATCCAATTGTACTTGTATTTGTAATTTTTTTATTTTTTTCATGTTTTCACTTTTTCTTTTTTATATTTCTGTGCGTAAAGTGTTCGTTTTTTAAGTTTTTGTATTCTTGTTGTGTGTGAATTTGTATAAAGATAATCAGTGCGGTACGAGGTATAATTACTGTGAAGGTAAACGACTGTGGCTTGTAAATGCATTGATTGTACAGTGAAAAACGATGTAATAAAAAAATTAATTGAAAAAAAAATGAGTGGAAGGAATATTAAAGCCAAAAGTTTAAAATATTAAATATTAAAACATTTTTATTTTAGTTCTATGGTGTACAGCCATGTAAAATTTAAGTATTTAAATTATGCAGCCATAATAATTTTTTTCTATTTCAACATTTATGGGTCCAAAATTAACCAAAACTACCCAAACTGCCTAATTAAACCACAATTTTGTTTATAGTAAATTAAAGCAAAGATTAAGGAAAATTATACAGTCTGGACACTGAACTCCCTGCCTGATTAACTAAAAGCTCTAATACTCTCAAGCACTGCTTTTAGCTCCCCATATACACTATCTACATCCACTGTGTAACAATATATGAGCACTCCCTCACCTTTTTCACCTTGAGGTCCACACTATCCACCTCTTCTACCCTATTAACCTCCTTGTGGCAGTGATCTACAGGCCCTCCGGCCACTGCTACCCTTTCCTTGACTACTTTGCTGCCTAGCTTCTCCACTTTCTCTCCTTTGGCCTCCACTCTATCATCCTAGGCCACTTTAAAATCCCTAATGACATCACCAATGCAGTTTCTACTTATCTTCTTGCCTTTTTCTCTTTCTTAAGATTTTCTTAATGGACCTCCACCCCCATTTACAATCTCAGTCACTCCGTTGACCTTGTCTTCATCCATCAATCTTCTCTCCACACCCAAATCCACCATCACAGACACAATCTCAAGCCTCTAAATCCCTGCTATCCTGTCCTCCCTCAAGACTTTGCTCCCTCCTCTTTCCACCATGACCTGCCCAAACCAGGCTGCCTCCTTCTATAACTGTTCCCTGACCTCTGCTCTTGACTCTATGGCCCCCATTCTCCTCTATCCTCCCATTGCCACTCTAAACCCAGACCCTGGCACACAAAATTAAGACGATTCTTACAAAAAATGTTCATGCTCAGGTGTACACTTCTGGAGAAAATCTCACTCTCTGGCGCACCTCCATTCAAGTTTATTCTCTCCTCCCACAGCTCTGCTCTTGCCCTCGCCTAGCAAAACTTTTTCTTATAACTCATCTCTTTTCAGTCCTCCAGTTCCGGCTGTCTCTTTGTAACCTTCAACACTCTTCTTCACTCCTCCCATCCCCTCACTTTGTCTCATTTTTTATCTCCAAAATTAAGTTAACCTCTGCTGCCCCCCCACCTCCATCATCCTTCTCCTCCAACTATTCAACTCTGTGCTCCTTCTGCCCCACTACCGGTAAGGAAGTCCACTCCCTCATCTTATCCTCCCCTCCTCTACCTGCCCCTCGGACCTCCTCCCCTCCCGTCTCCTCTGCTCCATCTCACCTACTGACTGCTCCTACCTTGCTCACCTCTTCAATTTATCACTCTTTACATGCATCTTTCCCTCACCATTCAAATATGCCTTAGTCTCACCTACTATAAAAAAACAACCTTGCCCCTTCATTGCCCCATCTCCCTTCTCCCATTTGCCTACAAACTACTTGAATGGCTGGTTTTCACCAGCTACCCACTCCACTCTACTGAGACTGCCCTGGTGAAAGTCACCAAGGACCTGCTATCTGCCATATCCAGGAGCCACTTCTCTCTGCTTATCCTTTTGGACCTCTCTGCAGCTGTTGACGCTGTGGATCATCCTCTCCTCCTCTGCACTCTCGAAAACACTGACCTCTCTAGCACTGTCCTTGACTGGTTTACCTCTTACCTCATTAACGGCTCCTTCTCGTAGCAGTTAATCCCCTTTCATCCTTCCTGTTGGTGTCCCTCAAGGTTTTGTCCTTTGCCCTCTTCACTTCTACCTGTACACCTCTTCCCTGGATGCACTCATTAATTGCTTTGGCCTTCAATACAACCTGCCTATGAAATATTAAAACATTTTTATTTTAGTTCAATGGTGTACAGCCCCCATACATGTAAAATTTAAGTATTTAAATTATGCAGCCATAATAATTTTTTTGTATTTCAACATTTATGCCTACCTACAGCTGCCTCTCTGCCATCTCCTCCGAGATGTCTGAGTGCTGTCTGAAGCTCAACATGGACAAAATTGAACCCCAGCCAGTGTAACGTCCCCTACTAATATCGCTATCACTGTTGACAACACCAATGTCTCCCCCGGTCCCCAACTCCACTGGTCGAGTGCCAACCTTTATTCCTCCCTCTCTTTTGCACCCCACATCCAAGCTCTGGCACAATTCTGTTGGTTCCAGATATGCAACATTGCTCTTATCAGGTTGTTTCCCTCCCAGAGTGCATCTAAATGTATAATCCACTCACTGGCCATTGCATGGCTCTTCTACTGCAATATTCTTCTCACTGGCTCCCATTTTGCTCCTCTCCAATCTGTCCTCAACTCTGCGGCTAGGCTTATCTTCCTCTCCCCCTGCTCCACTTCTCCCATTCCTCTTTGACAAAATATGCTCTGGCTCCCAATCCTCTACAGAATCCTCTTCAAACTTCTACTTCACATACAAGGCCATGTGTTATTCCACTGCTC